>NC_065594.1:78761318-79079533 GCF_024542745.1 Macaca thibetana thibetana | reverse complement strand
AGAAAGAAGTGAGGTAATACATGTAGAAATGGCTAGCACAGTGTCCGGCCCATGATGGGGGCTCAGAAAAAGAAAGTGAATCTCAATCTAGGAAAACCACTGAAATAACATGCTTTCCTTGGAAATAATTACTTACTTTATATAATAACCCTGTACCTCCCTTTGTATGGGAGCTCTGTTTTCACTCTATTAAATCTTGCAACTGAAAAAATAATAATAAAAAAAAACCCTGTAATATTCATAGTATCAAAAGACTAGTCTTGAGAATTCAAGTGGTACCAGCAGATTTGGTTACAAAAACATGACTGAGATTTCCATCAAATAATGAAACACTTAAGCTTCACAGGAACCAAAAACACTGCCTTTTTTTTCTCTTAATATAGTTGTTTTCTCCCATCCTTTTACTGTGAAAAAGTTTACATTTAAGACTTACACTGGGGGTTACATAACAATAATTTTGATAATTGTCATTACTTTTCTATTTCTTAGCTGGCCTTCTGTCTTCGTTCTCCTTGTATCTTGGTATCACTCTACACTCATGGATTTTTACTTAGTTAATGTGTTACAATCAGTTGCATTCTTTTTCCAATGTTCAAACTGTCCAGGTGGAAGCCCTTTGACCAGCTTCTGTGGTCTCTCAACCATGGCCCTCAATGCCTTCTCTGGCTGCCCCACCTATCCATTCGTCTTCCTTGCTTTAGGCTCACCTGTACGCGTCCTGCCCAAGACCTAGAATTTCCCTAAGGATCCCTATTAGGGAACGTTGGGAAATGGTCTTTAGAAACCAAATCTGAGGCTGGGCGCAGTGGCTCATGCCTGTAATCCCAGCACTTTGGGAGACCAAGGCAAACAGATCATGAGGTCAGGAGTTCGAGACCAGCCTGGCCAACATAGTGAAACCCTGTCTCTACTAAAAATACGAAAATTAGCTGGGCATGGTGGTGCATGCCTGTGATCCCAGCTACTTGGGAGGCTGAAGCAGGAGAATCGCTTGAACCCGGGCAATGGAGGTTGCAGTGAGCTGAGATTGCGCCACTGTACTCCACCTTGGGCAACAGAGTAAGACTTTATCTCAAAAAAAAAAAAAAAAAAGAAACCAAATCTGAGCACTAGATGTGCTCAGTGTCATTTTGGGTCCCAATGCTTCTAGCTCTTTCAGTAATCAGAGCTAGAAAACATATTTTGAAATCATGATTCATAATGATATTTCCAATTCAAATTTAACAATTTAACACTACAGTGCCATTTTTCTTTTCTTTTTTTGAGATAGGGTCTCCTTGTGTTGCTGATGCTAGAGTGCAGTGGTGTGATCTCAGCTGACCGTAACCTCCATCTCCTAAGCTCAAGCAATCCTCCTGCCTAAGTCTCCCAAGTAGCTGGGATTACAGGGGCAAGGCACCACGACCGGCCTTTTTTTTTTTTTTTTTTTTTTTTTTTTTTTTTTTTTTTTTTTGGTAGAGACAGGGTTTTACCACGTGGCCCAGGCTGGTCTCGAACTCCTGAGCTCAAGCGATCTGCCCGCCTCGGCCTCCCAAAGTGCTGGAATTACAGCTGTGAGCCACCATGCCTGGCCTACAGTGCTTTTTCCTAAGCTCTTTGCATTTCTGTCTTTTCTCTCTTAATTATTAATAGTTACCTGCTTGCTTTATCCTAGGTTATACATAAAATTTTAATATTACAATATCAGTATCATTACAAACAATAAACTATTTATTAAGCCCACTGGGCAAAGTTTATCTTTGAAGATTTTTTTTTTTTTTTTGGTCCTTAGAGTGTGTGTATGTGTATATATATCTTAACTAAAGATGGACAGGGTCTTGTGTTCAAAAGCTACTTGAAATAATTCTTTTCCCTAGTGGTTATAACACACAGATTTGTTTATTTCTGTTTACATTCAATATTAAAGTTTGCTCCTTTCTCCGTTAAAATTTTTGAATATGTTAAATATTTACATTGTTCAAAAACCAAAACTATGAAAAACAAAGGTTTATTTTCACTTCAGTTATTTATCCCCTCTATCCCATACCCCCAACCCACTCCCATAGATATATACTTCTAATAACTTTTAGCTTAACTCCCAATTTTCTTTTTTAAAAAAACAAGTAACACGTTAACCTATATAAATACATATGTAGACATGGCACAAAAATACACACACTGGCAGTTCCTCATTTCTGCATAGCTCTAATAGGCACAGACTTCAGTTACCATGATTTGGTAAAATAACGCCAGCTCTTCAGTACGCAGATCATTATGTCAAGAAGATGTGCATTATGATGGGCAACCAATCATGTATGTCACTTCTTTCCAAGTCTGTCAGTCACTGGTCACTGGGCAGTTGTTTTTCCATTCATGCACAGACAGTGAAGCATGTTGTTGTGTTGCCTCATCTTCCAATGATAAATTCTTGTGACATTTTACAAAAATATATCATCAAAAGAAGGAACTAGTCAATAAACATGAAAGTATACAACAAAGAGGACCAGGCATGGTGGCTCACATCTATAATCCCAGCACTTTGGGAGGCTGAGATGGATGGATCACTTAAGGTCAGGAGTTTGAGACCAGCCTGGTCAACATGGCGAAACCCGTCTCTACTAAAAATATAAAAAGTAGCTGGGCATGGTGGCATGCTTGTAGTCCTAGCTACTTGGGAGGCTGAGGTGGGAGACTCACTTGAACCCAGGAGACAGAGACTGCAGTGAGCCAAGATCATACCATTGTACTCCAGCCTGGATGACAGGGAGAGACTCCATCTCAAAAAAAAAAAAAAAAAAAAAGTATACAGCAAAGAAACAAAAAGTAATAGTGCTGAAAGTGAAATCTGAATCAAATGTTATCAGGTTATAAAAGAAATATCAAACCACAGGAATGTTGACACTGCCACCATTCAAGGTGGGCAGCTAGAGAAACTCGGTGAAGGTGAACTTACCAACAGGAAGGTGACCGTGATAGAATACTGGCTCCCCAAGGAGGTCCACGTCCTAATCCCCAGAACCCGTGACTATGTTGGGTTACACAGCAAGTAGGAGTTAAGGTTGCAGACAGAATTGAGGTTGCTAACCAGATGTCCTTGAGATGAGATTATCCAAGATATCCAAGATATCCAGCTGGATCCAATGCAATCACAAAAGTCTTTTCTTTTTTTTTGAGACAGAGTCTCCCTCTGTTGCCCAGGCTGGAGTGCAGTGGTACAATCTCCGCTCATTGCAACCTCTGCCTCCCGGGTTTAAGCGATTCTCCTACCTCAACCCCCCGAGTAGCTGAGACTGCAGGCGCGTGCCACCACATCCAGCTAATTTTTTGTATTTTTAGTAGAAACGGGTTTCACCATATTGGCGAGGCTGGTCTCAGACTCCTGACCTCACGACCCACCCACCTCGGCCTCCCAAAATGCTAGGATTACAAGCGTGAGCCGCTGGAGTGGCCCACAGGAGTCCTTTTAAGTGCAAGAGGGAGGCAGGAGACTAAGTTTCAGAGTGACAATGTAAGAAAGAGTCCACCAATCACCCTTGGCTTTGATGATAAAATTGGGTCATGAGTCAAGAAATGTGAGCTGCCTCAAAAAGCTACAAAAGGCGAAGAAACAGATTCCTTCTCAGAGCTTCCAAAAGAAATGCAGCCCTGCTGACACCTTGATTTTATCCCAGTGAGATCCATTTTGGACTTCTGGCCTCCAAATTGTAGAATAATAAATTTATTTTGTTTTATTTATTTATTTATTGAAGAGACAGAGTCCCGCTCTGTTGCCCAGGCTGGAGTGCAGTGGCGTGATCTCAGCTCACTGCAACCTCTGGCACCTCCCAGGTTCAAGCAATTCTGGTCTCTCAGCCTCCCAAGCAGCTAGGACTACAGGCGCACGTCACCACGCCCAGCTAATGTTTTTGTATTTTTAGTAAAGACAGGGTTTCACTATGTTGCCCAGGCTGGTCTCGAACTGCTGAGCTCAGGCAATCCGCCTGCCTCAGCCTCCCAAAGTGCTAGGATTACAGTCATGAGCCACCGTGTCTGGCCATATTTCTTTTGTTTTAAACCATCACGTTTGTGATAATTTGTTAGAGAAGCAATAGTACAGTAAAATAGTGATTGTGATGTCCCTGGGGAAGTGATGCTGGCAAAAATCTACATATTAAAGAAACTCTCGCCGGGCGCGGTGGCTCAAGCCTGTAATCCCAGCACTTTGGGAGGCCGAGACGGGCGGATCACGAGGTCAGGAGATCGAGACCATCCTGGCTAACACGGTGAAACCCCGTCTCTACTAAAAATACAAAAACTTAGCTGGGCGAGGGGGCAGGCACCTGTAGTCCCAGCTACTCGGGAGGCTGAGGCAGGAGAATGGCGTGAACCCGGGAGGCGGAGCTTGCAGTGAGCTGAGATCCGGCCACTGTACTCCAGCCTGGGCTACAGAGCAAGACTCCGTCTCAAAAAAAAAAAAAAAAAAAAAAAAAAAAAAAAAAAAAGAAACTCTCAGAGATATTTTGTCACATTGAAAGCAGAGAGAATAAAATAATGGAAACTCAGCCAAACTCAGGCGTATGACAAGTCACAAGGTATCATAGAGATACTCCCCATAAGTTACACAATAGGAAGAAGGCAAACACTGCTCAAACTGCTCTTTGGAAGTTTCTTACAAAGAAACAAAACACTTTAATTCTCAATGTCGCTAATGTTTTTAATAAATTACAGTATACTGTTTTACTATTTTTTCATTTCCCTATGCATTTATAACTATATATTTATAAGAGAAAGTCTAAAGTTTTAACAAAGCATTCTTTCAACAAAAATTTTTAAAAATCACGGAACAATCCAAATTTTCCCCATTGATTATTAAAATAGCTTTGCCTGGTTTCAACTTGCACAGTCATTTTTACGGTCCTGCATCACCTTGCAAAGGAAGGACTATCTGTGTGTGTGTGTGTATACTCTTTCCTAAAACAAGGCTGCAATGTGGTCACTTTGGTATGACCTTCAAGCTCAAATGAAAAGTCCCTGTCCCTGGTTGTCCAGACCTCCCCACATTCTGGGCCTCCTGCCTCCTCAGCACAACCTCCATTGCTTTGTTCTCAGGAGCCTTTGCTGCAATCAAACTACACAGCTCACTACCTCCTGAACATGTTGCTTTCTGTTTCAATGCCTTTGGAAATTTTTTCCAGACTTAAATCCCCAAATATCATCAATGCCTTCCTTACTAGCACAGATCTAAATCTTATGCAGCCTTCAAATAACAGTTGTTTCTACTTTCCTCATTCAGCCTGAGTGAACCATTTTAGCCTGAAGGGCTTTTCCCCTACTCTGCACCCTCGTTCCCACACACTACTGTGAGCAGCCAGGGTTTGTACAGTTTTGCTATCCCAACTACAATTAAGATTCCCGAAGGGAGGCCACATGCCTCACTCTTCTCTACATCCATCATAAATCCTAGCATCGTCCCTTGCACAGATGAAATGTCCAGATCATTAACAGCCAATATCACAGAAAAGCCTCACTGATGGGGACAGTCTCAGATTCTGTGAGGTGCACCTTCATCTTATTCATAAGAAATTCCCTGGGGGCGAATTTACCAGTTACAGTTGACACTGTGGTTATTGTACTTGTTTAAGCATATAAAAATAGCCCAACTATTTCCTCTCTGATAAGGTCTTGAGAGCATCTAAACTGGAACCATTAGTAAAGTGGTTGCACACTTTCTTCATGACCAAAATGCAAACAAGGCTCCAAGGAATCTAAAATCTAACCCAGTTCCTCATTGCATAGTAATTCAAAAGTAGAGGAGAGTACCATGACTATGAGCCTAACCAACCTAAATCCTTTCTTGAGCCATTTCAGCCTCAATTTTCCTCATCTGTAAAATGGAGATGAGAACCTACCTCAAAAGTGTCATGAGAAGAAAATGAAATAAAAGAATGAATATAGGGGCTGGGCACAGTGGCTCACACCTATAATCCCAGCACTTTGGGAGGCCAAGTCGGGCAGATCACCTGAGGTCAGAAGTTTGAGACTAGCCTGGCCAACATCATGAAGCCCCGTCACTACCAAAAATACAAAAATTAGCCAGGCGTGCTGGGAGGGCACCTGTAATCCCAGCTATTCAGGAGGCTGAGGCAGGAGAATCTCCTGAATCCAGCAAGTGGAGGTTGCAGTGAGCCAAGATTGTGCCACTGCACTCCAGCCTGGGCAACAAAGCAAGACTCTATCTCAAAAAAAAGAGAAAAGAATGAATATAGAGAATATTGCTCCTACCACCAGCACCATCACAACACCCCAGGTTTCCCCCATTAAAGGCAAGCTCCTTTGTGACTCTGACAGGACTGAAGATGGAGCAGGGGTGATGTAAGTGCAAGGGGCAGCTTGATTCATCTTTCCTTCAACTTGGGTTTCCACTTGTCCTTGTGCAATGGTCCCCGTCATTCCTTCCTCTTCCTTGCCAGTTTGAGCAACTCAACGTGAGTGGAGAAAGTCACAGAGCTGAGCTACAAGACCTCACCATAAATTCTTGATCTCAAATCTCAAGATGACACTCTACACTTACCAGCGTTTCCACTGATTTTCTCTAGTATATCTGCTCTACAACTTCTTATCTCACACCATCTCTTCTTTTCTAACCTCTCAAATCTCCCTAATTCACATTCCCAACTTGAATACCAAACTCCCAACGCATCCACCAAATGAATAAATGAGTGGTTTGCTTTGGTATTCTCAATCATCCTCTAAATGTGAGTAGGCATCCATGCTGTACCATGCATTATTCTAGGTTCTGAGGCACAGCAATAAACTGTGGACAAAGTCCCTAGTCTTGTAGTTTAGAGTCTAGACAGGAGAGAAAAGCAACAACAAACAAAACAAGGTAGATATACATTATGTCAGACGGAAATAAATCCTACGCAAAATGAACTAGGGAAAATAAAACCTGTGGCTTTGTTATTCACCACATATTTCCTGTCTCTTCCCAAACCCATGGTAGGACTGCTCCCCACCCCCACTCCCAAATGAAGTGAGGCATGGCAATGTGACTTGCTCTGGCCAAGTAAATGAAAGCTATGTCACTTCCAGGAGGACCCTTTAAGAGCCAGGGAATCATTCTTGCTCTTTTCATCTGCCAATGTGCAAGATGGTGGGGTAGCCATCAGCCAGCTCCCGGGGCTGACGACAGTGTAGAGTGGACCCCTCCCAGGTAACTCACAATGGAGATGGAACAGCAGTGAGATGTGAGCCTTGTTGTCTCGGGTTCCTGATATTTCAGAGTTGTTTGCTACTGCAGCATAACTTGGCCCACTGCTGGTGGGGAAGGAGGGGTGCCGTCTATCCAACCTGGTTAGGGAAGACCTTCTTGTAATGTGGATCTGAGCAGAGACCTGAAGATATAGGGCTTGCAGATACCTGAGGGAAGGGTGATCCTGGTGGAAAAAAAAAGCAAGCACAAATGCTTTGAGATGAAAACATGCTCAACATGATTAAGAGATGATAAGGCTGCCAACCGGCAAAAGCAGAGTGAGCATGAGGCAGACAGGGAGGGAGCTAAGGTCAAAGAAGTGGTGATGGGAGAAAATAGTCCAGAGCCCTACAGTCTATTATGAGGACTTTAAAACCTTTCCTCTGGATGTGCAAGTTGCTTTGGGGAGGTCTCAGTAGAGGAGTAACATGATTGGAAAAGATCAACCAAAGATCACTTTGGTTGTTAAATTGAGAAGAAATTACAGCAAGGAAAGGGTGGAAGATAGGAGACCAGTTAGGAGGCTGTTAGGGAATCCAAGGAAGAAAGGAGGATGTTCAAACCAGCAGGGTGGAGGTGGAGATGAAGAGGGGGGTCGGAACTGGGATATGTTGTGAAGGTGCTGCAGACAGGATATGCTGACTGACTGGGTGTATGGGCAGATAGAGAAGTCAGGAATAAAACTGAGTTTTGTTCTGGGCCACTGGAAGAACTGCTGGCAGTTGCTGAGATGGCTCTGACTAAGTTCCGGACATGCTGTCTTTCCCACCTACAAGATCCGGGCCCATCTAGCAAAATGCTCCCCCAAGCCTTCACCTGCCAGGTCTCTCTCCTCTCTACCAGTGCCACTCAAAATAACCAGCCTGCAAAGTGCTACCCGCTCACACTGGGGTCAGAGCTTGTGCCAAATGTGAATCAACACACTGCCTCCTTCAGGGATGACGTCCTGCTATGAAAACACATCATTTAAACACATCATTTAAACATCATTTAAAACACATGCTCTGCTCAAATGTCACCACCTTATCCTTTGTCCCGCTTTTTTCATAGCACTTAACAGTGGATTTAATAGTGATTCATCAACTCTATGATTCAAACTGATACACCATTATTTTTATGGCCACTAAAAAATAAACACTGCCAAATATAATTCTAAGACATCATCAATTATAAGGCGCGTTCCAACTTTAGAATCATTAAAATGTGGGAACAAATGCATTTTAGAATCAAGGAAATATATTGCTTGGTCTATTGTCCATTCCCCCACCTTCAGTCTCCACTAGAACACAAGCTTATTTAGGGCAGCAGCTTTGTCTGGTACATTCCCTGTTGCAGCATCCCTCATGCCTCTAACAGGACCTGGCACGTAAAGGCAGTCAAGAGTGTTTGTTAAACAAAAGGGGAGTGATGTGAAGCAGGTGCTCAAATACTGGCGGGAGCAACCCAAGTGTCCACTGGCAGATGAATGGATAAACAGGTAAACAAAATGTGGCACACACATATAAGGGTGATCAATTCAGTCTTAAAAAGGAAGGAAACTGGCACATGCAACAACATGCATGAACCTTGAGGACACTATGCTGTATGAAATAAGCCAGTCACAAAAAGATAAATATTATATGATTCCACTTATTTGCAGTACCTAGAGTAGTAAAATTCACAGAGGCAGAAAGTAGAAAAGTGGTTGCCAGAGGAAGGGTACAGCGGAGGGGAGGAAGGGGGAAATGGGAAGTTGTTTAATGGGTACAGAGTTTCAGTTCTGCAAGATGAGAAGAGTTACAGACATCGGTTGCACAATATGAACGTACTTAATACTACTGTACTAGACACAAAAATAGTTAGGATTGTACATTTTATATTATGTACATTTTACCACAATTAAAAATTAAAACTAAATATAAGCAAATACTTACTGAACTAATAACTGACCCTGTTTATACAACCATTTTAATTCTGTCCAGGACCAAACAAACCCCTAAAAATACAGATCTGATAATTACCATTAAGTATTCCTCTCAAGATGAGCAGAAGTCAGATCTCAAAAACCTATATGGAAAGCAATAATACACAAATATCCAAAAACTTGCACATCACAGGATAAGTATACAGTATCATTATACACAATAAGATTCACTCATCAACTCAAGATTTGTACTTTACGTAAAAATTTTAACTCAAAAAAAACCTTTAAATAATTCTTAAACTCTGGTTAATAACAATGCACATTTAAGTGTTTAGAGAAAATGTGACTATAATCTACTTTGAAATGCATTTTAAAAAATAATACGGCACTGATCAAATAAATAGAGGGATTGATATTTGCTAAAGCAAACATACTAAAATGTTAATTGTAGAATCTAGGTGATGGGTATATGGGTGTTCAGTGTACCACTCTTTCTACTTTGTGGCATGTTTGAAATTTTGCATAATTAAAACATTGGGTGGGGGGTACACAGAGAATCATAGAATCTGAGAGCTGAGAAAGGACTTCAATGAAGCAAAAATTAATAGAACTGAAATGAGACATAGATAAATCCACAAATATAATTGGAGAATTCAGCACTCTTCTCACTGTAATGGATAGTACAAGTAAACAGAAAATCACTGTTATGGACTGAACGTGACCCCCTCAAATTGGTATGTTGAAGCTCTATGTTGACTGTGTTTGGAGAGAGGCCCTTTAAAGAGGGAATTAAGGTTAAGTGAGGTCATAAGGATAGACTGAGCCCTAATTCAATGTGACATGTCTTTGTAAGAAAAAGGAGAGACCCAGGGATGCTCCCACACACAAAGGGAAGACCATGTGATGACACAGCTAGAAGGCAGCAGGCTCCTGCAAGGCCCCAGGAGAAACCAAACTTGCCAAGACCCTAAGCTTGGACTTCTAGCTTCTGAGTCTGTGAGAAAATTAATTTCTGTTCTTTAAGCCACCCAGTCTGTGGTATTTTGTTACGGCAGCCCAAGCTGACTAGTAAAATCAGTAAGGATATACAAGACCTGAAAAACATTATCAACCAACTTGGCCTGATTGACATTCATAGAACACTCCACCCAACAACAGCAAGTTACACATTTGTTCAAGTGCAGATGGAGCATTCACCAAAATAGACTATATTCTGGGCATAAAAGATTCCTCAAAAAATTTAAAGGAATTAAAATCATACAAAGCATGTTCCTTGGCCACAAAAAAAAAATTAGAAACCAACAACAGAAAGATGGACAATCCCCCAAATATGTGAAAACTCAACAACACATTTCTAAACAATATCTGGGTCAAAGAGAAAGTCACAAAGGAAATTAGACTATATTTAAAACAGAATTAAAAACTGAAGCACAACCAAGCAAAATTTGTGGACTGTAGCTAAAGCAATGCTTAGAGAGGAAAGTGTAGCATAAAAATGCTTATATTAGGAAGAAAAAAGGTCTCAAATAATGGTATAGGTTACAATCTTTAAAAAAAAAAAAGAGCAAATTAAAATCTAAGCAAGCAGATGTAAAAAAATAATTAAGAGTAGAAATCAATGAAATGGAAAAATCAAACTATAATAGAGACAAATCAATGAAACTCAAAGCTGCTTATCTGAGATCAATAAAACTGATACACTTCCAGCAGAAATGATCAGGACAAAAAGAGAGAAGACACAATTATCAATATCAGGAATAAAGAGGGGGCATCACTACTGATCCCAGAGACATTAAAAGGACAGTAAGAAGTTGCACAACAACGTGAATGTACTTAATGTCACTGAACTGTGACTTAAAAATAGTTAAAATAGTAAGTTTTATATTATGCATTTCTTATCACTACTAAAATTTATCACAACTAAATTTTTTTTGAAAGGGAATGTTACGAAATACTTTATACCCATAAATTTAACAACTTAGATGAAACAGGCAAACTCCTTGGAAGACACAATCTACCAAAGCTCATTCAAGAAGAAATAGATAATTTAAACAGTCCTATAAATATTATGAAATTGAATTTATAGTTAAAAGACTTCCAACAAAGAAAACTCCAAGCCTGATGGCTTCAGAGGAGAATTCTACCAAGCATTTAAATACCAATTCTACACAAACTCTTTTACAACACAGAAAAATAGGGAACGCTTTCCAACTCACATTATGAAGCAATGATACACTGTTAGCAAAACCAGGTAAAGACATTAAAAGGCAAAAATTAGACCAATATACTTTATTAACATATTAACAGATGCAAAATTCTCAACAAAACATCAGTAAATCAAACCTAGCATTATATAAAAACAATACATCATGACCAAATAAAGCTTATCCTGGGAATGCGAAACAAATCAATGTAATTTACCATATCAACAAGTTAAAGTATACTATGAAACCATTCTCATCCTGCCCAATTACTGCTTATTCTATGAAACCAATTTGTCATCAACTCATAAGGCTAAACTGACCACTTACTGCTATTTGTTAACAATGGGCTATCCCTTTGATCTAACCTCTACTATTAATTACTAATATAACCAACTAGTAACTACTAATACCAACCAACATTTATTAAGCCCTTAGGAAGTGGAGGCATTAGCATGACACTTTACGTGTGCTACTTTGCTCCTGCCACTCCACTACAGGGCCTATGTGCCTGTTACTCTCTCTACCCAAAATGTTCTTCCCATGTCCAGCTTATCCTCATCATTCAGTCCTCATTTCAAACAGCACCTCCCCAGAGTGGACTTCAATCGTGATTTTTTGCTTTTGAGTGCGTCATCCTGGTTAATTTACTCTGTGGCATTCTTTACTACTTGAAATTCTTTGTTTGCTTCTTTGTCTGTCTCCTTCATCAGAAGGTAAACTCTATGAAGATAGGGTCCTAGCTGTCTTGCTCACTGCCCATATCCCCATAGCCAGAATGCCACCACTTAGCACACAGTTGCCTTTCAGTAACTATGTGGTGAATGAATGAATTACATGGTTTAATCCTCAAAATAACCCTATGAGGTAGACATTACTCTTCTCAGATTTATACAGAAGACAAAACTGTGACTCGGAGATTATATTACCTATCCATGACAACAAAATGTCTTAGCCGGGGTTCCCCTGAGAGTAAAAGGTGAGGCAAAGGCTTACAGGCAGGTACTTTATTTTAGGATATGATCCCAGGGAGCAGTGGTGAAGGACACAGGGAGGGAAACAGAGGAAGAGTCCAAAGAAGGGCACTGTCAAGTAGGCGATCGCCATGAGTGACAGATGTTTCTGACAGATGCTGGAATCTGCAGGACTTTCTAAGAAGCCTGGTGAATGTGTCTCAACTACCATCACAGGTGGAACAGGGCAGCATTTTTATCCATCAGCTTCCATCCTCAATGGTCTAGGGTGGCCACAGAAAAGAAGCTCCACAGGAGGAACAGAGAAATAAGAACAACAAACCAGCTTACACACCAAATGGGACTCTGTAGAAACAGAATAAAAGGTGAGGCAGAGTACACTGAAACAGTGCGCAAGAAGAGGCTAGTGAGCAGCAGAACCAGAATTCAAGCTCTGATAATCCGGACCGCAAGCACAACTGACTACACTGCATTGCCATATAGTGCCACGGTTCAAAGAAATGTTCACCTTTACAGTGGATTTCAAGTAAAAGACATACACAATCACAAACGGCACTAACAGAAATCAAAGTGGTGCCCTGTGTAACAAAAGTAAATGTAATTGTGAACGAAATATAAAGACTGCAGTCGGTGGAGGTTGCAACACAGATCCAAGAAATCCATTTCTAGAAATTTAGCCCAAAGTAATTATCATAAATGAGCACAAAGATTTTGCTACAAAAATGTTCATCGCAGCACTGTTTATAATAGTGAAAAGACTAGAAACAATATGAATATCCAATTGGGAAATGGGTAAATTATGTTCTATCCATAAAAATGGAATAATATTCAACATTAAGAAACAGGTTGTAGAAAAATATTTCACACCTTGGAAAGATGTTCCTAAATAGTAAGTGCAAAATGTTCTAGGGGTATTACTATACAAAAATAATATATCAATACTTTTTTTAGAAGCATCTACGAAAATATTAACAGTGATAATCTCTGGCCTGTTCATGGAGATCTTAATTTTTTACAAAAAAAAAAATCTATTTTGACAATTAGAAAAAATAATTTGTAACTAGTTACTAATTCAAGAAAAAGATCCATATGGTGAATCCTTACACATTGAGATGGGGCAAGTCACTAGCAATCTTCGGCCTCTCTATGAGCAGAGCCAGGAAGTGGTTCACACATACAGAACCCAAGCAGAGATCAAACAGAAGGTTAAGAAAAAGTCACTTCTCTGCAGGAGATCCTTCCACCTTTGAAAATAGGGATGCTACAAATTTTGAGAATAACAGACAATGCATTAACCTAAAAGTAAAAATGCAAAATACCTCTCTGGCAAAGATAATATAAAAATACATAGTTTAAGATTTCCTTTCGGGTCTGATTTCTTTTTGGTTTGACCAAAGTACACAGTCATTTCTTTGAGGCAATAAATACTAATCAGGCTTGGATGACTATGTATTATCCTAAAATAAATATTACAGTATATGTGGAGTATTTTATGCCAGGCACTGTGCTAATAAAAGCACTTTACATGTAATACCATCTCAGTGATTATAATAGCCCTAAAGCAGGAATTAATTATCAGCATTCTGTAGGTGAAGAAATAAACTAAGAATGGGTAAATAACCCACTAAAGGTTACGGTTAGTTAGTAGAGGGGCCGGGATTTGAACTTGGTTCTGCCTGACTATAAAGAAACCATTTCTTTTTAATATATAAGAAGGAAGTACAATAACTTTATATGATTACTATTTTAATACTTAAGATATATCTTTTTGGTTCCTCAAAAAGTCAAGCATAGAATTATGACATGACCTAGCAATTACACTCTGAGGCATATACCCAAGAAAACTGAAAACACAGTGTTTTTCCACAAAAACCTACATACAAATGTTCATAGTAGCATTATCATGGTAAGACAAAAAGTGGATACAAACCAATGTCCATCAACAAATGAACAAAATGTATATCCATACAATAGAATATTATTCAGCCATAAAAGGAATGGATCTTGACACATGCTACAACATGGATGAACCTCAAAAACAATATGCTAAGTGAAAAAAAGCCAGTCACACAAAGTTACATACTGTATGATTCCACTTATATGAAATGTCCAGAATTTTAAAATCCATACGGACTGAAAGCAGATTAGTGTTTGCCAGGGGCAGTTGGGAGAAGGTAGTGGGGCATGACTGCTTTATACAGGGATGTCTAATCTTTTGGCTTCCCTGGGCCACACTGGAAAAGAAGAACTATCTAGGGCCACACATAAAGTACACTAACACTAACAATAGTTGATAAGCTTAAAAAAATTGATAAAATCTCAGAATGTTTTAAGAAAGTTCACAAATTTGTGTTGGGCTGCATTCAAAGCTGTCGTGGGCCACATATGGCCCATGGGCTGCAGGGTGACAAGCTTGGCTTAATGGGTACTCTGTTTCTTTCTGGCGTGATAAAATGTTCTGCAATTAAATTGTGGTTGGTGTTAAATGTACAACAATGTAAATGTAGTGGAAGTCAATAAGTGAACATTTTTAAACAGTTAAAACAGCAAATTTTACCTGAATAAAATATGTATCTTTTGGTTACTGGAGACACTAACCACAGGCCTTGCAAAGTTTTGTCCTGTGGGCTGTTACAGAAGCATTCTAGCTGAAGACAGACAGGTAGGGGAGCAACCCAGAAACTGCCTGCCTCCACAAGTCACGCATGTAAAAATACAGACATCAAAAAGCCCTGTAGGGTTCACACCCTTGAGAGGAGGGGCCGCCATATCCTACCACAACATTGGTTTTTCTATGTCTGACTACTTAACTATTTGGCAAATTTCTCAGGGTTCTCACAAGTATGGGGTGACTTGATGTCTCATAAAGTAATTTTCTTATAAAGTTTTTCATCAGAAAGGAGCTAAACCAAAACTAAGGGCAGAAATCCACAAAAGCACAGTAAACCCACGCCTTGCAAGAGACATGTTCCACTTCCACTATGATTTATTCCTCAAGTCTCTGGACTTCCTAGAAGAAAACTTAATGAAACTTAGATTCAGTGACCACATTAAGGAGGAATGAGTGCCTCCTGGTGATCATCTCAACAAAGACTGCCCAGGGATCAAAATGTTCCAGGTTTATTTTTGTTACACCCATTTCCCTACAGTGTTTAGAAGTAAAACACTGGAAGCCATCAATCAGCTCCTGTCCCTAATGCATTGGGGAAAATTCAATGACACTGGACACCTGCTACACTGACCACTCCTCATGCAGGTCCCCAAACAACTGGGCAGAGTGCCTGGCTCAGGCCGGCAGTCAATAAACACTTGTTATCAAAGCAATAGTTATACAGTTTATCTGGAAAATAAGCCGGAGAAAGTGCTAAGAAGTTTCCAGGAAAAAAAAAAAAAAAGGTCAGGAAAGAGAAGAACTTACCCTCTATATACAAAAAATGTGCTCCACATCTAAAATACTTACACAATGTGAATTAAAGGGGAGGAAAGAGTGAGCTGCAAAATTTTAAAAGGAAGTCCTAAAACAGCACCAAACACAGAGGCCTGCATGCCAGAGAAAAGTGTATCAAATCTGCAAGTCAGCAAAGGCACTGGGCACCTAAATGTTCATTTTGGTCCCACCGCTGTGGTGGCCACCAGTTGGGTTTATACTTCTTAGGGAGATTTTATACAGACATTAATACTTTCATTAAATGTAAAAAGCAGCAATTACTAAAAGTACTAATTAGACAAGAAATATAATGAAATAATTTTAAAAGCCAATAGAAGTTTAAAAAATTATGACTGTAACACACAAATATAGGATAAATCAGTTAACAGTTGGAATAACTCTTAAAAAGTAAATCAGGAAGCTTACAGAAAGTTCTGGACCATGTGATAAACTGTAAGAAAGAAGAAATAATACTTCTCAAGGGGGGAAATGTGTGGTTAGTGGCAAGAAAATGTGTTGTAAATTCAAGTGCCTACAGAGGCCAGGCAGACAGTGAAATGGGGGAGTCGATGGCAAGAAGGTGGGCGAGAGCTGGGCGGATGCTGCCACATAACAACTCGCACTGAGGCTGCCAGATCATCCGCCTCAGGACATCACAGACACCTGAACTTAGGTCTGAAATAAGCCAATTTTAAAGTGCTGGCAAGTAACTCTCCTCTCCAACCCGCCCCCCACAACCTCTACAGAGACCAAAGGAAACGCCTGGGGCCTGGAGAAGCACCGCCGGGTGGGCATCCGTCAGCGCAGCTGAGACACCAGAGGGCTGCATGCCGGGGCGTGTGCGGTAACAGCTGGCCCCAAGCCGGGGTGCCTCCCTGTGTTCAAGGACCCAAGGAGTCGGAGTCAACCAAACAGGGTGACAAGCAAGGATGCCCGAGCTACAAAGATGGCGCTGGAACGTCCCCAGGCCACACAAGAGGGTCTGCCCCCGCAGTTTCAGCGTAGCCTACGTGAGTCTGGGTTGGAGAAAGGGCAAGCAGAACACACGCCTGCACGGCGGAGGAACCCAAGTCTTGTTTTAAAGCTTTGATGAGCCATGGGACCTCTCCCTGGGAGAAAAGCGTAAGAGATCCGAGCAGAAAAATCCTTGCAAGTTTGGGCTTCTGAGTGGCCCTTCAGCACCTAATGGGTGGGGGGACTGATACTGAGCAACGGCCTAGCTGAAGCGGGGAACAAGCCCCATTGAAACCCCAAACACTAAAATTAATTCGAAAAAGAGGAAAGAGGCTGGGTGCGGTGGCTCACGCCTGTAATCCCAACACTTTGGGAGGCCGAGGCGGGCAGATCACCTGAGGTCAGGAGTTCGAGACCAGCCTGGCCAACATGGTGAAATGCCGTCTCTACAAAAATTAGCCGGGCGTGGTGGCAGGCACCTGTAATCCCAGCTACTAAGGAGGCCGAGGCATGAGAATCACTTGAACCCGGGAGACGGAGGTTGCAGTGAGCCAAGATCGCGCCATTGCACTCCAGCCTGGGGGACAAGAGCAAGACTTTGTCTCAAAAGAAAGAAAAAGAAAAAAAAAGAAAAAGGAAAGAGGAAAACAGTCCAGCAAAAACAATGAAACCAAGAAGACCGCCAGGTAAAATTCCAGTCTAAGACAGCAGACAGGACACCTGTCCACATTCCCACCATTCCAAAGTTGTTTCAAAATAAAAGAACCCTCAAAATACCAGAGAAATGTGTCCTTTCAACTGAGTCCAGAGAAAGAATCAACAATTACCAAGATCTGGGGAAGAATACAAGCAATCCTCAGGAGAATTGAGGGCATTTCTCAAACTGCAGGCATTACCACTACAGCACCACAGTTTCTGCCTGCCCTGATCCTGTTATTTAATATTTTTCTTTAAATCACCTTACTGTGATTTACATAAATATTTTAAAGGAAATTTGGTATCACTACAGTAAATGGAAAACAAGTGTCGCTTTCTCATTAGTAGGTGGTAACTATAAAAATAAACACACTAGGCCAGGCACGGTGACTCACACCTGTAATCCCAGCACTTTGGGAGGCCAAGGTGGGCGGATCACCTGAGGTCAGGAGTTCGAGACCAGCCTGGCCAAAATGGTGAAAACCTGTCTCTACTAAAAATACAAAAATTAACCAGGTGTGGTGGTGGGCACCTATAATGCCAGCTACTACTTGGGAGGCTGAGGCATCAGAATCCTTGAACCAGGGAGGCAGAGGTTGCAGTGAGCCAAGATTGCACCACTGCACTCCATCTGGGGTGTCAGAGTGAGACTGTGTCGCAAACACGCAAACACATACACACACACACAAATACAGGTTGGTACAAAAGTAATTGCCATTTTACTTTTAATGGCAAAAACCGCAATTACTTTTGCACCAGCATGTAACAAAACAAAGTTATTAAAGTCTAATATTACCTCCTGCTCTTATTGTTACAATGGGAAAATAGCCATTATTAGAGAGGTCTTTCAGACTAGCACCAAACCAAGATTTTCTATTTGATCCAATCAGGAATAGTAAGAACTGAAAAGGGCAGTTTGAATCACGGTGCAACGAATGAGTAGGCGGTGGGATCTCACCGTGGGTCTGATTAGCCCTTTCTCTGCCTTGCTTGAGCTTCAGCAGAATTCGAAATGGCTGGCAGTAAGGCTGGGAAGGACTCTGGAACGGCCAAGACAAAGGCGGTTTCCTGCTCGCAGAGAGCCAGCTTGCAGTTCCCAGTCGGCCATATTCATCGACACCTGAAATCTAGGACGACCAGTCACAGACGTGTGGGCACGACTGCCGCTGTGTACAGCACAGCCATCCTGAAGTACCTCACCGCAGAGGGACTTGAACTGGCAGGAAATGCATCAAAAGACTTAAAGGTAAAGTGTATATTACCCCTCGTCACTTGCAACTTGCTATTCGTGCAGATGAAGAATTGGATTCTCTCATCAAGGGTACAATTGCTGGTGGTGGTGTCATTCCACACATCCACAAATCTCTGATTGGGAAGAAAGGACAACAGAAGACTAATGGATGCCTGGATTCCGTGTTATCTCAGGACTCTTAAATACTAGAACAGCTGTCCAGTGTTGGTGATTCCAGTGGACTGTATTTCTGTGAAAAACACAATTTTGTCTTTTTGTGATTCTATTTGAGCAAGTTGGAAGTTTAATTAGCTTTCCAACCAACAAAATTTCTGCATTTGAGTCTTAACCATATTTAAGTGTTAGTGTGGCTTCAAAGAAGCTATTGATTCTGAAGTAGTGGGTTTTGATTGAGTGGACTGTTTTTAAAACTATTTGGATTTTAATTGTGATGCAGAAGTTATAGTAACAAACATTTGGTTTTGTACAGACATTATTTCCACTGTGGTGGATAAGCTCAATAAAAATCATATCTCAAAAAAAAAAAAAAAGAACTGAAAAGGGAGTCATGACTTGACTTTTATTTCAATGGTGTTTACTGTTGGGCCCACACCCTGTCTAAAATCATCTCCAGTGGTGCAAATGCCACCGAGCAAGCATGACACTGGGGCCTCAAACCCGTCCCCAAACCCACTGTCTACAAACAGCCTTTCCCCCACCATTCCAGGTTGGAAAAGAAGTTTATTTATTCCCCCAAAATAAAATCCTAGAAATTCTCCAAAAAGGGTGGGGTGGGGGGCAATCTGCTTAAGGAGAACATTAAGGGGGTTGGAGGTCTGCAAAAAAATAGAAGAGAGCTTGGGGTAACTTCAAACTTCCAAACCAGATCACAGCACAGGTGACGGGGAATGGAAAAGGAGGGTAATAAGAAGGGCAGCTTCACTCAGGAGTAGAAGCCACAGAAAGCACTGAGCTCCGCTTTGACGACTGCAGGGGGTTCTCACATTCCTGCCTCCCCCCACCACTACCTACTCCCCACCTCTGCACCCTATATACAAACCAGCCTACTCATATGCCTTGCATACTAAAACAGAACCTAGAGTCAGCCCTGCCATTTGAAGTTTGAGCCTCTTGCTGGAAAAGGCTGCACCCACAAACAAAGAGGAAACCCACACTAGGTAATTAGGAATCCAGTCATTCAGGACCGCACAAGAATGGCCAAGCAAGATTCAGAAGTTCACTACCTGTGTCCTTACATGAAAAAAATGTACTCCAGGAGGGATTCCAGGAAAAAACAAACAAACAAACAAAGATGCCAAGGCAAAAAATAATGCAAGATTCAAGAAACAACAGGGCAGGTTTTCTGACCTAGGTTCTAACCCTGGCTCTACAATAAATACACAATCAGGCCAGGGGCAGTGGCTCACGCCTGTAATCCCAGCACTTTGAGAGGATGAGGCAGGCAGATCACTTGAGGTTGAGACTTCAAGGCCAACACACGGTGAAACCCCATCTCTAGTAAAAATACAAAAATTAGCCAGGTATGGTGGTGCACACCTGTAATCCCAGCTACTAGAAGGCTGAGACAGGAGAATCGCTTGAACCTGAGAGGCAGAGCTTGCAGTGAGCTGAGATCATGCCACTACACTCCAGCCTGGACGACAAAGCAAGACTCTGTCTACAATAAAATAAAATATTCTTATCCTTTGACTCTATAATTCAACATTTATGATTATTTTCTTAAAATGAAGTTAAAGATGCAATCAATAACTTAGTTACAAAGATGTTCTAAGTGTTTCTAAGTGAGAAAATACTGCAAAAAAACTTATTTTAGTATGATAAAATGTTACAATTGACCAGGTGCAGTGACTCATGCCTGTAATCCCAGCACTTTGGGGGGCCGAGTCAGGCGGATCACCTGAGGTCAGGAGTTCAAGACCAGCCTGGTCAACATGGTAAAACCCTGTCTCTACAAAAATACAAAAATTAGCACGGCATGATGGCAGGTGCCTGTAATCCCAACTACTCAGGAGGCTGAGGCAGGAGAATCACTTGAACCCGGGAGGCGGCAGTTGCAGTGAGCTGAGATCATGCCATCGCACTCCAGGCTGGACAACAAAGCAAGACCCTGTCTCAGAAAAAAAAAAAAAAAGTTATGGACAGGGCGTGGTGGCTGGTGCCTGTAATCCTAGCAATTTGGGAGGCCAAGGAAGGCAGATCACCTGAGGTCAGGAGTTCGAGACCAGCCTGGCCCACATGGTGAAACCCCATCTTAAATTTAAAAAAAAAAAAAAAATTGAAAAAAAAAGTTATAATCATTCAAACTCATGTTTTTTCATATCTGAGATGCTGGAAGAACATCGAATGTGTATCTGAATGCCGTTTCTGTATAAAACCAAATGTATAGGTGTATGGATGTGTGTATATACATGTGTCAGGAAAAAAAAGAATGCATAGATAAGCACATACACAGAAAAAGTCTAAAAGAATGAGCACTAGACAACCAACAACGGTGATGTGGGTGTGGGAGTCATTATGTGGGAGTAGTCTTTTCTACACTACATACAATATTTGTATAATTTTTGAACTTTTTCAACATGTTTCAGTTTTGTAATAAGGCAAAACAAAGATAATGGTAAAAGTTGGCTTAAAGATTACTTAATGACATGGAGTGAATTCATTCAAAAAGAGTAAATGAAAAAAGCAGAATATGAAACTGTAGATAGGCTGACTTTTCCTTTAAAAATGTGTATTTACATGCACACATAAAGGAGAAAAAAAATTATACAACAACAATACAGAAATAATGATCAAATCTGGGCAGTACAATGAAATGCAAATTTATGTTTGTTCCCTGTATTTTATTTCCCCCAATAAATCTTAGAAACAGAGTTAATAAAGTCAAACAGATTTCTCTGTTGCAGGGCTGCAAAGGGTCTTTGAAGTGTCAATCTGCATTGTCAATGTCAAAAAACAGTATGGCCAACAACATACCCAACCTAACTTGGCTACAGAACCCTTTCCAAAGATGAGTGTCATGCTCTTCCCATTGTATCATGTCCACCGAAGGGACTAAATTCTGGGAAATGACTGAAAACAATGGCAATGTAACTTAGAAAGCCTTAGGGAAAAATCTGGGGGGAAGATCATGATTTAAATAAGGATTACTTTATAATTCTCACTTATACTCACAATTTAAATGAGGGTTAAAACTTCAGGAGCTCCTCATAGTATCATTTCACAAAGCACACTTCAAAAATGCTAAATTATTGATGAGATATGCTTTAGCAAGTTTCACTTATTAAAATGCTATAAAAATGCCAATTTTAAAATTTCTTGATGTAAGATAGGTTCCACCTACATTACTAAAACTGATATTGAGACAGATTGAGAATGGAAAAAGTTGGAAAAGATGACTTAATAAGGGAAGAGAAAAACAGAGGATACACAAAAACAACTGTAGAGCACTAACTGCTACAAAAGATCCTAATTAGGACATATAACATATTTACCAAAGGTAAACTGGATCTTGGTTCTGATGTGGGGAGAGGGAGACTGGTGCACTGGCAGCCAGGAGAAGGAGCATGGTAGAGCCCAGGAAAGCAGCTGCCATGGTCCCAAGGGGAGGAGGGAAAAGCACATTGCCAGGACACAATGATGCAGTTTCCAATGACTGAGACTCAAGCTCTACACTAACCTGAGCTACTATTTACATCACTCGCCTAAGACGATTCCAGTGGTTGGGAGACACACGGAGATAAACTTCTTTAAGGCTGAGAAGCACTAGTGAGCAACACAGAATAGGGAGCCAGATCATCTGGGTTCAAATCCTAGTCCTGCTCCTCAGTAGGAAAGTTACTTAAATGTCTGTGCCTCAGTTTCCTCAGCTGCAATTGGGGAGGATAACTGTCTACCTCGCAGGGCTGTTCTGAGAATTAAGTGAGTCAATATATGTAAGCTGCTTAGAACAGTGCCTAGCACATAGTATTTTATCAGTAAAACCAAAAATAACTCACACTTACTAGTCACTGATTGAAAAGGTGTAAGAACTATGTAGACATTTAGCAGCCTTGTTTAAATAATGATTCTGTTTCCCAGATGTTTGTCCTAAGGCTTAACAAGTCATATTGCCATTGCCATTTTCTACTAAAGGGACTAAATTTTCACTGTATGATACAGTAGAAAGTACAGGCTTTGGAAGCAAGCAAATTGGAGTCAAATCTCAGCTCTTCCACATACTACTAGCTATGCGGTCTTGGAAAAATTATTTTCTGAGCCTGAAAAGACTCGTTTGTGGAGGGGAAAAATAACAATACCTATCCTCATAGGGCTACTGTGAAAACGAACTGTAATAACTTAAGAAAAGCAATCTTTTCTCCCTTAAATTGCTGGTGGAGTTGAAATTGGTACTACCCTTTGGGATTGGAATTTGGCCGTATGTACTTATGTACTAAAAGTTATACGAGAATACACTTTATTCAACCTTCTTTCACTTCTACGAGTATCTGAAAGTTAAGATGCTCTCAGCATTACTACAATAAAATAAAATGAAATAAAAAGGGGAGAAACAACCTAATTCTGCAAGCACAGCATCCGAGGGGAACGCTTATGACAAAGGGAAAAAGCGGGGCCCGGCATGGTGGCTCACGCCTATAATCCCAGCACCTTGGGAGGCCGAGGTGGGTGGATCACCTGAGGTCAAGAGTTCAAGACCAGCCTAGTCAACAAGGTGAAACCTTGTCTCTACTAAAAATACAAAAATAGGTCAGGCGTGGTGGCTCATGCCTGTAATTCGAGCACTTTAGGAGCCCAAGGCGGGCGGATCACCTGAGGTCGGGAGTTCGAGACCAATGGAGAAATCCCATCTCTACTAAAAACACAAAATTAGCCGGGCGTGATGGCACATGCCTGTAATCCCAGCTACTCGGGAGCCTGAGGCAGGAGAATCGCTTGAACCTGGGAGGCGGAGGTTGCAGCAAGCTGAGATCGCACCACTGCACTCCAGCCTGGGCAACAGGAGTGAAACTCCGTCTCAAAGAAAAAGAAAAAAGTGGAGCGCATACATGGTCATTATGATTACATTTTAAAAGACTCTGTTGGGTGGAATAGAAGCAAGTAAGAAAATAGTATTGAGATAAATTTATTTTTACCTATTTATTTAGATACTAATTTTTGTACTGGAAAAACAGCAGAAACACCAAAATATCAATAAATGCCATTTTATTTCTTCCTAGTGCTTTCCTGCACTGCACTGAACTCCTTTCCTGCATCACAGAATTGTCTCTGATGAACATGTACTCATTTTATAACAAACTCAGTTATTTTAAAACAAGAACATAAGTGTAGAGAAAAAGAAAAGATGAAGAAATTAAATTAAACGCTAAGACTGGATTTTCTCTATTTTCCAAACTTCCTATAGTGTGGTTAATGTTACTTTTATGACAAAAAGAAACATCTTTTAAAGCATCCTCTCTTAAGCTTGTCCCTCCATAGTTAATGCCTAGTTTTCCTTTTTAGCTAAATTTTGTTTGTTTGTTTGTTTGAGACAGAGTCTCGCACCCAGGCTGAGGTGCGATCTCAGCTCACTGCAACCTCCACCTCCCGGGTTCAAGCGATTTGCCCTGCCTAAGCCTCCCGAGCAGCTGGGATTACAGGAGCCAACCACCACGCCTGGCTAATTTTGTATTTTTAGTAGAGATGGGGTTTCAACATGTTGGCCAGGCTGGTCTTAAACTCCTGGCCTCAAGTGATCCACACGCCTTAGCCTCCCAAAGTGCTGGGATTACAGGTGTGAGCCACTGTGCCCGGCTGCTAAAATTTATGAAGAGTATATTCCTCGGAAGTTTCAATAATACAGTTCCCAAAATCTTAAGACAGGTGGGGAAGAGTGTATCCCCAAGAGTAAATGAGCTGTTCAGGTTTGGGCAACCCAGGCCTGGTTACAGCAGAAAAGTATAAACGCTAAAGCCTGCCTTAAAGAAGAGAGTCAAACAGTTCCTGGCCCACAAAACAGAAAAGCAACCAAAACAAGATGATAAAACAGGAGTTTCCACTAAGGTACCAAAAGAGAAGGGCTGCTGCCACCAAAGGGAGGCTCCATATGCAGAACTTTCCAAGAGTGACTGCAAGGCAGTCCCCTGAGTCCCACAGTCCTCTCAGCCAGGTCAGGGCTACAGACAGTGGAATGTGAGGGTTCCCTCCCATGAAGACAGGACAGGAGGCGGGGGCTTTGTGAAGTGAACCCTTGAGTGCCTGTGAGTACAGCCACACTTTCATACCAAGCTGAGGTCGTGGTTCAATGGCCTATTTCATGCACTAAATCTGTGACCAGCAAGGATACAGTGGATCTCCAACCCGGGAAATCTAGAGAGCCGGGGAAGCTGTGCTGAGCACTGGGACCCATGTGCACCACCAGGGCAAGGAGCACGCAGTACCAGCCAGGCTGTGCGTGAGAGTCAGCAGAGGGTCTTCTTGGGTTCAAACAACAGTGCCCCCAAGCAGGCCAAAAGAACTCCAGCAGGAGGAAACTCTAGGGGGATCTAAGTTCCTAGGCGCTGAGGAGTCACCAAAATAAACTGGCCAGAATAAATCGACCAAAATAAAGATGCAAACCCCCAGGTCAAGGAGGCAGCAGGGATAGAAGTCAGGAGTCTCTGAAGAGCCCACTGAAGCTCCTGCAGGACACAGGGTCGGCTTTAACCACGTGTGAGGCTCAGGGAGCCATAGAAGAACAATCTGAGCGCCTCACCACTCCTTCCTCCTCCTATTCCACTCAATCCAGAGCCTAGTGAAGTCAGACACAAGAAATCTGAGGGACAGAGAGGAGCCGAACGCACCAGAAGCCTGTCACACTGCTTTTTCTGACAGAGATGGTTGCCAACTACAAGTCTTAACTGGGAAAAAAAAAAGGGGGGGAAAGTCTTATCTTTGAATGAAGATTGAAGTGTTGATTAACATATTGAACTGGACACTTTTAATTTTTAAATAGAGCCTACATTTCAAGACTTCTATCACCTAAGATCATCACCACTTAAACGCACATGTGGCCTTTTACTTCCTATTGAATCCTGAGAACCTAGGAGACCGGCTGGCCCACAGGAGTGCTCAGGAAGTATCTGCTGAATCAGTGAATGAAAGCATAAAAGGTAAGTCACAAGGCCTGATAGCTTTTCAGAAAAGCAAACAGTTCCCCAACTGAGTGTATTTTAAAGAGACTGTGAAGGCCAGGCATGGTGACTCACGCCTGTAATCCCAACACTTTGGGAGGCAGAGGCAGGCAGATCACCTGAGGTCAGGAGTTCGAGGCCAGCCTGACCAACATGAAACCCCATCTCTACCAAAAATACAAAATTAGCCAGGTGTATTGGTGCATGCCTGTAATCCCAGCTACTTGGGGGGCTGAGGCATGAGAATCGCTCAAACCCAGGAGGTGGAGGCTGCAGTGAGCCAAGATCACGCCATTGCACTCCAGCCTGGGCAACAAGAGCGAAACTCCATCTCAAAAAAAAAAAAAAAAAAAAAAAAAAGAGACAGTGAGAGGCAAAAATAAAGATTTATTTGGATCATCTCCCACACTGAATGCATACTTAAGAAACAATGTCAGTAGGAACATGGTTTGCTCCTTCATGAGAACACAAAAAAAAGGAGTCAACGTTGGTGTCCAATTCAGCAGTATGCAGGGGACAGGGTATTCAGGTTCCAAAGGCAGGATCCTAAGCTGGAACGAAGGTGGAGAGTGCAGGCCTCGAATAACCCTACCAGTCCTGAGGGCTCACCCAGCTCTACAGTGAGACAAATGTCCACACCATGGGCTGATACCAGTGGACCTTAGGCTCATCAAACTTCTCTAACTGCATCTGACCCAAGGCTCCTTACCAAATGTTTTGGATCAAATAAGAGTTTCACTCAGAGCAGCTCAGTGGTACAGCGGAGCAGAACAGGGCCCCGCCATCGAAGAGTAGCAGACTAATGGCACAAGGTTAAAAAGTGAAGGGAAGTGAGAAGAGGGAAAAAATAAGGGAAGATCACCTTTCAAGAGCTGGAAAGAAGGTGGTCAGCAGTTGGGAAGGCACACGCTAGAGTTGTTGGATGGGTTGTACTTTTGTATTTTTAAGAATAGACTCAGAAGAAGGATCCAGTTAATACTACTTACACCTGAGTAGTTACTATGGCAAAATTCTAGCAGCTCCACACACATTAACTTTTCTGATCCTCCTACCCATCAAGAAAGCATCTGAAGTACAGGCAGTCTCACTTCCAGGCCTGTGTGCTACATCTCTATACTATGCCCTCTCACCAAATAAGGATGCATCCCCCCAGGTCAACGCAGCAGCAGGCAGAGGCTCCCAACTCAGGGAGGGGGTGCCACTAAGGCACCCGCTGGAGAAAGCATCAGCTGTAACCACATGCCAGGCTCATTCCTGCAGGAGAGAAAATGAAGGTAAAGAAGCAGGAGTAGTGCTAGAAAAGACAGGAAAGAGCTCAGAATCGGTGGCGGGTGGGCCTCAGGAGGAGGCTGCTTCATTCTTCTGGATGGGAGGAAAGGAACAAAGCTGAGTGTGGACAGAAACAAGTCAGGGAGAGGGAGCAGGAAGTAGAAGGAGCACCCAGGTGATGGCCCCAATTTTTTGGATGGGTGAAGAGTGAGATGGGGGGGTGAAGAGATGGGGAGAGACTGAGAACAGCCTTGAGCCAGGGACAAAATGGAGGTAGCATAAGGAGATGACTGAATCCCAGAAACTTAGCTGAGAATTGAATACCAGAAACTTAGCTGAGAAACGGTGCCAAGGGCCCAGACTTGACTCCATAAATCAATACGAAGTTAGGGTCTTACTCAATGAGCACCGCAGAACAGATGTGCCAGGTCTCTGAGAGTCTGGATGAGACCATAGCTCTGGTAATGAACTACAGGTTCCAGACTAGATATGAAGAAAGAGATGCCACAAATGGGCTGATACACTGGAGACAAGGAGGGATCAGAGGCTGGCAAGCAGAGAAACAGTGGCAAGCAGAGCCAGGGAAGCAGCTGTGGGATGAGCACTTCCGTGGAAGAGGGCACATCCATCCACTGGACTAGGGGAGGAGACACAGCTTCGCCTACAGAAGCCCCCAGCCTGCCTACTTTCTGCCTCCCCTTTCTCTATGCATCCCTTACATACTGGAATGGCCTGAAGATCTGTCCTCAGCTTCCAACTGTCCCCCCACCTCTGGAGTCCTCACTCACACCCACAACCTAACTCTCACCTACTCATGTCCAATCCAATCCAGCTCTGGATTTCTTTCCCCAGGTGTCCCGAGTACCTCTGACTGGACTCTGCAAACCCCTCAACACTGCACAGGTCCAAAGCTAAACTCATCTTCCCCCGAAAGGAGCTCCTGCTTCTCTACATTCCCTCTGTAGTGACTGGGAACTTTATCTATCCATCCAGCTGCCCAAGAGGTAAAGCAGAGTCAACTTCAACTCCTCCCTCTCCCCAGATCCAATCTGCTTTATTGACACAACCTACCAGAATACACATCTTTAGCATCCTTCTATCTTCTCTCATCAGCCCATCAGACTCCGTTCTCTCAGCCCTGCCTATGGTTTCCCTCCTGCCTCCATCTCAATCTGTTTGTCCACTAAAATGTCCTAGGGTCGGGGGGACGAGGAGGCTTTAAAAATACACATTTCTTAAAACAAAAAATAACAGGTTTCTGACACTCACGCTAACTCTTCTGAATCTCACCCTCTGGGGAGGAGAACCAGGAAGGTGTGCATTCAGAAAACACCGTGATTGATTTTTGTTTGCAGCTGGTACAGGAGCAGCATTTGAGAACCACTGCTCCATGACCAAAAGTAACCCCTCCTCTTCCCTCCCACAGCAATGAGAAGTACACCTGCCCTGGGCCCCAGATCCTCACCTCCTCACAACTCAGGTCTATCACTCATTCTTGTCTGTATCTTCACCCACACCCTTCCCACTGGGTTTTTCCCAACACCTTTTAAACATGCTAAGCCTCCTCTCCACTTAAAGAAACTCCCCCAGCCTGGCGCAGTGGTTCACGTCTATAGTCCCAACACTTTGGGAGGCCGAGGCAGGCGGATCACGAGATCAGGAGATCGAGACCAACCTGGCCAACATGATGAAACCCCATCTCTGCTAAAAATACAAAAATTAGCCAGGTGTGGTATCGCACACCTGTAGTGCCTGCTACTTGGGAGGCTGAGGCAGAAGAATCGCTTGAACCCAGGATGCAGAGGTTGGAGTGAGCCGAGATCACACCACTGCACTCCAGCCTGGTGACAGAGCAAGACTCCATCGCAAAAAAAAAAAAAAAAAAAAAAAAGGAAACTCCCCCTTACACCTGCGGCCACCTCTGACCACAACTCACTCTCTTGATTCTCAAAACTGAGATCCTGGAAGCACTTTCCAAGCTCACTGTCTCCCATTTACATCCCACTCATTTCTCAGCTAATTATAATCTGAATTCTCTCCCCAACTATTCTGGAAAGGTTCTGGGGGGCCTCTTTCTTTCCCACAGGTCGCACTTCAGGCCTGTTTTGAAAATCTCTGCAGCGTGTAATGCTATCAGCCACTCTTCCCTGAAATTCTCTCCTCCCGGGTGTCCCCCTACTTCCTTGGCCTTTCCTCAGTTTTCTTCCCTGGCACCTACTCTTCTCCCTCTTTAAAGTTTAAAATGTTCACAAGTTCTGTCCCTAGTTCTTGTCTCACCTTCCACTGTTCCCTGAAAGACTTCACCACACACCTCTTAGGAACTGCTCACTCCAGCCATAACCACCCCTAATTCATTCCCTCCTGCCTCTTTGCCAAGCCCTGTCCAGTCTCTGTCCCTCCCAGAGGCCTTCTCCACACTATGATGCCTGCCAAACTCTGAAAAGTCAGTCCAAATATTGCTACATTGGGAAGTCTTCCTTAACTGTGCCTCCCCACAACCAGCCCACCCCCTGCAATAAACCCACAGCACCGAGCACAGACGTTCTTTTCAAAAAAGTTTTGCCCCAATAGACACTGAACTCCTTGAGAGTGGGAACTATATCTGGAAAATATTAGGCATGCAATTAATGTTGGCTGAGTCCATCATTACACAGTGAACATACTGTGAGGTAAACAGGAGCTTATTAATAAATGCAGTAAATGATACACATATTACTCAACATAGAGCTGAATGACAGCACTGGTCTATAAGTAAGGAATCTAAAATAAGTCATGATCACTAATCCTACGCAGTGTTAGGGCCGGGCGCGGTGGCTCAAGCCTGTAATCCCAGCACTTTGGGAGGCCGAGACGGGCAGATCACGAGGTCAGGAGATCAAGACCATCCTGGCTAACACAGTGAAACCCCGTCTCTACTAAAAAATACAAAAAACTAGCCGGGCGAGGTAGCCGGCGCCTGTAGTCCCAGCTACTCGGGAGGCTGAGGCAGGAGAATGGCGTGAACCCGGGAGGCGGAGCTTGCAGTGAGCTGAGATCCGGCCACTGCACTCCAGCCTGGGCCACAGAGCGAGACTCCGCCAAAAAAAAAAAAAAAAAAAAAAAAATCCTACGCAGCGTTACCCGGTCATAATTACGTGACTGGGCAGACAGCAATACAGTTTCAAGCACTTGAAACAGCCACAGCAGGGTGTTTTCAACTGTATTGCTGTCCCCTTTCTTCAAAATGAAGAGTTTTCAACAAACTCTCATATGGCTGGCTCCTTCACACCATCTGGGCCTCAGCTCAGCGTCACCTTCCCAGCTACCCTCCATGATCATGCGTGCTAAAGTGGTCCTCCACCATAACTTCGGTGTTTGCAGTTACCCTTTCATTGTCTTCATGTCACTTGTCACTATGTGAATCACACTGACCTGTTTGATGCTGGTCTCCTTTATCCTGCTTATTACTTTATCCTCTGTATATCAACAATGTGTGGCTGATATGGGTACTCAACAGACACTTGTTGAATGGCTGAGAGAGAAAGGCAAGTTTAACACTAAATCACTATTATCTACTAACCACAAAACGTTAGAAACATGCAGGTGGCAGGAAATGTCAGGGATTTCTCCCTGGAAAGGGACTGTTATTCACCACCCATGGGGGTGGGGATAGGCACACGTGTCATCCTTCTTTCAGATTCTTACTCAGGATCAGAATTTTGATTTGCTAAAGGGTCCCTCAACTTATCTAAAGGAAATCATGGGCAGTGGCTCACGTCTGTAATCCCAGCACTTTGGGAGGTCGAGGAGGGAGGATCACTTGAGGTCAGGAGTTCAAGACCAGCCTGGTCAACACGGCAAAACCCCGTCTCTACTAAAAATACAAAAATAGTCAGGTGTGATGGTGGGCACCTGTAATCCCAGCTACTTTGGAGGCTGAGGGGGAAGAATCGCTTGAACCCGGGAGGTGGAGGTTGCAGTGAGCCGAGATCTGCCACTGCACTCCAGCCTGGGTGACAGAGTGAGACTCCATCTCAATAAATAAATAAATAAAACGAAGGAAATCACTTCCCCCTCAGTGGGTAGCTTCTCCAGAGAAAAATGTTAAAGCTGACACACAGCCTTTTCTAATGACCAGTCCTGGAAAACTGTGCCCAAGCTCCGTCAGCACCATAAGCACTGAGACCAGGACCTGCTCATTGCTGCATTCCCAGCACCTAGCCCAGTTCATTGCCCAGAGGAGATGCCCAAAATGTTTGTAAAACGAGCATGTAAGACACAGCCTTCTGAGGAACGGCCATCCCAACAACTCTTACACTGCAGAGGCACTTAATTTTAGAAACAGGCCAAGACAGCTGCAGAGGGGCTCTGGGCCTAGGTCTCTCCCTGGGCAACAGTTTGATTCCTAGAATTCAACACTCACCACCATGCGCCATAGATAATAAAATATTATCTTCCCCACAGTCGCCCTGTATCAAATTTGAATACACTTGGCCAATATAATCTCATGGCTAATACAGTACAGCAACCAATAACAGATTTCTCTTGCCCTTCAAATTTTTTCTATGTACTTTGGCTAGCAAGAATAGATCTAAATGCTAAAGAACAACAGAAATTGAATAATTCTACCATTAATTTCATAACCACCAGTACCTGGCTCACTGTATGATCCCAGGAAAACCACACCGCCTTCTTGAGCTGTCAGCTTCAGCAACAGTCATAACGCTCTTTATCTACAGGGTAGTTTGGGGAAGATTAGTTTTGTTTTGTTTTTTGAGACGGAGTTTCACTCTTGTTGCCCAGGTTGGAGTGCAATGGCGCAATCTTGGCCCACTGCAACCTCCGCCTCCCGAGTTCAAGCAATTCTCCTGTCTCAGCCTCCCGAGTAGCTGGGACTACAGGCATGCACCACCACACCCCGCTAATGTTGTATTTTTAGCAGAGATAGGGTTTCTCCATGCTAGTCAGGCTGGTCTCGAACTCCTGACCTCAGGTGATCTGCCTGCCTTGGCCTCCCAAAGTGCTGGGATTACAAGCATGAGCCACCAAGCCAGGCTGGGGAAGATTAGTTAGTAGTTGTAACATACTCTGGGACCAATGCATGAAAGATGCCATAAATCAAATTAATTATGAAACAAAAGGAATCATAAATACTGAAACCACTTCAAAACCTGAGAAATTGAGAAGTGAGGAAGATTTAAAATCATGCCTGTGGCTCTGATACTAACTTACTGTCAGACTATAAGACAAGACACGTATTCTCAGAAGATTCATGACATTCCCAACAGATCTTTAATATTTGGAAATGTCAGATGTTTCTGTCCTCCAGCAGCATTAACTTCACATGGAGTATGAACAGTGACAAGCAATTGCAAAATTAGAGCAGTTCTCCGTTGCTGTACCCGTGCCTAACTGTTAACACGCAGTCTACCGTACGCAAAGTCAATTCCACACACTCAGTGAGAAAAGCCGTTCAACTGGCTGTAAAAACACTTCTCCGCCCCCTACCTGCTGACCACCGCTAACACGCCAAGAAAACAGCAACATCCAGCAGCACAGCTGCGCTCCCTCGCCACAACTTCCTAACTTCCCTCCACTTGAAAGCACTCTCATCAGTGTTTGTTTGTCTAAAAACTCTTCTTGGAGACTGGAGAAGAAACACATCCAAGTGAAACTGAGAGGTCAGCTTCTAAAGCGGAGGCTGAACTTTGCCAAGTGGGGGCGGGGGGAGTCAATTCGGTCCCCCAGGAGCCTAAATGAATGGGGCAAGGTGAGGGGGACCGCCCCTTCCTTCAGCGCGGCACACGCGCCGCAAAGGGCCTGGGGCCGGCCCACGAGAACACCAGGGCACCTGCCCACTTGCAGCGGCCCCAAGAGACTCCTGGGCATCGCACCTGGGGACGCCAGGTGGGGTCCGGGCGGGCAGCGGGGCTTTGTTCCCATTAGCCCCTCCAGGCCGAAATGGAGACGGTTTCCGCTGACCCCCCCAAGACCAGGAACTAGCAGGGTTCGGACGCCAGTCTGGAGGGTCGGCCCCACCACCTCCGGCAAACCCGAGGGTCCCCGCTGCCCCAGCCTCCTCAATGAGGTGCCCAGGGTGGCGTGTAGGGGGCAGCCAGAATGGCGGAGGCCGGTACTCACAGAGCCCACTGGAGCCGGTGCTGGTGAACATGGTCCCGCCGGGCTCGGAGCCCCCGAGGGGGCCGGGGGAGGGGAAGCTGAGGTGGGAGCCCCGGCGACCGCGCAGGCGCACTCCCGGCGGAGCGACGAATCCAGCTCCGCGAGGCCACTCGCCGCGGATGAATGGCGCATGCGCAGCCAGGGGCGTGTGCCCCCTGGGTCAGCACCCTCCTTCCTGCCGGGGAAGGGAAGTGCGTCCGTAGGGGAGGGCCCATCTCTCCAGGTTGAAACGATGGCGGTCAGAGCCGCCTGAGGCAAAAACGGGTGGCACTGGGGCAGCGGAGGCGTAGCTCCCGGGAGCCTCACACTTGGGCTCAGTGCCGCCTCACCTCTAGTGGATCCGCGATGGCCGCGGATTCCTCTGGATTGCCGGCGCTGGGCAGGAACGCCATCTCTAATCTCTCCCGAGACTGGACGCCCGGCGCCTTCCCCGCGCGTTGTGTCTTTCCGGGCGGTCCCTCGAAGCTGGCTACCCCGCGGGCTGTTGACTGCAGTGGGATCTGGTCACTCAGATGCGGATGGAGGGGTACGGGAGCCGGAGAGGTGGAACAGGTCCCTCCGGGTGCGGAGAGCTGGGCCGTCCAGCGCCTCTTTGTTCCCTCGTGGGTCCCGCGCGGAATCCCCACCACCGGAGCCGAGTGTCGTGGCCCCAGGAGTCAGCACCCTGCCCTCCCCGCCGTGGTGGCTGGTGTCTGGGGGTCCCCGGCGCGGCGAGCCCGGCGGAGCGACCCAGCACTTGTGCCCTGGCGAGCTTCCCGGCGAGCGTCCGTACTCAGACCATTTAAATTTTTTCCCCTAGAAGAATGAAGTTACTCAGCCAAAGTCACGGTTTTTAAATGAGTGTGAGCATGAAAGCATATTATGCAGTCGTTTTAAAAAGTTTTTTTTTAAGTTGATCTCGTAAAAGTAGAGTAAAAGAGTGATTCTTGTACAGAGGAGAGTTAGTGGGGAGGGAGGATGGGGAGAGGCTGGTCAACAGGCGCAAAGTTACAGTTAGGAGGAATACGTTTTAGTGTTCTCTTGCACATTTGGATGACTATACTCAACAATGATGTTAACTTCAAAATAGTTAGAAGAGAGGATTTTGAATGTTCTCACCACAAAGAAATGACAAGTGTTTCGGTGATGGATGTGCTAATTACGCTGATTAGATCGTTGCACAATGTGTTTATGTATGGAAACATCACACTGTACCCCAGAAATACATACAATTATGTAAGAATGTATATTATGGGGAAATTGACCACACTACCCAGCTAAATGAAAGGGATGGGCTATGGAGTACTTTAAAAAAAAAAAAAAAAAAAAAAGCTTTTTCAGTGCTCATAAGTGCCAGCCAGTGTGCTAAATCTGAGATTCGTAGGTCAACAGTCCCTACCCTCAAAGAGAGGTTCCAGTGGGCCAAAATGTTAACATTGATTATTTTTAGAAGGCAAAAGTATGACTTTTATTTGCTTCTTTAGGCTTTATTCGTAAAGTTCATTTTCACAGTCTTTTTTTTGTTCGTTTGTTTTGAAACGGATCCTCTCTCCCCCCAGCTGGAGTACAGTGGCGCGATCTCGGCTCACGGAGACCCTCTGCCTCCCCGGTTCAAGCGATTCTCCTGCTTTAGCCTCCCAAGTAGCTGGGACTACAGGCGCCTGACACCACGTTGGCTATTTTTCGTATTTTTAGTAGAGATGAGGTTTCACCATGTTGGTCAGGCTGTTCTCGACCTCCTGACCTCTTGATCCGCCCGCCTCGGCCTCCCAAAGTGTTGGGATTACAGGCGTGAGCCCAGCCCATTTTCACAGTCTTGAAGTACATTTTACATTTACCTTTAGGTTCGTTTGAGTTATTTTTCAGGAAAACGACAGTCAAAACGTCCTTTATGTTTGCAGAAGCTGTTGATTGGCTACACCCTGACCCATTAAGGGGATGCAAAGTCCAAAACTACTTTCATAGTAATGCTAAGACAGTAGTTTTATTTTCTGCTCTCAAGTATATGGTGGAGTTTTCCACTGTACAGTTGGACCACTGTACAGAGCTACATAACTGGACTTTCCAGTTGACTGTTGCATAATGTTATGAAATCTTATGTGGGTAAAAGATCAATTTGAACCGTAAAATACACCAATAAACTTTAGTGTAACAGTCCAAAATGTTCATTCATATGGTTTCAGATTCCTCATTGCAATTAACCTTTAAGAAACTACCACTTGCTAAGTTATGGTGTAGTATCAAAAAGTAATGTATCATCTGAAAGGGTATTAAAATGCTTCCTTTTCCAACCACGGGGTGTATCTAGGTGAGGCCAGGTTTTCCTCATATGAGTCAACCAAAGCAATGTATCGCCACAAACTGAAAGCAGAAGCAGATATGAGGACCCAGCTGTTTTCTATTGAACAAGACATTTGCCTGCCAGACACAGTGGCTTAGGCCTGTAATTCCAGCACTTTGGGAGGCTAAGGCAGACGGTTCACTTGAGGTCAAGAGTTTGAGACCAGCCTGGCCAACATGGCGAAACCCTGTCTCTACAAAAAGCACAAAAAATAGCTGGGTGCTCCAGCCTGGGTGACAGAGCGAGACTCCGTCTCAAAAAAAAAAAAAAAAATAGCTGGGTATGGTGGTGCACACCTGAAGTTCCAGCTTCTCGGGAAGCTGAAGCATGAGAATAGCTTGAACCCAGAGGCAGAGGTTGCAGTGAGCCAAGGCTGGGCCACTGCACTCCATCCTGGGGGACAGAGAGAGACCCCATCTCAAAATAAATAAATACATACATACATGCATACATTTGCCAAAATGTTAAACCATGCTATTCTTCCAATAATTTGTTGCTTGGGGAAATAGAGTAATTTTGCATAAAAAATGTTAGATATGTTAATATGTAATGGGTATGTTATTGTTATTTTTTTAACGAACTTCATTTTTTTTACATTTCTCAGTTTCAATTCCTACTATGGTAAATACTCATAGGTATAAACCCACATAAACTAAAGATCTGTAGTTCTTAATGATTTCTAAGAGTAAAGGGATTCCAAGACAAAAAGTTTGAGAACTGAAATTAAAAAGTGCTCTAAAGCTTAAAAAAACATAAACCCTTCACTTACGTTCAATTCTATAAATATTCTTTGCAACTAAATGCAAGATGTTATGGCATCCAGACTCTGCTCGTAAGTATCTGCAGTGATCCATACCTTGATTGTGCATCTACTCTGCATCCCGAGGACCTGAACATGCTAACTGGTGGCTGCAGATTTGTCTTCTAAGGAGCAAGTGTGGTCTGTGGACAGGCAGCTTCAGCCTCACGTGGGATTTTGTTTACACTAGTCAGTGCCAAGCCCTACCCTAGACCTGTTAAAGCGGAACTGGTGTTTCACACAACACCCCAGGAAATTTGTGCGTACCTTAAAGTCTGAGATGCACTAATGTAGTGATTCTCGGGGGACAATTTTGACCTCCAGGGGACAATATCTGGAGACATTTTTGGGTGTCACAACATGGTGGGGGAGGATGCTACTTGCATCTAATGGGCTGAGGCCAGGTGTACTGCCAAACAGCCAGCAATACGGGGCCAGCCTCCCCCAACTCCTGCCCACAGTAAAGAGTTACCCCGCCCAGATTGTCAGTAGTGCAGAGGTGGAGGAAACCCTACAGCCGTGTGACTCATCTGACCTTTACTGTGAATTCCTGGAACTCCTGGTGCATACCATTTCTGTTACCCTGGCCGATATTTCCACCTTTTCTCTAGATTTTATTAAAAGAACTCATTCTGTTGATCCCTAGGAATCACCTATTGCCTTGCTATGTTTTGTTGAACCTGTTTTTGAATATGCTTTCTACATAGGGGAAATAGGAGTACGTTTGTAAAGCTTAGAAGCTACGTACACTATAAGGAAATCACCGGACATGTGGATAAGCTTTGCAGAGGTGAAGGGCTGTCTCCACCAGAGAGACCCAGGAGTCAGGGTAAGCCTGACTCATCATGAGATCAGGTATCCCAATCCACAGCGGACTTCCACAGCTCACCTTCCTAGGTAACCGCTCTGCCTTCCCAGGTAAAGTATGAATAATATCAGAACTTACAGCATATTTTGAGGTCAAATTTATAGAATTTGGTGATTTCATTTTTATTATTACTCAACCTTTTATTTACAATCAAATTAATAAGGCTATTTACACATAACAATGTGTGGACATACACATTAAAATAATCATTTGCTGCCTAGCACTCCTACCTAGGTACTTTAAGAACATCATTGAGTGGATAAGTTACCCACTCCTTCTGCCGGGTAAAATACTTTGCACAATATCAACTGAAATGATACCTCTTCCAAACTGTAATGGCAGAAGTAGGTATCCCCTCTTTTGTGCTGGCATCACGCTTGATGCACACCTGCCTTATCATACTTAGGCCAGTGTCTCTGTTACTGGGTTTCTGTCTTCTACTGTGAATGGGTGAGCCCATAAAAAACAGGGAATGTGTCTTACAAAATGTTGTATCCTGCTCATTTTGATGTGAAGCTATTGTCTTCCTTCAGTAAAAACAGCATTTCTGAGGTCTTAGCATCAGGAAAATCTCCAAGTGGGTAAGGTTAAAGAAAAAATTATTCATGACATTTGTTCAGTGTGGTGCAATAGTCTGTTCTTACACTGCTATAAATACCCAAGACTGGGTAATTTATTTATTTATTTATTTATTTATTTTATTTTTTTATTTATTTATTTTTTTTTTTTTTGAGACAGAGTCTCGCTGTTTCGCCCAGGCTGGAGCGCAGTGGCACAAACTCGTCTCACTGCAAGCTCCACCTCACGGGTTCACGCCATTCTCCTGCCTCAGCCTCCTGAGTAGCTGGGACTACAGGTGCCTGCCATCACACTTGGCTAATTTTTTTTTTGCATTTTTTTAGTAGAGATGGGGTTTCACTGTGTTAGCCAGGATGGTCTCAATCTCCTGACTTCATCGTCCACCCACCTTGGCCTCCCAAAGTGCTGGGATTACAGGCATGAGCCACCATGCCCAGCGTATTTTTTTATTTTTTTGAGATGGAGTCTCACTCTTGTTGCCCAGGCTGGAGTGCACTGGCACGATCTCGGCTCACTGCAACCTCTGCCTCTCGGGTTCAAGTGATTCTCCTGCCTCAGCCTCCCCAGTAACTGGGATTAGAGGTGCCCGCCACCACATCCAGCTAATTTTGTATTTTTAATAGAGACAGGGTTTCACTATGTTGGCCAGGCTGGTCTCGAACTCCTGACCTCAGGTGATCCACCCGCCTCGGCCCCCCACAGTGCTGGGATTACAGATGTGAGCCACCACACCCGGCCAAGACTGGGTAATTTATAAAGGAAAGAGTTTTAATTAACTCACAGTTCCACATGGCTGGGGAGGCCTGAGGAAACTTGCAGTCATGGCAGAAGGGGAAGCAAACACGTCCTTCACAAGGTGGCAGGAGAGAGAAGTGCCGAGTGAAGGGGGAGAAGCCCCTTGTAAAACCATCAGATCTGGTGAGTACTCACTATCGTGGGAGCAACATGGTTGTTGTTGTTATCCCATGTCCAGTCACCTCCCACCAGGTCTCTCCCTAGACACCTGGGGATTACAATTCAAGATGAGATTTGGGTGAGGACACAGCCAAACCATATTAGATGGTAAAGCAGACTTCCATTCCAGGGGGCCATGGTGATAGGTAGAGGGGCACTGCAGGGCCTTGCAGTGGGGAGAAATTGAACTCAACACCAACTCTGCCAAGGACATGTGGGGATTTATAATCAAGGAGCAGTGTGGAAAGCAGCGCATGGAAAATTACTAAGACAAAGCCCCAAGGATAAGGGGGTTTCTGTCTAAACAGACCTGATAGGATTCCCGCTGAAAGCAGACTAGGGTGACCAGATATCAAGGGTGATCAACCAAGAGTAGGGGCTTTTCACTAGACCCACTTAGCAGGATTCTTGCTCACGATAGGCTCTGCAAGGACAAAGAGAAAAGCCCAAGATTGGGCCTAGTCAAGCAGAGAACTCAGAGAATCCTGACTGGAGTTTTAGTCAAAGGAGAGGGTCTTTTTCAGGCAGGAGGGAAGATGGTTGGCCAAGTATCCTGAACAACCACCTTCCCCTTGCTTTCACCTGCCTTTAGTACAGTGCTCCTTCTGAATAGCTGAGATACACTGAAATTCTTCCTACAAATTACTAGTAGTAGAGAAGGCGAAAAACAACAACAAAAAAGAATCACAAACTTCAAAAGTATCGAGCTGCATACAAATGGTGTCTACTGTCCCCACAGCATAGAGGTGATATCCTGTTCCACTTTGTGGCTGAGAAGTCCCTCTCCAAATCTCCAGAGATTCTCTGCAGCAGCCTTCTGGGGAAATCAGTAGATAATCACTAGGGTTGGTGGTCAATCCTTGGATAAAATAGGCTTCAAATGCACTTTGCACTGCTTCAAATCCACTTTCAACATATAATACATATGAAACTAATACTTATTAGAAAATGGAGCTGGGCACAGTGGCTCACACCTGTAATCCCAGAATTTTGGAGGCTGAGGTAGGAGGATCCCTTGAGGCCAGGAGTTTGAGACCAGCCTGGGAAACATAGGGAGGCGTCACCTCTACAAACAAAAAATTTTAAAAACTAGCCAGGCGTGGTTGTGTGCATCTGTAGTCTCAGCTACTTGGGTGGCTGAGGCAGGAGGATAGCTTGAACCCAGGAATTCAAAGCTGCAGTGACCCATAATCGCACCACTGCACTCCAACCTGGGCATAGAGTGAGACCCCTTCTCTAAGAAAAAGATAAAAAAAAGAAAGTGGGTCTGGAATCTTTGAAAAGGGTAGTTAAATCTTTTCAATGATCCGATAGTATTCACAATGGACGTTTACTCAACAGGGAGCAGTTTGGAAACTCACAGGGTATTTTTGGTTGTCGACAATGAATTGGGAGATATTACATGAGGTCCAATAGTGGCAGACGCAATGCTGCACAAAAACCAGATTGTTCTCGATTCTAACCACCTTTTGACTGTCTTGCCACATGCTTATTATTTGGGTGAAAAGCCTGTTGGTATTCTTTCAGGTCCGGAGCCTATCCCATTTTACATGTTGCTCTGGTCTGAATGCTTGTGTCCCCCAGAATGCATATGTTGCAATGTAACCCACTGTACAGTGGTGCTGGTAGGTGGGTCATCTGGAAGGTGATTAGGTCATGAGGGCAGAGCTCTCATGAACAGGATCAGTGCCCTTATAAAAGAAGCCTGAGGGCACTTGTTTTGTGCTCCCACCATGTGAAGGCACAGTTGGAAACAAAGAGCCAGCCCTCATCAGACACCGAATCTGCTGGTGCTTTGATCTTGGACTTCCCAGCCTCCAGAACTGTGGGATATATACATATATATATTTAGACAGGGTCTCACTTCATCACCTAGGCTGGAGTGCAGGGGCATGATCATGGTTCAGTGCAGCCCGACCTGCTGGGCTCAAGCAATCCTCCTGCCTCAGCCTCCCAAGTAGCTAGGACTACAGGGTGCATGCTTCCACACCCAGCTAATTATCTTATTTGTTGTAGAGACAGGGTCTCACTATGTTGCCCACACTGGTCTCGAACTCCTGGGCTCAGTGATCCTCCTGCTAAGGCCCCCCGGAGTGCTGGGATTACAGGCTGGGACTACAGGCATGAGCCACCATGCCCAGCCTTGCCTTCCTTTAAAATGGGAGCTGTGTTATTAATTACAGTATTTCCAGCTGCATATTTGGGTGAAAAGGATTTCAGTGAAGTGGAACAATTACTGCAAAAGTAACAAAATGTAACGGAACATTTGACATACTTTTTAAAAGAATTAGAACTTCATTAAACTTCATCACTCAAATTCTTAAAAATATTTCATATTATTGCCATCTGTTTCAATTTGGGTCTCTCCAAAAGCAGACTCTGAGACAAAAGTTTCAGATACAAGTAGGAGATTCTCCTGGGGGTTATAAGCCCCTGGGCACTTGCAGCCTGCTCTATGCATGGGCCAAGCACACCCCTGTATCCAGAGAAAGCCCTCAGGCAGAGGGACCTGGGTTCTTATATGAGAATTGCCACTGTAGCACTAGGTACTTCCAGGGTGGGCAAAGAGAATGCGGTTTGGACACCAGTAGCATCTCCTACAAGTGAAAAGAAGGCGGTAAGGCTCAATTTCCTAATCTCCCTATTCTCCTGCCTCTGGTCCCAGGCAGGATATTTTTGTTACCAGGTAAACATCAGAGTGTACTTACACAAACCTGGAGGCTGTAACCTACCACACACCTAGGCTATATGATTTAACCCATTGCTCCCAAGCCATAAACCTGTACAACATGGGCCTGTACTGAATGCTGTAGGCAATTGTAACACGATGGTAAATATGTGTGTATCTAAATACAGAAAAGGTGCAGTAAAAATATGATATAAAAAGATTAAAAACGGTCCACCTGCAGAGGGCAAGTGTCTTGCTATGTTCTGCTGAATCTTCTTGAATCTGCTTTCTGCATTGGGGAAATGGCCCATCGCCATCCATCACCTTGGATGGAGCTTGCAGGACTGGAAGTTGCTCTGGGTGAGTCGGCGAGTGAATGGTGAGTGAATGTGAAGGTTTAGGATGTTACTGTGCACAAGTGGAGACTTTACAAACACTGGACATTTAGTCTGGCTGCCCTCCCCCTCCGCCACGCTCTGTGGTTTGCTGACACTCCTGTCACCGGGTCTGGCCGGTTGCACCTTTCCCAGGTTGTGGGTGCACCCTCAGCTTTTACAGAGGCTCCTTCAAGTGGAAAGAAGGAAGTGAGGCCAAATTGCCTAATCTCCTTATCCTCTTACCCCGGGACCCCATCTTTCTCCTTCCCCTCTACCCCTCCCCCTAGTATGGCCAAGGGATTTCCAAAACTGTTGTAAGACAAATTATGTTCCAGGAGAGTCTCAGAAAGTCTGCTGGCAGAGTCTCCTCTATATTGCTACAATGATATCATCTATTTGTAGAAGCTGGGGTTGGTTAAGATGTTAAAGTGAGATCATTGCGCTGATCTGCCAAATGTTTATATCCTTCTGCCTGCTAGGGATGGAGTATTTGTTTAGAAGAGAATTTATTAATGAGTATCCCCACCAATGCCCAAAAAGACACAAAATAATAACTTCTTGGGTTTTCTGAGCCAGCAGGTTTAGGAGGGTTTGCCCTCTGCAAACACAATAGGGGGACAGAGTGGGACTCAGGTGGACCCTGCACAAGGAAGCCTGACTCTAAGGAGGGAGGAATGTGCACAGGAATGGTGGGATCCTGACACTAATTTTAGATAGTTCTGATGTCCACGTGTCCATCTGGGTGGGTTTCCTTTAATAAACCACTCCCTTTGTGCACCATCCATTCTTCCAGCTAAAACCCTCCCACTGTTGGGCGCAGCCCTGATCCCTGGTATGGAGGCTCTTCAGTTTTAGTCCCTTGCAGTTGCTCTGTGCAACGGCCTTTACCAAATCCGCTCCGTCAGCCACAAAACCAAAACATCTGCTCAATATCCTCTTGATTCGTTTATTCATCTATTTGAAGTGAATTTTGCAAACACCTTTCAGCCTTTTCTACTGCAGACTAAATATTTCTGTAACTTTCCAACCCTTTGGTAATTCTAATGTTTTTGAATCCTCTCCAATTTTCCATATTATCTTTACATCGTGGAGTTTAAATGGTATATGAGACTCTACCTCTAAAATAGAGGGATAGCATTCATTGATCAGTAACCTTTTGTGATGACAACTTACAAGGTCTGGTCCCTGACTCCCGACTTCTAAAGGAAAGGAAAAGAGACTCTAATACAATCTGCTAATTAACCCACAGGTTGGATTGAGAAGGAAAAAAAATCCACCTGAATTCTCAAGATAAAAGGTATCATTTCAATAATTATTCTGAGTCTCTGCTTCTCCTGTTTGACAAGACAGCCACATCTTTTTGCGCAGTGCCAGCTGCATGCCTCAGACACCATGGTGAAGGTTAAGGCCAGAAAAAACAGATTTGGCCACATTGGGGGCCTGGTCACCAGGGCTGCCAACCTTGGCAAAGTGGATATTGTCACCATCAATGACCTCAACTACATGGTCTACATGTACCAGTATGATTCCTCCCATGGCGATTTCCATGGCACCGTCAACGCCGAGAACGGGAAGCCTGCTATCAATGACAATCCCATCACCATCTCGCAGGAGTGAGATCCCACCCAAATCAAGTGGGGCCATGCCAGCACTGATTATGTTGTGGTGTCCACTGGCATCTTTGCCATCATAGAGAAGGCTGGGGATCACTTAGATGAGGAGGCCAAAAGGGTCATCATCACTGCCCCCTCTGCTGATGCCCCCCCATGTATGTGATGAGTGAAAGCTATGAGAAGTACTGCCTACAGTAAGAGCTTGCTACTATTAATATCACCATTTTAGTAATCATACTCTGAACGCTGGCAAAGAAGAAAAGACAGTCCTGAAAATCAAGTCTGTCTGTTTCTGCCAGTACACTCATGAGACAGTTTGTTCCTAAAGTAGCAATTAAGAATAAAGAACCAGAACAGTGTGATTGTCCAAGAAGTCAGCTTCTGGCTTAGCTCCGTCAGGATCCCAATTCTCTAGGGAGTCGAGCTACTCTCCGTGGCATTTCCAGGGGCTGATAAAATAGAGGGGAAGAAGTCATTCTCCCACCTTCTTCCTTCCACATCCACCTATGGCCTGATCATCACTGCAGCACCTCACTGCTCTGAGGTCCAAATGGGGGTTGGCGCACTCAGAGGTCCACAGGCGCCATCGAGGAGGGAAGCAGGCTGGTGCAATCGGTCAGCACATGCATTTCGCTTTCATGCTCGTCACCTAGTAATAGTCTCCACCTACACAACTAAAGGTGTGCCATCTCCCAGATTCTAGAAACACAGGCTCCCTTGATTTTTTTTTGAGACAGAGCCTCGCCCTGTCACCCAGGCTGGTGTGCAGTGGCATGATCTCAGCTCTCTGCAACCTCCACTCCCTGGGTTCAAGCAATTCTCCTGCCTCAGCCTCCCTAGTAGCTGGGATTACAGGCATGCGCTACCACAGCCAGCTAATTTTTGTATTTTTGGTAGAGACGGGGTTTCTCCATGTTAGTCAGGCTGGTCTCAAATTCCTGACCTTGGGTGATCGCCCACTTCGGCCTCCCAATGTACAGGCATGAGCCACTGCGCCCGGCCCAGGCTCATTTGATTTATCTTGCATTTTTCCACTTTTGATAGTGATGCAGATACAGAGCACGGGTTTGTTCAACACTTGAACAATATAGACATGGTCATGACAGTCCCTCAGTGTTAGGAGCAATGGAGAAGAGTGCACACTGTGCTGAACTGACGGGCACATTACTGCCCCTGGAGTTGAGCCACACCTGAGCCCAGTGCTGGAACACAGGGAATGGAGAGCTGTAGAAAGGCAGCCCAGAGTGTGGACTGTGCTGAAGAACCTCCCAATTCTTCAGTGCTGGCTCCTGTGGATACATACATAGGGCAATCAAAACAACGCCACGGAAGGCCTGCAGCAGACAGGTAAGCACACATCCACTGCGTAAGCAACAATGCTTTTCTTTTTCTTTTTTCTTTTTTTTTTTCTGTCTCGACAGAGGCTCACTCTGTTGCCAGGCTGGAGTGGTGCAGTGGTGTGATCTCGGCTCCCTGCAACCTCCCACTCCCAGATTAAAGTAATTCTCCTACCTCAGCCTCCCGTGTAGCTGGGACTACAGGCACGCACCACCACGCCCAGCTAATTTTTGTATTTTTGGTAGAGATGGGGTTTCACCATGTTGGCCAGGATGGTCTCAATCTTTTGACCTCGTGATCTGCCCACCTCAGCCTCCCAAAGTGCTGGGATTACAGGCACGAGCCACTGTGCCCGGCCAGCAACAATTCTTTCTAACTTAACTCTGAGCAGAGATTCTCTTTTCTTTTTTTTTTTTTAAGATGGAGTTTTGGCTTTTGTTGTCCAGGCTGGAGCGCAATGGCGTGATCTCGTCTCACTGCAACCTCTGCCTCTCGGGTTCAAGTGTTGTGTTTCTCCTGCCTCAGCCTTCCGAGTAGCTGGGATTACAGGCACCCGCCATCACGCCCAGCTAATTTTTGTGTTTTTAGTAGAGACAGGGTTCCATCATGTTGGTCAGGCTGATCTTGAACTCCTGACCTCAGGCGATCCACCCACCTCAGTCTCCCAAAGTGCTGGGATTATAGGCGTGAGCCACTGCACCCGGCTGAGATTCTTAAGATAGTGTTCAAACTTCAGGGTGCACAAGAACCTTCTGAGACACTTGTTTAAAGTGCAGTCCTGGGGCTCATTACCTGAGATTCTGAAGGGAGGCCCAGGAGTCTACATTTTAAAAAAAAATTTTTTTTTTTTTTTTTTTTTGAGATGGAGTTTTGTTCTTGTTGCCCAGGCTGGAGTGCAATGGCGCGATCTTGGCTCACACCACTTTTGCCTCCCGGGTTCAAGCAATTCTCCTGTCTTAGCCTCCACAGTAGCTGGGATTACAGGCATGCACCACCACACCCAGCTAATTTTGTATTTTATTAGAGACCTAGTTTCTCCATGTTGGCCAGACTGGTCTTGAACTCCCGACCTCATGTGATCCACCTGCCTCAGTCTCACAAAGTGCTGGGATTACAGGCATGAGCCACCACAGTCGGCTAAAAAAACTTTAATAGGTAATAGGCTTTACTTTTAGAGCAGTTTTAGATTTACAGAAAAATTGAAGAGACAGTACAAAGATTTTTCCATAAACCCCATACCCAGTTTCCCCTTTTATTAACATCTTACATAAGTATGGTATATTTGTATTAAGGTATATTAAGGTATGGTATAAAGTATGGTATATTTAAGGTATAAAGTATGGTATATTAAGGAACCAGTATTGATCTACAATTTTTTTTTTTTTTTTTTTTTTTTTTTTTGAGAAAGACTGTCGCTCTGTGGCCCAGGCTGGTGTGCAGTGGCGTGATCGCCACTCACTGCAACCCCCGCCTCCTGGGTTTAAACGATTCTCCTGCCTCAGCCTCCTGAGTAGCTGGGATGACAGGTGTGTGCCACCACACATGGCTAATTTTTGTATTTTTAGTACAGACAGGGTTCCACCATATTGGTCAGGCTGGTCTGGAACTCCTAACCTCATGATCTGCCCACCTCGGTCTCCCAAAGTGCTAGGATTATAGGTGTGAAGCATTGCACCTGGCCACCTGCCTCCTATTCTATTCAAAGTCACTCCTCTGCTCACTGAGATAGATGCATATTTGATTTGCCTTCTTTGGAAAAGCTGATCAGAAACTTGAAAGAATGTAACTGTTTGTGTATCACCCATCTGTGACCTGGGAGCTCCCTCCCCTTTTTGAGTCTTCTTGCCTTTGCTTCAAGTTGTCCCGCCTTTCCAGATGGAACCAATGTATTTCTTACATATATTGATTGTTGTCTCATGTCTCCCTAAATGTATAAAACTAAGCTGTGCCTTGACCACCTTGGGCATATGTCGTCAGGACTTCCTGAGGCTGTGTCACAGGTGCATCCTCAACGTTGGCAAAATAAACTTTCTAAGTTAACTGAGACCTGTCTCAGATGTTCTGCGTTCACATTTTGGTAACCACGAGGGGATTCTGAGTGGAGGTGCCCCTGACCTTTGACAAATCTATTGGTGCTTGGTACCAGCATGAGCTAACTTTATGGCTCCAGCCGATAGGACAATTTGCTGAGGTTTGAGAGCGCTCCCTCCAGAGAATCCCTGATCTCTTAAAATTTGGTAGAGATCTAAAGTTCATTTTGCTGTACAACTCCTCTTTTTTTTTTTTTTTTTTTTTTCAGTTTTACTTGCTTCTAACAGGAAGGCAAGTTTTTCTGCTTCTATGATGACGGAAGGCAGGTAACTCTTATATGGAGTTTGAACTGGCTTCCAACAGGGAAGATGAGTTTTTTTTCCTGCTCCTAGAATGGCAGAGAGTAGTCTATAGCCTGAGACCCACCACTAGGTAAGAGACTGGTTTGAGATTGTCTTGCAATTTCCTTTTAAATGACTAAAGTTAGCACTTAACAACCAGCTGGTGTTAATTTCTGCTTTCACAAAGAACACTCAGAAATTGTATAATTTGTGTGATCATTGTTAGTTTACCAGCATTCTATCCTAGCTGAAATATGGTAATAAGATTAAAAAAAATTTTTTTAAAGGAACTCAATGGTTAAAAGTCTGCTTAATTAAAAGGGTAACATCCAACGTGTGTGTGCACGTGTGCATGTTTGTATTTGAAAGGCCTTCATGTTTTTGGGGGTTTTTTTTTTTGTTTTTCTCTCCTAAGACATTGTCTTTTTTTTTTTGAGCAAAAGTTTTGTTTTTCTTTTTCTTCTCATTTGACTGAATTTTGTTTTCATCTATTTTTTTTTTTTTAACTAAAATAGTTATTTCAACAGAGGCTACACTTAGATTTTTAAGGAGAGTGTAGTTTAATTTTTTTTTTTTTTGAGACGGAGTCTCACTCTGTTGCCAAGGCTGGAGTGCAGTGACACAATCTCGGCTCACTGGAACCTCCACCTCCCAGGTTCAAGTGATTCTCCTGCCTCAGCCTCCGGAGTAGCTGGGACTACAGGCATGTGCCACCACACCCAGCTAATTTTTCGGGTTTTTTTTTTTTTTTTTTTTTTAGGCGGAGTCTTGCTCTGTCTCCCAGGCTGGAGTGCAGTGGCGCCATCTCGGCTCACTGCAAGCTCCGCCTCCTGGGTTCACGCCATTCCCCTGCCTCAGCCTCCCAAGTAGCTGGGACTGCAGGCGCCTGCCACTATGCCCAGCTGATTTTTTGTATTTTTAGTAGAGATGGGGTTTCACCGTGTTAGCCAGGATGGTCTTGATCTCCTGACCTTGTGATCCGCCCACCTCGGCCTCCCAAAGTGCTGGGATTACAGGCGTGAGCCACCATGCCCAGCCCAAAAACTTTTATATAATCAAGTTGTCATATTATTAAGTTTTGGTTTGCTTATGAAAAAAAACAGATAAATTTTTTTTTTTAATTAAGGTTATTACATCCATGTATCTTCCTGTATGTACTTTTAAAATCCTTATTACATTGAGTTTCAGGGCTGTAACTCCTGGGTCTAAAAAGGACATGAAGTCCTGCTAAATCTTAAACACAGTAATAAAAGCCTCATCTTCAGGCCCCATAGAAGATGCCAATCAAAACAAACTGCATTCCTGAGACACAGGGTAAGAAATTAAAGCTATTCAACTCCTCAGGGCCCAGGGACTATCACAGAAGAGGTGGGCACATAAGATTGTAACGGCTGATTTTGAAAGATAAAATAAGTTCTGTTTCTCTATAAATTAATTATTAATGTCAAGGGCACACTAATGCAAAACCAGTATATGGACTCCTGTCTCAGTTTAACAAGGTTTTCTTGAAGCATTAACCAACTTCTTAATAAAGGTTATAAAAGGCTTACGGAAGTTATATTTTATAATCAAGGTTAAATTTTGTAGATTGCTTACAAAATTTTGAAACACAAATGTAATTTGCTTCATGCTGTTTTTATTAGAGCTTCTTTAGGAAATTAAGTCTCCTCTCTCAAAGGATAAAGGTTTTTGCTTTTTCTGAAATGCTTATCACTTTGGTGAAATAAATGACCTTACAATGACATGTAATCCTATTTTGTAACATCAAGTGTTTTAAACCTTTTATATTTGACAAACTTTCCAAAATCAAATTATAAATTATGTATTTTTCTAACCTAATTAATCCTTTAAGACATTAGTTTCCCTAAGTCCAAAAGTGTCATAATTTGCCTTATTTTGGTATAAAAATTATACAGGAAGCATTGTCAAATACGAAATGGTGTTTGGTTTTCTTTGGGCTGTATTTGTATAAATATGTTACTGATATGTGTTCCAAAATTATGGGACACTCCTGTATTTCTGATATACCTTAGTGTACATTATCAATAATAGTCATAATTGTTAAAATTATTGTGTGTCACAGAGGTAGCACATTTCCTTGTCAATTGTGTCTTTTAACTATGGCTGCCTTAAAACTTTTTTTTTAATCCACAGACAATTCTCTTGTTTTATCTTGTTTTAAACCCTCTTTAAAATGTGGGTTTATAATCAGTTATAGGACTAACAGGTGCACTTAAATGCAGGTTTTCTGATAACTTTGGAAATTGTGACATTGGAATACAAGAATAAACTTTCAGAACTCTCATGGAGAGCTGGAACGTTCATGACTATCAAACAGAACAGGAGTTAACTGAATTAACTGAACCAATAGAAAACTAAATTAATCTTTTTGACCTTTTTGCTTAAAACATTGCTAATACTTTGTTTTGTTTTTCAGAGTTACAAAAAGCTATTTACAGCTTTTAACAATTGAGTAAAGTATACTGTTAACAAAATTTGGAGCATATTTGTTTCTATCTGGTTTCTCCAGAATTTGGAAACTATTTGTGAATATTCTTAATTTATGGCAATATAGTTATTTGCATAAGTGTCATAAGAATCTGTTTTCTTTTGCAATAGGATACAATTGGAGAAATTGGTTATTTTACCAAGGCTTTGACTGGAATGGTGTGATTTCCTTTAAGGAATGAAACTTCACTTGTGGAGCCAATAAAACCTTTGGAAAAACTGGCCTCATATTTTGGGTACACAGTCCCTATACAGGGTTTCTGACCTGTGTAAGTAAAGAATTCACTTTCTGACAGGCACAGAAGCCCCAGGTTTATGTTGGAACCTCAAGAGGAGAGGAAATTCACCCAACTCATAGATATTTGATGGCACAAATCTATGGCTGGGCTTGGCTTTTAAAAAGTGTTATCTGCTATTCCTCCTATGGAAGAAAGTTCCATCAAAGCCAATTTAAAAGCCTATGTAAAAAATAATTATTCTTGCTGCACTGTATATAAATAATTAGGCCAAGTATAAAAAAGCAAGCCAGTCCTACCATGATTTGTCTTTAGTAAAAATGGGAAACTGAAGACAGAAAAATTATGTTTCAAAACTACAGTAGACCTGTTGTTAGATTCTAGTCTGCCTAATGTTTTTTTCAATTTTTATTATTTTCTACAGTTTGGACTGAATTCTAATTTTTCTTGGCTACAAGTCCTTAAAATAATGTTTTCAATTTATTTTCCTTCTTTTTTTTCCATTTTTCCTAATTTAGAGTCACTGAAAACTAAGCTGTGTTTTCTTAAAACCTTGCGAACTGAAGCCAGACAACTTGAACTTCAGAAGAAAATAACAGCAACCTATTTACATACATAAGCCACTTTCGTACTTGCCTAGTAATGTATGGACTTCAGAGTAATGTGGCCTATATCAATTTTTCCAGGATTATTCTTTTGTTTGTTATTGTTTTTTCTCCCCTCCTCCCTGCTATTTTCTCTTCACAGAACATGAGACTTCACAACATACTAAAAATGAGCTTTTGGGACCTACCTATCTAGGAGTAAACCATCATAGCTATGAGAGATCAGATGAAGCCTGAGACCAGAGACTCATTTTTTTGTAAAATGCTTTCTCCAAAAGATTTCACAAAAGAAAAGTGGTGGGGGACGGGCATAGTGGCTTACACCTGTAATCTCAGCACTTTGGGAAGCCGAGGTGTATGGATCACCTGAAGTCAGGAGTTCGAGACCAGCCCAACCAACAAGGTGAAACACCATCTCTACTAAAAATACAAAAATTAGCCAGGCATGGTGGTGGGCACCCATAGTCCCAGGTACTCGGGAGGCTGAAACAAGAGAACTCCTTGAACCCGGGAGGCGGAGGTTGCAGTGAGCCGAGATTGCGCCACTTCACTCCAACCTGGGCGATGGAGCAAGACTCCATCTCAAAAAAAAAAAAAAAAAAAAAAAAAAAAAAAAAAAAAAAAAAAAGGTGAGAAATGTGAAAGGAAAATCTCCTGGGCCGCTAAAATCACTAAGGAAAACTCCAGCTGGAAAGTGCTTAGGGCAATCCTGCCTCCCATTCTACTCAAAGCCGCTCCTCTGCTCACTGAGATAGATGCATATCTGATCTGCCTCCTTTGGAAAGGCTCATCAGAAACTCCAAAGAATGCAACCCTTTGTGTCTCACCTGTCTGTTACCTGGGTCTTCCTGTCTTTGCTTCAAGTTGTCCTGCCTTTCCAGACCGAACTAATGTACTTCTTACATATATTGATGGATGTCTCATGTCTCCCTAAATGTAAAAAACCAAGCTGTCCCCCGACCACCTTGGGCACATGTCCTCAGGACTTCCTAAGCTGCATCACGGGTGCATCCTCAACCTTGGCAAAATGAACTCTCTAAATTAACATCTGCCCTGCCCCAGATGTTCCAGGTTCACATGAGTAACTCCTGTGCATGTCTTCTGCATTCGACAGACACCACTGAACAGGAATTCCCTGCCTCCCTCCTGCTGGGCAGGAAGCCAGATGCTAGGATTGCAGAGCTTTCATGGGTGGATGTGCATGGGACAAGTGTGAACACAGCAGGACAGAGCGGGAGAAGTAATGCTTTGACCTGCCCTTAGTCACTTCTCTTGGAAATGACGGAAAGAAGGATGTTAAGAATTGGGAGAGGGCTGACCCCAGTTGCTCACGCCTGTAATCCCACAACTTTAGGAGGCCAACGTGGACGGATTATTTGAGCCCAGGAGTTTGAGACAAGCCTGGGTAATATGGTGAAACCTCAGCTCTACAAAAAATTTAAAAATCAGCTGGGCATCGTGGTGTGTGCCTGTGGTCCCAGCTACTCTGGAGGCTGAGGTGGGAGGATCACTTGAGCCCAGGTGGTGGAGGCTGCAGTGAGCCATGATCACACCACTGCACTCCAGCCTGGGTGACTGGGTGACTGAGCAAGACCCTGTCTCTAAAAAATATTGGGATAGGATATGAGCTCAGAGAGCTCAGAGCTGAGCTCCACAGGACATGGGAGTGGGTTGGACTCAAAAGGACCTGTGGAAATTTTGGAATGGAAGAGGAAAAAAATGTTTTATCCTCTGAGGCTGACCAAAAGGAAATTGGCTGCAGAAATGTTTGTAGATTGTGGTGGGGGTGGGACAATGTTTGAGGTCACCCATAACAGCTTCGATGTTCTGGATGAAACAAAAGACCAGCTCATTCTTCCTAGAATGAGGGGTCTGGGGCTAAACCCAGGGCCTGGCAAGGGCATTAGAGGTTTGAGATAGTGGCTAGGTGGTTGTCTTAGCCCATTTTGTGCTGCTGTAACAGGATACCCAAGACTGGGTAATTTATAAAGACCAGAGATTCATTTTTTTGTAAAATGCTTTCTCCAAAAGATTTCACAAAAGAAACGTGGTGGGGGATGGGCACAGTGGCTCACACCTGTAATCTCAGCACTTTGGGAAGCCGAGGTGTGTGGATCACCTGAAGTGATGTGTGGATCACCTGAAGTGATGTGTGGATCACCTGGGGCTAATGCATTTCTCATTGTTGTGGAGCTGGGAGGCCCAAGACAGAGGCACTGGCATCTGGTGAGGACTTTCTTGCTGTGTCCTCACTTGGCAGAAGAGCAGGAGAGAGTGAACCCCTTCCCACAAGCCCTTTTCATAAAGGCATCAATCCATTCATGAGGGGGGAGCCCCCGTGACCTAAACACTTCCCAAAAGGCACCACCTCCCAACACTGTTGCATTGGGGATTAAGTTTCCAGCCCATGAATATGGGGGTACACATTCAGACCATAGCAGGATTACATCAGTTAGGGTTCCATCAGGGGACCAGCAGAAACACCAAGAATATGAAAAGAGAGAACTAAATACAAAGACTTGTTAACTACATATGACGTTAACCAGGTAACTGAAGGTGTAAGGAATAACTCCGAGATATCACAGAGGAAGCAACTACCACCTCTTGGGCTGGGCAAACGGAGGGAAGCAGGTCCAATGATTAAAACCTTGAAACCCGGCCAAGTGTGGTGGCTTATGCCTGTAATCCCAGCACTTTGGGAGGCTGAGGTGGGGGGTGGTGGATCACTTGAGGTCAGGAGTTCGAGACCAGCCTGGCCAACATGGTGATACCTAGTCTCTACTAAAAATACAAAAATTAGCAGGGTGTGGTGGTGCATGCCTCTAATCCCAGCTACTTGGGAGGCTGAGGCAGGAGAATCGCTTGAATCTGGGAGGTAGAGGTTGCAGTGAGCCAAGATCATGCCACTGCACTCCAGCCTGAGCAAAAAGAGTGAGACATTGTCTCAAACAAAAACAAAAACAAAACCTTGAAACTTAAAGCAGTGGTCCCAGGGGACTAGGACCAGACCCCTGAGAAGGATGCACTGGCCAGCTGGTGGTGTGCTGGGAGTGGTGCAACTAGCTCTGCTAGTGTTGCAAGCACTGGCACCTGGATTCAGCTGCTACTGCAGAAAGCAGCTGCATCTGCTGGGTGGAGTGTCGCTGGGGTATTGCTCAAAGGGGCCCCAAGCAGCAAGGAGGTCACAAGCCCCTCCTTCTTCCTCAGCTTCCTGTAGCACCCCAAAATGGTAGAACCCGACTTGTGGTTTGCAGAGTCTCAGCCCAGCATCACAAAGCCAAGCAGAGAAGCCCGAGTTTGCAGTGAGAGGCAATAACTTGGTAACTGTCATGGGGAATGCACAAAGCCATCCCTCATTGTGTGAGTGACATTTAGGGACTCTGCAGGCACGTGAGTCTGTACATTGGCTGAATTTCTTTCCTTTGCCTTCTGCAAATCATTTCTTATTCTCCTAGGCCCTTGCCATATTGGAGAAATATCAGAAAGTCCTTAATGGGTCTCCTGGTTCAAAAGGAACTGAACAATTATTGCAAGTGTCTATTAACAGATGAATAAATAAGCAAAACGCAGCAGAAACATACAATGGAATATTGGCCTTGAAAAGGATGGAAATCCTGACTTCTGCTGTAACATGGAAGAACCTGGAAGACCATCTGCTAAGGGAAATAAGCCAATCACAAAAGGACAAATACTGAGTGGTTCCACTTATATGAGGTGCCCAGAATTGGCAGATGCCTGGAGAGGGAAAGGAGAGTGGTGGTTGCCAGGCCTGAAGGAGGAGGGAATGGGCAGTTGTTCAGTGGGTCCAGAGCTTCAGTTCTGCAGGATGGAACTTGTTCCGCGGATGGTGGTGGTGGCGGCTGCACAACAGTGTGAATGTATTGAATGCGTGTGACTGCACACTGAGAAATGGCTAAGGCGGGATGTTTTCCCTGATGTGGATTTGCCCACAGTCACATGTTTTTGGAAAGGTACTAGGCTGGCTGCAGTGGCTCATGCCTGTAATCCCAGAACTTTCGGAGGCCGAGGTGGGTGGATCACTTGAGGTCAGGAGTTCGAGACCAGCCTGGCCAACATGGTGAAACCCTATCTGTACTAAAAATACAAAAATTAGTTGGGTATGGTGGTGCGTGCCTGTAGTCCCAGCTACTTGGGAGGCTGAAGCAGGAGAATCGCTTGAATCTGGGAGGCGGATGTTGTATTGACCTGAGATTGTGCCACTGCACTCCAGCCTGGGCAACAGAGGGAGACTCTCTGAAAAAAAGAAAAGAAAAGAAAAGAGGACATGACAAGACAAGACAAGAAACTAGACAGAGGTTAGAGCTGGAGGACATAGGTGGGCGCCCTGAGCCTGATTTGTCGCATGCCTTCGTCCTCCCACCTTGGGTGAGCGGCATCTTCTTGGCTTTGCTTAATGAGTTCTGACGTGCGACGGTCTTTGTCGGCCCTGCTGCACACCCACCCCAGGTGTATATGAACAGGGGCATTCTGCCCCTCTGGTAGTCCGGGGAATCATGAATTGATTCCAGCAGATGATAATATTGTAACAGCTAACAGTGTGATCCGCAGTACACCCATGTTGTAGAGCCTGTTATCACCTCCATTTTACGATGAGAAACCTAAAGCTCAGAGGGGTTTTGTCTGGGCTCCTGTCACCCACCTGCTAAGTGCAGAAGCCGAGATAGAAACGGGCTCTCCGTCCGGGAACCCTTGCCCTTCACCGCGGGACTCTACCGCCCCCTAGTGGACCATCTAGCCTTGCATGGTCTCACCTCCAGTTTCTACCCAGGTGGGTTGCGCAGCTTGTCTCCACTCCTTGAGAGGTAACTTCGCAGTTGCTGTTTGCTGTTACACAAGCACGTCCCCTTCTCTTGCCCTAGAGCCACGTTGGCTGTGTTCCAACAAGTGGCAGCAGTGCTGAGTTCTGCTGCACACCCAGTGAGGCACCCCAGACTCTCACCTGCCGGGAGCATTCCTGGGGGCTTCAGAGGCTTGTGGCAGGATTACCAGGTGTTCCTTATCATGGTCCGTCAATTCCTGCAGGAGCAACCCTGGTAGGTTTAAGAATCTTAAGCTTCTGTGGCTGTGGAGATCCTTGGAATGGTAAAGGGACTTCTGGATTTCTTTCTATAGCCCAGCTACATAAAGTACTTTTTTGAGTCAACCATTCTCCAGGTTTCTCCCTTGATAGGAGCGGTCTGTGTGGGATTCTGAATGGGGGAGGCATCCATTGAGAAGAGCCTTTTCCACACCATACAGGCACCGTGGATGCCTCTGGGATTCTGGCAGGTGAATCTGGGTATCCTGGGTGATACTGATGGCTTTTGTTGTTTGATGCAGGATCCATATGAGGTGCACATATTGCGTTTGATTGTTATGTTTCCTTTTTAAAATTTAACTCTTTTTTTTTTTTTTTTTTTTTGAGATGGAGCTTCACTCTTGTCGCCCAGGCTGAAGTGCAACGGTGCGATCTCGGCTCACTGCAACCTCCGCCTCCCGGATTCAAGCGATGCTCCTGCCTCAGCCTCCTGAGTAGCTGGGACTATAGGCGCCCACAACCACGCCCGGCTAGTTTTTGTATTATTAGTAGAGACGGGGTTTCACCATGTTGGCCAGGCTGGTCTTGAACTCCTGACCTCAGATGATTCGCCAGTCTCTCAGGGGTACATGTGTAGGTTTATTTTTTAAGTTTCAATTTTTTTTTTGAGAGAGGGTCTGGCTCTGTCGCCCAGGCTGCAGTGCAGTGGTGCGATCTCGGCTCACTGCAACCTCCACCTCCCAGGTTCAAGTGATTCTCCTGCCTCAGCCTCCGGAGTAGCTGGGACTACAGGCATGTGCCACCACACCCAGCTAATTTTTCGGGTTTTTTTTTTTTTTTTTTTTTTTTTTTTTTTTTTTTTTTTTTTTGGCGGAGTCTTGCTCTGTCTCCCAGGCTGGAGTGCAGTGGCGCGATCTCGGCTCTCTGCAAGCTCCGCCCCAGGGGTTCACGCCATTCCCCTGCCTCAGCCTCCAGAGTAGCTGGGACTACAGGCGCCTGCCACCACGCCCGGCTAATTTTTTTGTATTTTTTTAGTAGAGACGGGGTTTCACCGTGTTAGCCAGGGTGGTCTTGATCTCCTAACCTCGTGATCCGCCTGCCTTGGCCTCCCAAAGTGCTGGGATTACAGGCGTGAGCCACCATGCCCAGCCTGTAGGTTTATTATATAGGTAAACTTGTGTCATGGGATTTCGTTGTATGGATTCTTTTGTCACCCAGGTATTAAGCCCCGTACCCATTAATTATTTTTCTTTAGCCTCTTTTAATCTAGAATAGTAACCCCTGACCACCACCTTCTTGTATTTTTCTGGTTACATGGAACTTTTGGGGTTCAGGTCAGTTTACTAGATTGTCCCCCATTCCATGCTGAATTTCTATAATAGTTTCTTCATGTTTGGATTCAGATCAAATATACTTTGTAGGTGATGGTTTGTACTTCTCACTGCCTCGTATCAGGATGAACATAAAACCTGACCTGGGAATCACACAGTCAACAAACGCATCTTAGCAGTACATTACATTGTGTGGTGTGCTGAGTCCTCTGCTATACAATAAACACACAATGGGAGCCATTGATATGATTGGGACATGCAGAGATAATGAAAACCAAAGGGCAGGCTTGTGGGTTGGGAATAGGTACACTTAACAGAAAATTCAACTCACGATAGTCCATCCAAATACAAGTCAGGAGGCAGGCAGCCCAGAGCTGATGCGGCAGCTCCACCTAATTCAGGATCTTGCTCTCTTACACTCTGCCACACTGGGGTGTGGCCTTGGGTCTCATGAATCCAAGATGGCCTCTGCCCCCCCAGACGTTGGGACCCCTTCCAGATAGGGAGGAGGAAAGGGGCACGCCAACTGCCCTGATCCCCTTTTAAAAAGCTTTCACAGAGTGGCACCCAATGATTCTACTCACACCGCATTGGTTGGGACTGAGTCGCTTGCTGAACCCAACATGTATGATTGGGAAATGCAGTTGTGAGGAGCATCGCCACCCTGAGAAAAACATGGTTCTTCTAGAAAGGAAGAAAGAGAGAATGGATATTAGGTAGGCAACTGGCAGTCTTTGCCCTGAAGAATAAGGCAGATTGGGGTTTGTTTTGTTTCTTGATGTGTGATCTTATTGTTTGTTATTCTTAGAAGAATCTTTGTTTGTTTGTTTGTTTGTTTTGACAACACTTAAACTTGGAGGTAGAATTTCTCAGAGAGGACAGCTCTGTCTCTTGGCTATCTGTTCTTGGCATTTTTTTTTTTTTTTTACCTCCTGCATTCTCTTGACCAAAAGTTCAGCATGTTCTGCTCTGCAACCTCTTGTTTTCCTAAATATGCTGTTTCTTCAGAGCAATAGGCCTACATTTGTGTTGCTGGGCACATGGAATAACAAGACTGAATCTTGGGTGCTTTACTCCCAGGTCTCTTACTTTCTTTGTTTAGGGGCTTTCTCACAAAACACTGGTGTTCATGATCTTCTTTGGAAAGATGGAAATGTTTGTGGATTCTGCTATCTGTTCTGAGCCCCAGGACAGAGGCCCAGTAGCATCCGTCAGTCCAGGAATATCCTCCTCTCCTTTTTGGCCAATAGTTAAGTTGAAAACACTCAGATTGGCATCCATCGTGCAATCCAGAACAGACTTGAATTTTCTTTAAAAATTTTTTTTAAGATACAAAGTCTCACTCTGTCACCCAGGACCAAGTGCAGTAGTGTGATCACAGCTCATTGCAGCCTTGAACGCCTGGGTTCAAGCAATCCTCTTACCTCAGTTTCCCCAGTAGCTGGGACCACAGACGAGAGCCACCACACCCAGCAGACTTGTGCCTCTTTTCTCCAGTTCTCCTTGGTCTCTAACAAGAATGCCCCTTATGCAATGGCACATGGGCATGGCCATGGTCAGGACATCCTGCTTCTTGGGGGAGACTTGTTTGTTGTTCCCATCACTGTCCTGGACCACATAACCCTTCATTTCTTTTCACCCAGAGCATCAGAATACGCTTGTCATAATAGGTCCAAAGTTCGTGCTCATCATCCACTTCAATGAGCTCCTGGCAGCCGGTGGCTGGGAAGATCAGCTTCATTTTGAAGCAGCTGATCACCTCCAAGTCCCCACGAAAAAGAAAAGATAGATTTTTGATGGCTAGCAGGACAGCTACACAGATTATATCAGAGTTTAAAAGTTCCCACAAGCCATTAAAACATTGATTATTCCTGAGATCTGTTCCAAGATGGCCGAATATGAACAGCTCCGGTCTGTAGCTCCCAGCATGACTGACACAGAAGATGGGTGATTTCTGCATTTCCAATTGAGGTACCTGGTTCATCTCATTGGGACTGGTTGGACAGTGGGTGCAGCCCACAGAGGGTGAGCTGAAGCAGGGCGGGGCATCACCTTACCCGGGAAGCACAAGAGGTCAGGGGATTTCCCTTTTCTAACCAAGCAAAGCCGTGACAGACTATCTGGAAAAATGGGACACTCCTGCCCCAATACTGAGCTTTTCCCAAGATCTTAGCAACCAGCAGACAAGGAGATTCTGTCCCATGCCTGGCTTAGTGGGTCCCATGCCCACAGAGCCTTGCTCACTGCTAGCGCGGCAGTCTGAGATCGAACTGCGAGGCAGCAGCCTGGCTGGGGGAGAGGCGTCCGCCACTGCTGAGGCTTGAGTAGGTAGACAAAGCAGCTGGGAAGCTCAAACTGGGTGCAGCACAACACAACTCAGCAAGGCCTACTGCCTCTAGACTCCACCTCTGTGGGCAGGGCTTAGCTGAACAAAAGGCAGCAGACAACTTCTGCAGACTTAAACATCCCTGTCTGACAGCTCTGAAGAGAGCAGTGGTTCTCCCAACACGGTGTTTGAGCTCTGAGAACAGACAGACTGCCTCCCCAAGTGGGTCCCTGACCCCTGGTGTAGCCTAACTGGGTGACACCTCCCAATAGGGGCTGACAGACACCTCCTATAGGTGGGTGCCCCTCTGGGATGAAGCTTCCACAGGAAGGATCAGGCGGCAATATTTGCGGTTCTGCAATATTTGCTGTTCTGCAGCCTCCGCTGGTGATACCCAGGCAAGCAGTGTCTGGAGTGGACCTCCAGCAAACTCCAAAAGACCTGCAGCTGAGGGACCTGACTGTTAGAAGAAAACTAACAAACAGAAAGCAATAGCATCAACATCAACGAAAAGGACAACTACACCAAAACCCCATCTGTAGTTCACCAACACCAAAGACCAAAGGTAGATAAAACCACAAAGATGGGGAGAAACCAGAGCAGAAAAGCTGAAAATTCTAAAAATCAGAGCACCTCTTCTCTTCCAAAGGATCGCAGCTCCTCGCTAGCAATGGAACAAAGCTGGACGGAGAATGACTTTGACGAGTTGACAGAAGTAGGCTTCAGAAGGTCGGTAATAACAAACTTCTCCGAGCTAAAGGAGCATGTTCAAACCCATTACAAGGAAGCTAAAAACTTTGAAAAAAGATTAGATGAATGGCTAACTAGAATAAACAGTGTAGAGAAGACCTTAAATGACCTGATGGAGCTGAAAACCATGGCACAGGAACTTTGTGACACACAGCTTCAATAGCTGATTTGATCAAATGGAAGAAAGGATATCAGTGATTGAAGATCAAATTAATGACATAAAGCAAGAAGACAATGTTAGAGAAAAAACAGTAAAAAGAAATGAACAAAGCTTCCAAGAAATATGGGACTATGTGAAAAGACCAAATCTACATTTGATTGGTGTACCTAAAAGTGACAGGGAGAATGGAACCAAGTTGGAAAACCTCTGCAGCATATTATCCAGGAGAACTTCCCCAACCTAGCAAGGCAGGCCAACATTCAAATTCAGGAAATACAAAGAACACCACAAAAATACTCCTCGAGAAGAGCAACCCCAAGACACATAATTGTCAGATTCACCAAGGTTGAAATGAAGGAAAAAATGTTATGGGCAGCCAGAGAGAAAGGTCGGGTTACCCACAAAGAGAAGCCCATCAGACTAACAGTGGATCTCTTGGCAGAAACCCCACAAGCCAGAAGAGAGTGGGGGCCAATATTCAACATTCTTAAAGAAAAGAATTTTCAACCCAGAATTTCATATCTAGCCAAACTAAGATTCATAAATAAAGGATAAATAAAATCCTTTATAGACAAGCAAATGCTGAGAGATTTTGTCACCACCAGGCCTCCCTTACAAGAGCTCCTGAAGGAAGCACTAAAGATGGAAAGAAACAACTGGTACCAGTAACTGCAAAAAACATGCCAAACTGTAAAGACCATCAATGCTGTGAAGAAACTGCATCAATTAACAGACAAAATAACCAGCTAACATCATAATGACAGGATCAAATTCACACATAACAATATTAACCTGAAATGTAAATGGGATAAATGCCCCAATTAAAAGACATGGACTGGCAAGTTGGATAAAGAGTCAAGACCCATCAGCATGCTGTATTCAGGAGACCCATCTCACATGCAAAGACGCACATAGGCTCAAAATAAAGGGATGGAGTAAGATCTACCAAGCAAATGGAAAGCAAAAAAAAAAAAAAGCAGGGTTTGCAATCCTAGTCTCTGATAAAACAGACTTTAAACCAACAAAGATCAAAAGAGACAAGGTCATTACGAAATGGTAAAGGGATCAATTCAACAAGAAGAGCTAACTATCCTAAATATATATGCACCCAATACAGGAGCACCCAGATTCATAAAGCAAGTCCTTAGAGACCTACAAACAGACTTAGACTCCCACACAATAATAATGGGAGACTTTAACACCCCACTGTCAATATTAGATCAACAAGACAAAAGGTTAACAAGGATACCCAGGACTTGAACTCAGCTCTGCACCAAGAAGACCTAATAGACATCTACAGAACTCTCCACTCCAAATCAATAGAATATACATTCTTCTCAGCACCACGTCGCACTTATTTTAAAATTGACCACATAATTGGAAGTAAAGCACTCCTCAGCAAATGTAAAAGAACAGAAATCACAGCAAACTGCCTCTCAGACCACAGTGCAATGAAATTAGAACTCAGGATTAAGAAACTCACTCAAAACTGCACAACTACATGGAAACTGAACAACTTACTCCTGAATGACTACTGGGTAAATAACGAAATGAAGGCAGAAATAAAGGTGTTCTTTGAAACGAATGAGAACAAAGACACAACATACCAGAATCTCTGGGACACATTTAAAGCAGTATGTAGAGGGAAATTTATAGCACTAAATGCCCACAAGAGAAAGCAGGAAAGATCTAAAATCAACACCCTAACATCACAACTAAAAGAACTAGAGAAGCAAGAGCAAACAAATTCAAAAGCTAGCAGAAGGCAAGAAATAACTAAGATCAGAGCAGAACTGAAAGAGATAGAGACATGAAAAACCCTTCAAGAAAATCAATGAATCCAGGAGCTGGTTTTTTGAAAAGATCAACAAAATTGATAGACCACTAGCAAGACTAATAAAGCAGAAAAGAGACAAGAATCAAATGGACACAATAAAAAATGATAAACAGAATATCACCACTGATCCCACAGAAATACAAACTACCATCAGAGAATACTATAAATACCTCTACACAAATAAACTAGAAAATCTAGAAGAAATGAATAAATTCCTGGACACATACACCCTCCCAAGACTAAACCAGGAAGAAGTTGAATCTCTGAATAGACCAATAACAGGCTCTGAAATTGAGGCAATAATTAATAGCCTACCAATCAAAAAAAGTACAGGACCAGACGGATTCACAGTCGAATTCTACCAGAGGTATAAAGAGGAGCTGATACCATTCCCTCTGAAACTATTCCAATCAAAAGAAAAAGAGGGAATCCTCCTAACTCATTTTATGAGGCTGACATCATCCTGATACCAAAGCTTGGCAGAGACACAACACAAAAAGGGAATTTTAGACCAACATCCCTGATGAACATCAATGCAAAAATCCTCAATAAAATACTGGCAAACCAAATCCAGCAGCACATCAAAAAGCTTATCCACCACGATCAGGTTGGCTTCATCCCTGGGAAGGAAGGCTGGTTCAACATACACAAATCAATAAACGTAATCCATCACATAAACAGAACCAACGACAAAAACCACATTATTATCTCAATAGATGCAGGAAAGGTCTTTGACAAAATTCAACAGCCTTCATGCTAAAAACTCTCAATAAACCAGGTATTGATGGAATGCATCTCAAAATAATAAGAGCTATTCATGACAAACCCACAGCCAATATCATACTGAATGGGCAAAAACTGGAAGCATTCCCTTTGAAAACCAGTACAAGACAAGGATGCCCTCTCTCACCACTCCTATTCAACATAGTGTTGGAAGTTCTGGCCAGAGCAATCAGGCAAGAGAAAGAAATAAAGGGTATTCAATTAGGAAAAGAGGAAGTCAAATTGTACCTGTTTGCAGATGACATGATTGTATATTTAGAAAACCCCATTGTCTCAGCCCAAAATCTCCTTAAGCTGGTAAGCAACTTCAGCAAAGTCTCAGGATACAAAATCAATGTGCAAAAATCACAAGCATTCCTATATAGCAATAACAGAGCCAAATCATGAGTGAACTCCCATTCACAATTGCTGCAAAGAGAATAAATACCTAGGAATCCAACTTACAAGGGATGTGAAGGACCTCTTCAAGGAGAACTACAAACCACTGCTTGATGAAATAAAAGAGGACACAAACAAATGGAAGAACTTTCCATGCTCACGGATAGGAACAATCAATATCGTGAAAATGGCCATACTGCCCAAGGTAATTTGTAGATTCAATGCCATTCCCATCAAGCTACCAACGACTTTCTTTACAGAATTGAAAAAAAAAAAATACTTTAAAGTTCATATGGAATCAAAAAAGAGCCCACATTGCCAAGACAATCCTAAGCAAAAAGAACAAAGCTGGAGGCATCATACTACCTGATTTCAAATTACACTACAAGGCTACAGTAACCAAAACAGCATGGTAGTGGTACCAAAACAGAGAGATAGACCAATGGAACAGAGCAGAGGCCACAGAAATAACACCACACATCTACAACCATCTGCTCTTTGACAAACCTGACAAAAACAAGAAATGGGGAAAGGATTCGCTATTTAATAAATGGTGCTGGGAAAACTGGCTAGCCATATGTAGAAAGCTGAAACTGGATCCCTTCCTTACACTTATACAAAAATTAATTCAAGCTGGATTAAAGACTTAAATGTTAAACATAAAACCATAAAAACCCTAGAAGAAAACCCAGGCAATACCATTCAGAACACAGGAATGGGCAAGGACTTCATGACTAAAACACCAACAGCAATGGCAACAAAAGCCAAAATAGACAAATGGGATCTAATTAAACTAAAGAACTTCTGCACAGCAAAAGAAACTACCATCAGAGTGAACAGGCAACCTACAGAATGGGAGAAAATTTTTGCAATCTACCCATCTTTCTGACAAAGGGCTAATATCCAGAATCTACAAAGAACTCAAACAAGTTTACAAGAAAAAAACAAACAACCCCATCAAAAAGTGGGCAAAGAATATCAACAGACACCTTTCAAAAGAAGACATCTATGCAGCCAATGGACACATGAAAAAATGCTCACCCTTTCTCCGCTGGCACCGGCGCTGCTCCCTGCTCCTCCTCCCTAACCATGGCGTTCACGTTCGCGGCCTTCTGCTACATGCTGGCGCTGCTGCTCACTGCCGCGCTCATCTTCTTCGCCATTTGGCACATTATAGCATTTGATGAGCTGAAGACCGATTACAAGAATCCTATAGACCAGTGTAATACCCTGAATCCCCTTGTACTCCCAGAGTACCTCATCCACGCTTTCTTCTGTGTCATGTTTCTCTGTGCAGCGGAGTGGCTTACACTGGGCCTCAACATGCCCCTCTTGGCATATCATATTTGGAGGTATATGAGTAGACCAGTGATGAGTGGCCCAGGACTCTATGACCCTACAACCATCATGAATGCAGATATTCTAGCATATTGTCAGAAGGAAGGATGGTGCAAATTAGCTTTTTATCTTCTAGCATTTTTTTACTACCTATACGGCATGATCTATGTTTTGGTGAGCTCTTAGAACAACACACAGAAGAATTGGTCCAGTTAAGTGCATGCAAAAAGCCACCAAATGAAGAGATTCTATCCAGCAAGATCCTGTCCAAGAGTAGCCTGTGGAATCTGATCAGTTACTTTAAAAAATGACTCCTTATTTTTAAATGTTTCCACATTTTTTGCTTGTGGAAAGACTGTTTTCATATGTTATACTTGGATAAAGAATTTAAATGGAATTACGTATAAATTAATATAAAATGATTACCTCTGGTGTTGACAGGTTTGAACTTGCACTTCTTAAGGAACAGCCATAATCCTCTGAATGATGCATTAATTACTGACTGTCCTAGTACATTGGAAGCTTTTGTTCATAGGAACTTGTAGGGCTCATTTTGGTTTCATTGAAACAGTATCTAATTATAAATTAGCTGTAGATATCAGGTGCTTCTGATGAATTGAAAATGTGTATCTGACTAGTGGGAAACTTCATGGGTTTCCTTATCTGTCATGTAGATGATTATATACGGATCCATTTACAAAAGTAAAAGCGGGAATTTTCCCTTCGACTTGAATATTATCCCTGTATATTGCATGAATGAGAGATTTCCCATATTTCCATTGGAGTAATAAATATACTTGCTTTAATTCTTAAGCATAAGTAAACATGATATAAAATATATATGCTGAATTACTTGTGAAGAATGCATTTAAAGGTATTTTAAATGTGTTTTTATTTGTAAGACATTACTTATTAAGAAATTGGTTATTCTTACTGTTCTAATCTGGTGGTAAAGGTATTCTTAAGAATTTGCAGGTACTTAAGATTTTCAAAACTGAACGAGAGAAAATTGTATAACCATCCTGCTGTTCCTTTAGTGCAATACAATAAAACTCTGAAATTAAAAAAAAAAAAAAAAAAAAAAAAAAAAAAAAAAAAAAAAAATCCTCATCATCACTGGTCATCAGATAAATGCAAATCAAAACCACAATGAGATACCGTCTCACACCAGTTAGAATGGCAAGAATTAAAAAGTCAGGAAACAACAGATGCTGGAGAGGATGTGGAGAAATAGGAACGCTTTTACACTGTTGGTGGGAGTGTAAATTAGTTCAACCATTGTGGAAGACAGTGTGGCAATTCATCAAGGATCTAGGACTAAAAGATACCATTTAACCCAGCAATCCCATTACTGGGTATATACCCAAAGGATTATAAATCATACTGCTATAAAGACACATGTACACATATGTTTATTGCGGTACTATTCACAGTAGCAAAGACTTGGAACCACTCCAAATGTCCATCAATGATAGACTGGATTAAGAAAATGTAGGCCAGGCGTGGTGGCTCATGCCTGTAATCCCAGCACTTTGGGAGGCCGAGGTGGGCAGATCACGAGGTCAGAAGATTGAGACCATCCTGGCTAACACTGTGAAACCCCATCTCTACTAAAAATACAAACAAAAAAATTAGCCAGGCGCAGTAGCAGGCACCTGTAGTCCCAGCTACTCAGGAGGCTGAGGCAGGAGAATGGCGTGAACCCAGGAGGCGGAGTTTGCAGTGAGCCGAGATCGCACCACTGCACTCCAGCCTGGGCGATAGAGTGAGACTCCATCTCAAGAGAGAGAAAGAAAGAAAGAGAGAGAGAGAGAGGAAGGAAGGAAGGAAGGAAGGAAGGAAGGAAGGAAGGAAGGAAGGAAGGAAGGAAGGAAGGAAGGAAGGAAGGAAGGAAGGAAGGAAGGAAGGAAAGAAAGAAAGAAAGAAGGAAGGAAGGAGGGAAAGAAAGAAGGAGAAAGAAAGAAAATGTGGCACATATACACCATGGAATACTATGCAGCCATAAAAAAGGATGAGTTCATGTCCTTTGCAGGGACATGGATGAAGCTGGAAACCATCACTCTCAGCAAACTATCACAAGGACAGAAAACCAAACACTGCATGTTCTCACTCATAGGTGGGAATTGAACAATGAGATCACTTGGACACAGGGCGGGGAACATCACACACCAGGGCCTGTTGGAGAGTGGGGGGCAAGGGGAGGGATAGCATTAGGAGAAATACCTAATGTAAATGACGAGTTGATGGGTGCAGCAAACCAACATGGCACATGTATATCTATGTATCGAACCTGCACGTTGTGCACGTGTACCCTAGAACTTAAAGTATTAATTTTAAAAATGGATTATTCCCTAGCCGTGGTAACAAGTGGTCACCAGAACCAGTTTCCTACTCGTTCAATCCATCAGTGAGGACTTGGTGACCTTCCACAAGCTAACCAATCATCTTCTGAAGGTCAGCCAATCAGCGACTGGCTCACTTAAACGCATCCGTGGGAGCCAAACAATCAACAATAGCTCGGGCAGCAACCACACTTCCAGGGAGGCTGCCACCCACCTCGTGCCTCTGGAAGGCCTCCAACCCCTGAGCTCCACACCCTCCAACACCCTATATAAGTTAATACTCTGCTCAGAGAGATGGAGTGTAACCAGCATAGCTCTCCTTTCCTATGAGAAACAATACATTCAGCTTTGTTTCCTTATTTCAGGTATTAAGTGGTTTTTCTGTTACAATCAAACCAAAATCATATCCTTTAACTTGTTTGTAACTTAAATGTTACATTTAATGACTTGAATAAGTCATTCCCCCAGCAAAGCCTTCAGCCATCTCCATGCATATAGCCTCCATGGATTAGGCCCCAATGCATACAAGACCTCACCCTTGCAAACTGGTGGGGAAAGAGACAAAACGGGCCCAGAAGGCCTGGTGTTGGGCAACCCCCCAAGTGCAGGGTTATCCCCAGAAGTGAACAACCAAGAAGGTCTGGAGAAGCTGAGAAATTCAGGCTTGATTTAATACCCAAAGCATGCAAGCTAGAAGGGGCAAAGTGAGAGGTCCTTCCAGACGGTAGTTACAGTGGTTACAACACTCCGATGACGGTGGCGCAGTTACATGTGTTCCGTTTTGAAGAAGCTCTCTCGCTCTTTGCTAAGGGAAAATTAAGTCCCTGTTTACGGCAGGGGGTGACAAACTGAAGTTCATAGGCCAGTGTCATTCAGGCTGGAGTGCAGTGGCGTGATCTCAGCTCACTGCAACCTCTGCCTCCTGGGTTCAAGTAATTCTGCTGCCTCAGCCTCCCGAGTAGCTGGGACTCTAAGTACATGCCACCACACCTGGCTGATGTTTGTATTTTCAGTAGAGAAGAGGTTTCACCATGATGGCCAGGCTGGCCTTGCACACCTAACCTTAAGTGAGCTGCCCGCCTTGGCCTCCCATGGTTACATTTTTTAATGGATACATTCTTACAAATAGCATTTTTTTATTGTGGTAAACTATATATAACATAAAATTTACCATTTTGACCATTTCAAAGTGTACAGTTTAGTGGCATTAAGTACATTCATAATGTTGTGCAGCCATCATCACTATTTCCAGAACTTTTAATCATCCCAAACTGAGGCTCTGTATCCATTAAACAATCATTCCTTCCCTACCTGGCCATTGCTGACCACTATTCTTTCTGTCTCTACAATTTGCCTATTCTAGGAACCTCATATAAGTGGAATTACCCAGTATTTGTTCTTTTGTATCTGGCTTTTTTCACTTTACTTAGTCAAACATTTTGCTTAATGTTTTCAAGGTACATCCATGTGGTGGCCTGTGCTAGAATTTCCTGACCTTTTTTTTTTTTTTTTTTTTTTTGAAACAGAGTCTCGCTCTGCCGCCCAGGCTGGAGTGCAGTGGCCGGATCTCGGCTCACTGCAAGCTCCGCCTCCCGGGTTCACGCCATTCTCCTGCCTCAGCCTCCCGAGTAGCTGGACTACAGGCGCCCGCCACCTCGCCCGGCTAGTTTTTTTTTGTATTTTTTAGTAGAGATGGGGTTTCACCGTGTTAGCCAGGATGGTCTCGATCTCCTGACCTCATGATTCGCCCATCTCGGCCTCCCAAAGTGCTGGGATTACAGGCTTGAGCCACCGCGCCCGGCCTAGAATTTCCTTACTTTTTTTTGAGACAGGGTCTCGCTCTCGCTCTTACTCTGTCACCCAGGCTGGAATGTGGTGGTGTAATGTGGGCTCACTGCAAACTCTGCCTCCCAGGTTCAAATGACTCTCCCACCTCTGCTTCCTGAGTAGCTGGGATTACAGGTGTGCACCACCACAACCCAGCTAACTTTTGTATTTTTAGTAGAGATGGGGTTTCACTCTATTGGTCAGGCTGGTCTCGAACTCCCAACATCAGGTGATCCGTCCACCTCAGCTTCCCAAAATGCTGGGATTACAGTTGTGAGCCACTGTGCCTGGCAGAATTTCCTTCCTTTTTAAGGCTGAATACTATTCCATAGTATGCCTCTACCACTTTTTGCTCTTCTCATCCATCTGTTGATGGACACTTAGAGTGTTTGCACCTCTGGCTATTGTAGATAGTGCTGTAATGAACATGGGAGCACAAGAATACGCAGGTAACCTTTCTCAATGCTCACAGAAATGCTGACAGAACATTCTTCTCTTGCCTCTTGGCATTCAGAGTCTAAAATATTTACTGTCTACAGAAAACGTTTATTGGCTGTTCATTAAGGGATGGGTTCAGGACAGCTCCAAACAGAAGCCCATTCATGGGCTGGTGAATGGAGAGGATAGAGGAGAAGCTGTTACTTGGTGGGACCAAATGTTTGGGACCTATACTGGTTTGTTAGGGCTGCCATAACAAAGGACCACAGACTGACTGGTTTCAACAACAGAAATTTGTTTCCTCACAGTTCTGGAGGCCAAAGTCAGAGATCAGGTACCGGCAGGGCTGGTTTTCTTCCGAGGCCTTTCTCCTTGCCTGACCAAGGCTGTCTTCTCCCTGTGTCTTCACAAGCTTTGTCTGTGTGTGTGTCTGTGTCAAAATCTTTTCTTATTAGGACACCAGTCAGATTGGATCATAGCCCACCCCAATGTCCTCATTTAACCTTAATTACCTCTTTAATGACCCTGTCTCCAAAAACAGTCACATTCTGAAGTACTGAGAGTTAGAGCATCAACATATGATTTTTTTTTTTTTTTTTTTTGAGACAGGGTCTCACTGTGTCACCCAGGCTGGAGTGCAGTGGCATGATCTTGGCTCACTGCAGCCTCCAACTTCTGGAGTCAAGCAATCCTCCCACCTTGGCCTCCCAAAGTAGCCACAACACCTGGCTCATTTTTAAATTTTTTTGTAGATACAGGGTCTTGCTATGTTTCCCAGGCTGGTCTTGAACTCTTGGCCTCAAGTGATCCTCTCACCTCAGCCTCATAAGCTGCTGGGATTATAGGTGTGAGCCACCATGTCCGGCCTCACAACAAGTTTTTGCCTGAACTGGTAGTGATGGTGTGGGAAGTGAGGAAAGATACACAGATGCACTCATGCCTTCATAAACATCAGCTCCAAAATGGGGCAGGCCTGAGTCTGCAAGGCAAGAGAATTCACTTTCACAGTGCTGGCTTAGGACAAAAGTTAAAGCCTTCCTAATTGTATTTCTTCCACTGAGCAGTTAATTACAGAATTTCCTAGATTTTTTTCTTATGACTAATAAAGAGTGAAAAAAAATCCAGTATAATTTTAGCAGCAATTAACCTGAATTCACACAGAAGGGCCTTAGCCCTGCCGGGTGCAGGCTGCAGCATGGGTGGCCAGTCCGGGCACTCTGCTTGGAATTCTGCTCCCCCCTCCCTCCGCTCTGCTGCCGAACATCATCACCACCCTCACACCTGTCCATGGTTATCTCTTCTCTATTTCAAAGCAGAGGACACTTTGAAGGAATATGACCAGATACACTTTGGGGTCAGGAAACGGCCCTGTCCATCACTGGAGGCAGTTGGCACCAAACTCATGTTACATTTTTCTTTCTTCTTGCTGGCTCAGAGGCAGAAAAATGCTAGAGTTTCTGACCTATGACATAAAAACAAGATCGAAAAAAAACACCACCAGGTCACAGATTCCCACATTTGCAACTCCCCCTCCCCCAATAGAACAAGAGTAGAAAGTGTTAGAACAAAACCTTTACGTGGACTGACCTTGTTTTACTTTAGGACACTGGAACACATTCTAGTTAGATGAAATTGGAAGCAACACAGATAAAAGAGCAAAGTATGGGAAAGATAATAAGAAAATCCTTTTGAAATACCATAGAACCAGCAAAATATTTCTAGTGCCTCAAAACTGATTTGGAGAATGCAGAATGATTTGTATAAAGTAGAGGCTCTTGATGTAAAAGAAGAGGCTTCTTACTTCCAAACTAGATTTAAGGACAGTGGATTAGACTTTGAAAACAAAAGAATCAGGCTACCAATATTTAATTTCAAACCCTTAGTGCTGTTAGGAGGATAATGCTTTTTCTACACATGTATGTATAATGCACTCTTCTCTTTAATATCCTATCTCTGTTGTTTCCTATACCTGTTGTTTTTAGTAGCACTTCTCATTGTTTGTCTTTGAGTATATTTTCTTTTCTTCTTCTTCCTTTTTTTTTTTTTTTTTTTTTTTTTTTTGAGACAGAGCCTCACTTGCAGCTTACTGCAGCCTCAACCTCCCAGGCTCAATTGATCCTCCCACCCCAGCCTCCTGAGTAGCCAGGACTGCAGGCGTGTGCCACCATGCTTGGCTAATTAAAAAAAATTTTTTTTTATAGAGACAGGGTCTCACTATGTTGCCCAGGCTGGAGTGCAGTGGCTATTCACAGGTGTGATTCCACTATTAACTAGAATGGGAGTTTTGACCTTCTCTGGTTCTAACCTGAGCCAATTCACCCCTTGATATAGTTTGGCTGCGTCCCCATCCAAATCTCATTTTGAATTGTAGCTCTCATAATTCCCACGTGTTGTGGGAGGGACCCAGTGGGAGGTAATTGAATCATGGGGATGGGTCTTTCCCATGCTGTTCTCATGATAGTGAATAAGTCTCACAAGATCTGATGGTTTTATAAAGTGCAGTTCTCCTGCACAAGCTGTGTCGCCTGCCGCCATGTAAAACATGATTTTACACCTCGTTTACCTGCCATCATGATTGTGAGGCCTCCCTAGCCATGTGGAACTGTGAGTCCATTAAACTTCTCTCCTTTGTAAATTACCCAGTCTCAGGTGTCTTTATTAGCAGTGTGAGAACAAACAGACTAATACACTCCTCCTTCGGCAACCTGGTAGCCCCATGCTCTTGAAAGGTCACCATATTAATGCTGAACATGGTGTGCACACTCGATCAGCACAGCACACTACAGCTCAGAACTCCTGGGACCAAGTAATCCTGCCCCCCCAACTTCCCGAATAGGCACACACCACCACACATGGGTCATAGTGTTTCTGGATGTGTCGAATTTTAAAATGTATTACTTTTCCCCTTTTGTGGCATGAGCTATTTATGTCTTTTTAAAGACATGCTTTCATTCGTTGAGGTCACAAAAATATCTGCCTCTATATCTCCTTCAAAAAGTTGTTTTTTGTTTTGCCCTTTACAGTTAGGTTTTTCATCCAAGGGGGGCCTGTTTTGTGTGTCAGGGAAGGTGAGGATCTAATGGTAACGTTTGTTGCTATATGGACCAGCACTTGCTCGTCTCCTTCTGAGGCAGCTTCTTCACTTGACTTCAGGAACATCTCCCATCTGACTCCAGGTTTTGCCCCCGCTGACTTGTTGCTACTTCTTCACTTCCATTGATGGCTCTTCCCCTCTTTGTACTGTCTGAGTGATGGAGTGCCCTGAGAGTGCCCTTCCTCTCTCATCTGTCCAGATCCTCTCAATCTTCTCTCTCTGGGTACCCTCATCCCAGCCCATGGCTGGAAGCCACAGCTGTATGCTGAGCGTATCATGTTCATGTCTTTCCCCTTCTTTCCCCTCTCCCTTTGGGTCTCCTCATGGCTCACTGCTTCCCACCACTTAAGCCTCCACTCCGGTGTTGCCTTCTTGGCGAGGCCTTCCCTGACCACACCATGTAAAATAGCAGCACCTGTCCCTGTCTACACACTGACTTGCTTTATTCTATAGCAAAGTATCGTCAGTTACCTCCTGATCTTATATGAGAAATCAGTTCTAAATTATGTGTCCTGAACTAGAGCTCATGCTTCACAGACTTTGAATTGATTGCCGATGAATCTAAATGGCTAAGAACAGAGCCTGGCATATTACGGATGCTCAATAAATGTTTATAATAAAAGAGGCAATGATAACCTTCATTTAATAGAGTACTTTATAGCATATGGAGTTCTTTTACATGTAATCATATTCCTTCTAGCATCAGTTTACTCCTCAGAGGCCTGAATTTGCCTACATTTGTGAATGTCAGAGTAATGACATCTCCTTCTTTGGAAGCTTCTTGAAATTTCTGCCTCAGAACATTTGATTTTCTTCCCAGTTCTGTGCATTATTAGATCTGTGACGGTCACTTGAGGAGATTGAACTGTAATGTCTCTATGATAACTTTGAGCCATCTGTCACTCGGATGTTTCACATAAAAGGAATGTAGTTCTGATAATATGACAAGCAATTCAGATTAATACAAAGGACAAAGGTGTTTGCGTGCTAAGCCTGAAGATATCCAGGGCTATTTAGATCAGAGATTCTCAATTGTTTCTTTTCAGCAAAAATACATGCCCATGGGCCTAGGCTGATTTTCATACCACCATAAATGTATTTTTTTTTTTTTCCAGAAGCAAAATACTACAAAACATTTTCACTCATCCGCACTGTCAGCGCTAACTCCTCGAATCACAGCCCACATCTACACATGGGGTCATCTAGCGTCAAGGCACCTCCAGGAGACAGACAACAGTATCCAGACCTCTTTCCACCTTGTATTGCTGAGTCGGTAAAATCTGTGAAGCCAAGACGATTGAAACACACGTTTGGCAAGTATGAGAAGCCAGAGAAATCCATTCATTTACTAAATCTACTGAGGGCTTCTGAGCTTAATACATGAAAATGTGGTCAGTTGTGTTCAAATGATTGGTTTATACTCTGACTCATTCTACAGCAAAAAATGGAATGAATCTGTGTATCTCTCTCTCTCTGGGAACACAAAAGACAACTTGAGGGGAATATGAAAATCAATTTCTACTTCTCTGGGAACCCAGTGGGCCGGTCATGTCATTGAAAGCTTCCGCACTGTGGGTCAGGCTCTGTTGTGTAGAGACAGCTCCTAATCTCAAAGTACACATTCAAGAAAATGTGGGAGAGATTCTGGGCACTTTCCAGGGGGCAGTGAAGCTCAAAGGCCTGTTAACAGAGTTGTAGGAGGCAGAGGTGACGCATCAGTAAAGCAGGGAGCGCTGGACGTCAGAGCCTCTTCTGAGAGACAGGGCTAACTGCCCTCGGGGAAATGGCCTGTTAAGGCAGCTTCGCTGATGGACACTGATGAACAGTGAAATAACAAGGGCATCTGGAGGGGCTCGCCTGGGGCCCAAAGGAGCATAGCACAGACCATACCCAAAATCAACCCCAACTGGACTAAAGACAAACCAGAGACCTGAAACTGCAAAACTGCTAGGAAGAAGCAGGGGAAAAGCTACGTGATACTGGTCTGGGCATTTCTTTGGATATGACTCCAAGGGCACGGGCAACAAAAGCAAAAATAGACAAATGGGATTAGATCAAACTAAAAAGCTTCTGCACAGCAAAGGGCACAATCAATAGACTGAGACAGCCTGCAGCACGGGAGAAAGTGTTTGCAAATCATAGATCTGATAAGAATAATATATCTAAAATATGTAAGGAATTAAACAACTCAATAGAAAGAAAACAGACCAGGCATAGTGGCTCACGCCTGTAATCCCAGCACTTTGGCAGGCCAAGGCAGGTGGATCACTTGAAGTCTGGAGTTCAAGACCAGCCTGGTCAACATGGTGAAAACCTGTCTCTACTAAAAATACAAAAATAGCCAGTCATGTTGATGGGCGCCTGTAATCCCAGCTACTTGGGAGGTGGAGGCAGAAGAATCGCTTGAACCCAAGAGGCGGAGGTTGCAGTGAGCCAAGACTGCACCACTGCACTCTAGCCTGGGCAATAGAGTGAGACTTCGTCTCAAAAAGAAAAAAAAAATAGAAAGAAGACAAATCACCCAGTTTAAAAGTAGGCAAAGGACCTAAATAGATACTTCTGAAAATAAGACATATAAATATCCAAATGGTATATGAGAAAATGCTCAGTATCACTAATCATCAGGGAAATGAAAATTAAAACCACAACAGGGTATCACCTCAAACCTGTTAGGATGGTTATTATAAAAAAGATAAAAGATAACAAGTGTGGGTGAGAATGTGGAGAAAAGGGAATCCTTGTTCGTGGGAATGTAAGTTAGTACAACCATTATGGAAAACAGTATGGCGGTCCCCTCAAAAAAATAAACATAGATTCAGCAATCCCACTTCTGGGTATATCTGCAGGACATGAAATCAGTATGTCAAAGAGATATTTGCATTCCCATCTTTACTGCATCACTATTCTCAGTAGTTGGGATATGGAATCAAACTAAGTATCCATCAACAGATAAATAAGACTCAGAGCAGTGGCTCACACCTGCAATCCCAGCACTTGGGAAGCTGAGGCAGGAGGATGGCTTGAGCCCAGAAGATTGAGGCCAGCCTGGGCAATGTAGTGAGACCCCATCTCTACAGAAAAATTCAAAACTTAGCCAGGTGTGGTGGTGCACATTTGTAGTCCCAGCCACTTGGGAGGCTGAAGTGGGAGGATCCTCTTAAGCCCAGGAGGTTGAGGCTACAATGAGTTGTAATAGTGCCACTGCATTCCAGCCTGGGCAACAGAGTGAGACCCTCTCTCTCAAACAAACAAACAAACAAACAAAACCAACAACAACAACAAAAACACACACACAACAAAGATAACTGATAAAACGTGGTATATATACACAAGGGAATACTATTCAGCCTTTAAAAAGAAGGAAATTCTGTCATTTATGACAACATGGATGAACCTGGAGGACATTGTGTTAAGTCAGATCCCTAATTCCTGAGCTAAGAATCAGTAGTGATCTGTGACCTGTTAGGAATTGGGCCACACAGCAGGAGGTGAGCAGTGGGCAAGTGAGTGAACCTTCATCTGTATTTACAGCCGCTCCCCATCACTCTCATTACTGGCCGAGCTCCGCCTCCTGTCAGATCAGCGGCAGCATTAGATTCTCATAGGAGCACAAACCCTATTGGGAACTGCGCACACAAGGGATCTAAGTTGTGCACTCTTTATGAGAATCCAGTGCCTGATCATCTCTCACTGTATTCCAGCACCCCCAGATGGGACCATCTAATTGCACGAAAACAAGCTCAGGTCTCCCACTGATTCTACATTATGGTGAGTTGTATAATTATTTCATTATATATGATGATATAGTAATAATAGAAATAAAGTGCACAATAAAAGTCAAGTGCTTGAATCATTCCCAAACCACCCCACTTGCCCTGTCCGTGGAAAAATTGTCTTCCACAAAACTGGTCCCTGGTGCCAAAAAGATTGGGGACTGCTATATTCAGTGAAATAAGCCAGGCACAGAAAAACACATGCCACATAATCTCACTTACATGGAATCTAAAGAAGTCGCAACTTATAGAAACAAAATAAAATGGTGATTACAAGAGGCTGGGGTTAGGGATATTGGGGAAATGTTGACCAAAGGATACGTACTATCAGCTAGACAGGAGGAATAAGTTCAATACATCTCTTTTTTATTTTTCAGAGACAGGGTCTTGCTCTGTCATCCAGACTGGAGTGCAGTGGTGCAAACTTGGCTCACTGCAGACTTGAACTCCTGGGTTCAAGCAATCTTCTTGCCTCAGCTAGGACTACAGGCATGTGCCACTATGCCTGACTAATTATTATTATTATTATTTGTAGAGACAACTTCTGGCTATATTGCCCTGACTGGTCTTGAATTCCTGGCCTCAAGCAATCCTCCCGCCTAGGCCTCCCAAAGTGCAAGGATTACAGACATGAGCCACCATGCCTGGCCTTGAGATCTACTGTACATTGTGATGACCACAGTTTAGAATAATATATTGTGTACCAAACTAGCTAAGAGAGTGGATTTGAAATGTTCTCATTACAAAAAAAGATAAGTGTATGAAGTAATGCATATTTTAAATAGCTTGATTTAGCCATTCCACAATATATACATATGTCAGAACTCCATGTTATACATCATAAATATAGACGATTTTTTACTTGCTGATTTTTAAAAAAGAGTGGCTCCAGTGTTAGATATCCAAGAGCAGCAGTTGTGTCCTGTGCTCTGCAGACCCAGGGTACAGACACAGGATAGGTGTCACTTATGAAGTCACTGGCAATTTCATCAGAATCTAAGAGGTGTGGTATGTATCAGTCAGGAGAGGCTTGCTACTGTAATGTACAACACCCAACTCTCACTGGCTTGTCCAAAAGAGCCACAGTCCAATATGGACTTTGGGTGGGTGGGGACCGAGGACTCTGCTCCTCGGAAGCACTGGATGCCCAGCTGTGGTGGGGCATGGTGAGCAGGCAGCCCCCACCCAGCAGCTCTGTTAGGGTCTGTCTCAAACACAGGGGGTCACCCCACCTGGGGTCATGCCCTTCCTGGGGCAACTCACATCTGGTGAGTAAGTTGTGGGTATAAAGATCCAGTCATTGCAGGCCAAGGCAATACATCTCCAACGGGCAATATTCACTCCAAAGCTCCTCACTGGGTTGGCCAAGACTTTGTTAGGTCTGCATTGCATTTCGACGTCTTCACCTCTACCTATTCTTTTTTTTTTTTTTTCCTGAGACAAAGTCTCGCTTTGTCACCCAGGCTGGAGTGCAGTGGTGTGAGCTCAGCTCACTGCAACCTCTGCCTCCTGGGGTTCAAGCAATTCTCCTGCCTCAGCCTCCTGAGTAGCTGGGACTGCAGGCGCCCGCCACCACGCCTGGCTAATTTTTTGTATTTTTAGTAGGGACGGGGTTTCACCATGTTAGCCGGGATGGTCTCGATCTCCTGACCTCGTGATCCGCCCACCTCAGCCTCCCAAAGTGCTGGGATTACAGGTGTGAGCCACCATGCCTGACCTCTACATATTCTTAATTTTTCCCACTGTCCTTTATTATTTTTTAGAAGCAGTCTCACTCCGTAACCTAGCTGGAATGCAGTGGTGCAATCATAACTCACTGCAACCTCGAACTCCTGGGTTCAAGCAACGCTTTCGCCTCAGCCTCTTGAATAGCTAAGACTATGGGTTTGTTTGTTGTTTGTTTGTTTTTTGTAGAGAAAAGGTATCGTACTGTTGCCCAGGCTGGTCACAAACTCCCAGGCTCAAGCAATCCTCCCACTTTGGCCTCTCAAAGTGCTAGGAACCACTTTTCTTTAAGGATGTTGATCTGATTTCTTTTCTTTTCTTTTCTTTTCTTTTTCTTTTTCTTTCTTTTTTTTTTTTGAGACCGGGTCTTACTCTGTTACCCAGGCTGGAGTGCAGTGGTGTAATCTTGGCTCACTGCAACCTCCCCCGCCAGAGTTCAAGCAATTCTCGTGCCTCATCCACCACAGTAGCTGGGACTACATGTGTGCGCCACCACATCGAGCTAATTTTTGTATTTTCAGTAAAGCCTGCTGGCCAGGCTGGTCTTGAACTCCTGACCTCAAGTGATCTGCCCACCCTCAGCCTCCCAAATTGCTGGTATTACAGGTGTGAGCCACCATTCCTGGCCCCTGATAAGTATGTCACACCCCAAATTCCATCTCAGCGTCTGCTTTCAGAGCACCTACCCTATGACGGCGTTGCAAAACCCTAAGCCTGGAGTACTTGGCTGAAGAGGATGTGGCCCCTTCCTGAAACTGGCTTCACGAGTAACTGAGATATCTGCAATGGCCCTGTCCTTACTCTCTGGTATCAGTGGCCTCAGCTTCAATTAGATTCCTTTTGGCATTTTGTTATTGTTGTTGTTTCTGTCGTGTTTTGTTTTTGAGACCGTCTCACTCTATCACTCAGGCTGGAGTGCAGTGGCGTGATCTCAGCTCACTGCAACCTCTGCCTCCTGAGTTCAAGTGATTCTCGTGCCTCAGCCTCCTGAGTACCTGGGACTACAGGCATGTGCGACCACACCCTGCTACTTTTTTTATTTTTAGTAGAGACAGGGTTACACTGTGTTGGCCAGGCTGGTCTCGAACTCCCAACCTCAGGTGATCCACTTGCCTTGGCCTCCCAAAGTGCTAGGATTACAGGCATGAGCCACCACACCCAGCTCAATCAGATTACTCTTGACCCCACATTTCTCCTTTGTTGGGATGAAACTGCTCATGATTGCAGCTGTCCTCTTTAATGCTGAGAATTTTGAGCGGGTCCCTCTTTGCATGGCCCCCCTTTTTCCTGCTATTCAGTGTGGAGTTGCTTTTGAGGAAACTGGATTTTATAAAAAAAGAAGTGATGGGTTTAAATGATTATATTCTTCCTACAAAGTTATTTTGAAGCTCATTTTTTGGAGACCTTCTCCTCCATGGCCTTACCCTCACTTAAGCACGGACAGCCTTCAATCTAAAACTCTTGCCCTAACCTTTCTCGTGAAAAGCAGGTTTCCTTGTTATTCAGGGTCCATCCAACTTTATCATCCACTACATGAGTTTGCAAATTCTGTGTTCCAGCCAAGTCCATCTCTTTGATCTTTCAATTTAGGCCCATTTCTAAAACCACGCTTGAACCCATGCCTCATGCTTCCTCTCTGCCTGAGTCTACTCCCCTATCTTTTCATTCTCATTTCAAATCTCTCCTCTCCATAGAGACTTTCTAGACTTCACGGATCTTTTTGTCCCCTGCACACCTGTATTTAGGAGTCGTGTGCTACCTTGAACCTTCTGTCACTCTCTTATACAAACGTCCTTTCTCCCCATCTCAGCTATATACATATTCTTTGTATCTTCCAGAGTCTTATGTTCAACATATGTTTATTTATTTTATTTTTCCTGACCCTGATTTCACCCAGAATGGCAGGCAGTTCCGTCATCTCTTCCTACATACCAAGCCACCCACAGTCCTGTGGGTTGGCTGAGCTCAGTTGGGAAGTTCTCTTTTGGGGTCTGTCATGCAGTTGCAATGAAATGTCAACTGGGCCTTCAGTCCTCTGAAGACTCGGCTGGGCTGAACATCCATGGGAGCCCACTCTCATGATGTGCATTGAAGTTGGCTACTGGCTGGAAGTTCAGCTGGGTCTGTCCCTCACAGCACTCCCACTCAGCCTCACCATGTAGCTTTCACAGCATGATATCTGGGCTCGCAGAGGGAGCATTCCAAGGACAAGAGATCCAAGATTCCTAAGCAGAAGCTGCAAGGCATATTGTGACCCGTCCTCAGAAGTCCCAGAGTGTCACTTCTACCACATTCTCTTGGACAAAGCAAGTCAAGTGTTTCACTTGAAATTTTACAAAATTCAGGAAGCAAGTGAGAAAGCATGCAAAGTCACTTGGAATAGTTTTCGTAGAGCTGTTCAGTTCAGATTGGTGTGCATTGCTCTGTGAATATATCTTACCTCTAAAAGTAAAAAAAAATGTAAAAGAGTGTTATTTTTTTCTTGCAGATGACTTTTTTCCTGATTTTTTTAAATTTTAAAAAATTAGACAAAAAATTGTTTGCAGAATATGTCATTTTGTTTCTTTTCATCTTCTCAGGAGCTATCACTGTGCCTGGGCCGGGTCTTGTGGAAGATTTGGGATAGGGGAGCTGATGTCAAGCAGCCCCTGGCATCCCTGCCTCTTTATGGAGTCTAACTCCCCTCCCTGTAGCCAGTTCACATATTCCTTCATCAACACAGGCTTCAAGAATGGCCACTGGTGTGTTCCACATATGGCTTTAACTGGCAAGGGTATCTGGATGGACAAAGCGGCCATGGGCCCTCTCCTTGGGGCCCTTGAGTCTGGCAGAGGCTGTGTGCACTTCCCACTTTGCTGGCTAGAAATCCCCACCTGGAACTGGCAGTTAGTGGTTCTGTATGTCTCCTGGGCCCCTTTGGAGTCCTATACACCTGTTTGGTAAGGTGAGTCAATTCTAGCTAATCCATTTACGCGGATATTGTGACTTAACAGGTCTTTTTAACTTCCAGGTTAAAAGAAAGCATTTGAACAGTAGCCATCAAGATATAACACTGTCATGCCAGAGAATAATTCCAGTGATGTGACCATTCAGCCCAGGGAAAGAAAGTCTTAGAAGCCATCAAGACAATGCTGCACCTGCAGGGGACCACTTGCTCTGTCTACCTTGAGTAGGTCTTGCTGCTCTGGTCTCTTCACTCCGCTGAGTCACATGGCCACTCCCATACTTAATCTCACTGCAAATATGGCCACGTGTCAAGAATAAAATAGACATGGCCCGGTGTGGTGGCTCATGCCTGTAACCCCAGAACTTCCAGAAGCTGAGGTGGGAGGATTGCTTGAGCCCAGGAGTTTGAGACCAGCTTGGGCAAAATGGTGAGACTCCAGCTCTACAGAAACAAGCAAATAGATCGATACGATACAATACGATATGATACGATACGATAAATACGATACGATACGATGCAATATAATACAATACAATACGATACAACACAATACAATACACATGAGCAAAACCAGGTTCCAGGCAATACAATATAGCACAAGGAATTGATAATTGGCCTCAGCAGTTGAGCCAAATGATAGTTAGCAGCTGATTTTAGACATGTCCCATAGTGCTATGCACTTCACTTACTGTCAAAGGAACACATGAATAAGATAGGAATTAAAATAGACTTTTAAGTATTTCGTTGTAATTGGCTTTAGTTCCCAGAGGAGATTATTCCATAACATTGTTTTTTTCTCTTTCAACAAGAATTTCTTCACATTGGTTGCCAACACCTATTATGCTGCATAGAAATATTAGTCATCCATGTGGAATTTTATATTTTCAAAGCCTCTTAAAAAAGTCAACCCCCTCCTCTGCCTTCACCCACAGTGCTCACAGACCATGGCCCTGAGGGCACGCACAGACGAGTCTGTTTTTGTTTGCTCCTGGCTTGCCAGGCCAAGTTGCTAAATGGACTTGATTCATCAAATACTTGTGAACTCAGGGAAATCTGATCAAATTTATTTAACTCAGGCCCAGACACAGAGGTGGGTCAGTGTGTCCCCATTTATTGCATGGTGTGCTGAAGTCCCCAGAAGAGATCAAAAGCAGACCCAGGGTGAGGCCACAACATGGCAGGCATTGTGTCAGCGCTCTTGATCTCTAAGTCATTACCTAGGAATATATGCAACATAGTAATGACGGTTTCAGACACTCTCAATGCATATCTGACTCAACATCTCACTTTGATGGAAAGAACCTCAGTCGACCATGAGTGAACAAGACCCGAACGTGTATGGTGTCTTGAAACCAGGCATGTGGAAGCAGGTTTCCAAAACAGGTTGGAGACTGGCTCTTCCTAAAGTCTTGCCCATCTGTCAGTTACATCATTGTCCACATGGTTACTTAGCCCTGAAGCCTCAGAGTCAACCTCTCTTTCTCCCACCTCATCCGCCCCACGTCTCCCTACCGCCATATTTAATAAATCAGCCAAGCTTGTTGGTTCCAGAAACACAGTATCTATATCCTCAAACCTATCATTTCTCTCCGCACCCACCAGCCTCACTCCACCCCAAGCCAACTCACCCTCCCACGTGGAGAACTGCAGTGATCTCCTGGCTTACTAATACATGTAACCAAAGAAGAAAAAAAGAATTAAAAATGTCTACCAGACAAAAAAGACAGTAACAAAATCAACAATGAATTATTAAACAGGAAAAATATCACAACAGACCTGCTCAAGGTTAGACTCATTAATATAAAAAGGGCTAATACAGATTATTAGAAAAAATAATATTCAAAGAGAAAATGGGCCAATTTTGAATAGTTCATAATAAAGTATAAAGCATTTTGTTGTTTTTTTGTTTGTTTATTTGTTTTGTTTTTTTTTTTTTTTTGAGACTGAATCTCACTCTGTCACCCAGGCTGGAGTGTAGTGGTGCGATCTCGGCTCACTGCAACCTCCACCTCCCGGGTTCAAGCAATTCTCCTGCCTCAGCCTCCCGAGTAGCTGGGATTACAGGCTCCTGCCACCACATCCGGCTAATTTTTGTGTTTTTAATAGAGACAGGGTTTTACCATGTTGGTCAGGCTGGTCTCGATCTCCTGACCTCAAGTGATCCACCTGCCTGGGCCTCTCAAAGTGCTGAGATTATAGGCGTGAGCCACCGTGCCCAGCTAAGTCTTTCTAAACAAATGAAAAGATGCTCAGTCTCACTCTAATAAGAAAAATACAAATTCAAAGTTGAATGAGATGCAGTTGACACTTAGAAAATTGGAAAAATTCAAAAAGTGTAAAAATGCCTGGATGGTGATGAGGGGGCCTGGTGCCATTGGTTCATCCTCTTTAGAGGGCAATTTAAAAAGCACCAACCAAATTTTAACAGGCATATGCTCATTGATTTGGCAGTTCTACATCTAGGAATGTATCTTACAGATATATTTGCACATGAACATGAAGATGCAAATGCACATTGCAGCAACAAAAGAAAGCAGCCAAATGCCCATTGGTAGGGGCTGGGTAAGTAAATTCTGGTACGTCCATAGAGTAGACAATGCAGCAGTGAAAAGAATGAAACGATATTACTTGGTATGGATAAGATAAATTTTCTAGATGTATCATTAATTATAAAAAGCAACATGCAGAAGATACAAGATGCTATCATATACAAATGTGGGTAGGGACTTACGCACATACATTAGAGCTATTGCTTGCATATGCAGAAATTGTTTCTCGGAAGATATGTAAGTGGTTGTCTCTGGAAAGGGGATGTGAGAATTTGGAATAAAGGAGAAGAAATTTACTGTTTCCAGTATTTCCTTTTATGATGTTTTAATTTGTACCATATTTAAGAATGACCTATTTTTACCAAACTGTTAAGACAAAGAGAAAAGAACTGGTTGGCCAGGCGCAGTGGCTCACACCTGTAATCCCAGCACCATGGGAGGCTGAGGTGGGTGGATCACTTGAGGTCAGGAGTTCAAGACCAGCCTGGCCAACATGGTGAAATCCCATCTCTATTAAAAGTACAAAAATTAGCCAGACGTAGCGGGGTACACCTGTAATCCCAGCTATTCAGGAGGCTGAGGCAGGAGAATCCCTTGAACCCAGGAGGCAGAGGTTGCAGTGAGCCAAGATCATACCACTGCATTCTAGCCTGGGTGAAAGAGTAAGACTCCATCTCAAAAAAAAAAGAAAGAAAGAAAGAAAAGAACTGATTATATGAGGTCATTTTAAAGGAAAATATTAGTAATACTTTTCTAGAAAATGTAAGGTTTTACTTAGAGAGATTGTAAAAATTCCACATCTATTACATCTTTTCCTTTTCAGAATTATTGTGTATAAGCTAATACTTCAAGCCCAGCCAACATGGAGAAACCCAGTCTCTACTAAAAATACAAAAATTAGCCAGGCATGGTGTTGGGCACCTGTAGTCCCAGCTACCTGGGAGGCTGAAGCAGGAGAATGGTGTGAACCCGGGAGGTGGAGGTTGCAGTGAGCCAAGATTGCGCCACTGCACTCCAGCCTGGGCGACAGAGTGAGACTCCGTCTCTTACTAAACAAACACATACATACCCATACTGCAGACAAAATAATAGCTAATATTTGGTGGGTGTTTATTCTGAGCAAATACTGTGCAAAGTGCTTCAAAATAACAGTACTAGCCCAGGCACAGTGGCTTATGCCTGTAATTTCAGCAACTTGGGAGGCTGAGGCAGGAGGATCACTTGAGGCCAAAAGTTTGAAGCCAACCTGGGTAACATAGTAAGACCTTTTCTCTTAAAAAAAAAAAATTAAAAATTAGCCAGGCATGGTGGTGCATGTCTACAGTCTTAGCTACTCAGGAGGCTGAAGCAGGCAGGTTGCTTCAGCTCAGGAATTCAGGTTGCAGTGAGTTATTATAGGGCTATTGCACTCCAGCTTGAGCAACAGAGTGAGAGAGACCTTGTTTCTAAATACTAATAATAGTAACAACAACAGTACTGCCCTCATCTCTTCATTAAAGATGAAGAAATGAAAGTCATAGTTTAATGGGCTTACCTTAAGGTCACACAGCTAGTAAGTTACAGAGCCAGGATGCAAATCTAAGCACTCTGATGTCAGAGCTCACATGATTGCCCATTGTATGGGTTACTTATGGTGTTATTAGTGAGTCATTTGTTTCTTTTAAAACAATACTTAAGGGCATATGATTTCCAATTCAAAACAGGTACTTAGCAGAAATAGAATCTAAACTTAACTATAGAAAATAAAAGCACAAATGTCGTAAAATCCATAAGTCCCATAAATAAAGCTGTAATAACATTTCTGATTTTATGGCCAATGATTCAGAGAAATTTTAAAAAAATTATTTTGAGATATGTAGGCCAAGCATGGTGGCTCACGTCTGTAATTCCAGCACTTTGGGAGGCCGAGGTAGACGGACACCTGAGGTCAGGAGTTTGAGACCAGCCTGGCCAACATGGTGAAACCCCGTCTCTACTCAAAATACAAAAATTAGCTGGGTATGGTAGCATATGCCTTTAGTCCCAGCTACCTGGAAGGCTGAGTCAGGAGAATCACTTGAACCCAGGAGGCAGAGATTGCAGTGAGCCAAGATCATGTCACCGCACTCCAGCCTAGGTGACAGAATGAGACTCTATCTCAAAAAAACAAAAATTATTCTAAGATATTTGAATAACAATTGGCAACTATGACTACTGTGTTCTGTATAGTGCATGCTATTTTTTGTGTTTATATTCTTGATCTTCATGAAATATTAATACATAAAATGGCTTAGGTTGCTGTTATGGGTTAAATTGTGCCCCCCCATTCATATGTTGAACCCCCAATACCTCAGAATGTCACCTTATTTGTAAATACTCTTTACAGAGGCAATCAAATTAGAGCGAGGTCATTAGAGTGGGCCTCAATCCACGATGACTGGTGTCCTTAGAAAAAGGGAACATTTGGACACAGAGACAGACATGCACAGAGGGAAGGCGATGTGAAGAGACATAGAGAGAAGATGGCCAAGGGGAGAGGGACCTGGAACAGATTTTCCCCTCCCAGCCCTAGCCAATACCTGCCCCTGCACCTGTGACTGTGGCCTTATTTGGAAACAGGGCCTTTGCAGATGTCATCAAGCAAAGATGAGGTCATACTCATTAGAGTTAGGCCATGAATCCAATATGGCAGGTGTTCTTATAAAAACAGGAATCAGGACACAGGAAAAATACCATGGGAAGACAGAGGCAGAGGTGGGAGGGACGCTTCTAGAAGCCAAGGAAAGCCAAAGACTGACGGCAACACCAGAAACAAGAGAAAGGCCTGGAACGGCTTCTCCCCTAGAGCCTTCAGAGGGAGGCTGGCCTGCCGGACAACTTCCTGCGGGACTCCAAGCCTGCAGAACTGGGAGAGAATACATTTCTGCGGTTTGAAGCCACCCAGCCTGTGCAGGGGATTCCCTAGAATTCGATTGGCGTGGGAGTGACTTCCTAAGGGGGTGCCCACCGTTGGAGCCACCAAGGGACTAGGGAGGTGGACAGAGAAGCAGAGGAAGCCTCGGAAGGGGCCAGCTAGGCCAAGTCCCACAGCCAGCAACATAGAGTGGGCACCCCAGGCGAGGGCGCTGGGCTTCCTGCCCCAGCACCCCATTGGTCAAGTCACAGGTTTTAGACTCCCCCCAGTACTAGATGGTGGTTCTCCACAGAAGAGCAGCACATATCACTTTTGAAAATCAATGGAATCCCGAAGAGATTCTACAAAAACAGTAGAAAGGGACCCGAGGGAACAGAGGCAGAGCCATAATATCACCCAATACATCCGATTGTCCGGTCAGTGAAATTTGGAGCCAAGGACACTGGTTGCTGGTTTCCTGTCCTGCGGTTAACTTATTGGGGGTAATTCTGAGAGCATAACGTTGTATCTCGGACCTCAGTGAACTCTTCTGGTAAAAGGAGATAATAATAACAGTTTTGTAGGGTTTTTTTTTTTTTTTTTTTTTTTTTTTGAGATGGAGTCTCTCATCTGTCTCTCAGGCTGGAGTGCAGTGGCTCGATCTTGGCTCACTGCAACCTCTGCCTCTGAGGCTCAAAGTGATTCTCCTGCCTCAGCCTCCTGAGTAGCTGGGACTACAGGTGCTTGCCACCGTGCCTGGCTAATTTTTGTATTTTTAGTAGAGATGGGTTTTGCCATATTGGTCAGGTTGATCTCAAACTCCTGACCTCAAGTTATTTGCCCACTTCAGCCTCCCAAAGTACTGGGATTACAGGAGTGAGCCACTGCACCCGGCCTGCATGTTTTTTCTTTTTAAAGAAAATGTTCACTTTTCTGGTCTGATATTCAGCTTGTATTTACTGCTATAGCTACATATTGATTGTCAAACTATATAAATGGTCCTGTACTGCGTGGTAAACAGCTACCACCCCAGGGCCCCCAGATATTTTCCACTGCTTTGGTTCCTTCCCTGGAATTTCCTTGGACTTTCCTATAATCCAGTAACTAGAGTGCCTGGCACAGCTGGGGGGCTCTTAGTGCTATGGCCAGTGCTCTTTCTAATTGGTCAGTTGCTAAAGATTTTGACTGTCACCCCCAGGTTAAGTACCTGTTATGTACCTAGTCCAGTGATGGAACTGTGAGCGACAGAAAAAAACAAAAGCAAAAAAACATTTCCTGCCTTCAAGAGGCTTATAACTCAATTGAGGAGAAAACAAATACAGATTAAATAGCTAGCAATAATTATGTGCTACACTCTGCTATCCTGACATGTAAAACGTGAACATTTTCTAGAAGAACAATTATAAAAATATTACACAAGGGTACAGTACTTACCTCCCCCTTTCCCCAATGGTTGGGTTCACCTATGACCCTTAGGTTTCGGTGAGGCTCCAGGATATCCAAATTAAAAATTCAGGCTGGGCGCGGTGGCTCACGCCTGTAATCTCAGCACTTTGGGAGGCTGAGGCAGGTGGATCACAAGGTCAGGAGTTTGAGACAAGCCTGGCCAACATGGCGAAACCCCGTCTCTACTAAAAATACAAAAATTAGCCGGGCGTGGTGGTGTGTGCCTGTAATCCCAGCTACTCAGGAGGCTGAGGCAGGAGAATCGCTTGAACACAGGAGGCAGAGGTTGCAGTGAGCCAAGATCACGCCATTGCACTCCAGCCTGGGCAACAGAGTGAGACTCTGTCTCAAAAAAAAAAAAAAGGAAAAAGAAAAAGAAAAATTCATCGGTCAGTGGTTTTGTCGGGCAAGTCTCCACACTTTTACCACATTTTTCACAAATTAATGAGCTCTTTTGATAATATGCCAGGAACTTGTAAAATTCTGTACTGCCTATTTTCTGTAACAGGATCTGTGGCATGTTAGTTTCTACAAAAAGAGACTTTTTTCAGATGAAAAAATCAATGAACCAATGTGAAGACACTAAGGATACTCTTAGGTGTGTTCCAAGCCACATTGGTGGAAAAAGGGAAGAGACGTTGGTGCGAGACTGGCATTCTTCCCCGAGGAAGGCTTTGAAAAGCCAATTCAGTTCCTCTTTGGGGTTAGAGTTTGACCACAGACAGGACAATGACATTTTAATGAAACCACACTGATTGACCATCTGGGTTGCAGTTGGTCCAAACTGATTACTTCAGTTTCAATTTTCTGAGATACAAGATATGACCCAAATCTATCCAAGATGATTGCCTAATTGATGGTGTTCTCAAAACACACTGAGATCCATGGATGACAATTGCCACTACAGAATAATTAACTAGAGCCTAAGACTCAATTAAGGATAATAAATAATAGCTATTGGGAAAGAGATTCATATTTTTCTTTTCCTGATTCTTTTTCTTTCTTTCTTTTTTTGTTTTTGTAAGACATGGTCTCATGCCCAGGCTGAGTGCAGTGGAGTAATCATGGCTCACTGCCACCTTGACCTCCTGGGCTCAAGCAGTCCTCCCACCTCAGCCTTCTCATTAGTTGGGATTACAAGTGTGTGCCACCACACTCAGCTAATTGTTTAGTCATTTTGTAGAGACAGGGGTCTTACTATGTTGCCCAAGCTAGTCTTGAACTCCTGGCCTCAAGTGGTTCTCCAACCTCAGTGTCCCAAAGTATTGGGATTACAGGCATAAGCCACAGTGCCTGACCTCTTCCTGGCATTTTAAATGGACTTTTGAATTGTTTTATGTACAAAAGATTTGTTTTCACCTATATTTAATTATGAGTTATCCAATGAGTAGCAATATAAGTGCTTGAAATACAGTAGCTCATTTTTTTTTCTACGGGAACTGTAGAGTTTACAACTCTTGGACGTTGCTCTCATGGGGAGGTAGGGTCTAGAGCCTCTCTCCTTATATCTCAGTGGGATGTGTGTTCATTTCCTAGGCCTACCTCAACAAGCAAGCACAAACTAGGGGTGGCTTTACATATCTTCTCATGGTTCTGGAAGTCCAGAGTCAGGTTAAGAGCAGGATTGGTTCCTTCTGGAGGCTCTGGAGGAAATCTCATTCCCCACCCCTTGGCTTATAGACTCCTCACTCTAATCTCTGCCTCCGATCTCTGTCTCTGATCTCTGATCTTCACATGGCGTTCTTCCTGTGTCTTTGTCTCTGTGTCCAAATTTCCTTCTCTTATAAGGACATCAGTCATCCTGGGTTAGGGGGTGGATTCATCTGAGTGCATTCATCTTCACTTGATTGCACCTGCACAGGCTATTTCCAAAGAAATCACATTCACAGGGACCCGGGGTTAGAACTTCGACATGTCTTTGTAGGGGACATGATTCATCCCTTTACAAGCTGAGATTGCTTCAACTATAAAATGAGCAAAAGTGGCACTGGGGGACTCCCAAGGGCAGGTCAAAAAGGTGATGCCTCTTTGTCCTTGCTCACTGCCACCTTCTCACTCAGAGACTCGAGCGGCCACACATGGAGTTCAGCCAGTGAGAGAGGCCACCTGGCTGCCTGGGGTCAGCAGCTCAGGCCCTCAAGTCCTGCCAGGCCTGGGTGACACATGTGTGTGAAGAAGCCTTCAGGTGATTCCAGCCCTGCCTTCAGGTCACTCTGCATTTGAGTCTTCCCAGTCAAGGTTCCAGATGTTGTGGAGCAGAGACAAGTTACTCCCACTGTCTGACTTCCTGGCCCCCAGTATCTGAGCATAAATAAAATAGTGTTGTTTTAAGCCACAAATTCTGGGGTAATTTGTTACACAGCAATTGTAACAGAAAGAATAGGACTAGAGACTCCAAAGAAATCATCTTCAACAGTGTTCAAATAATTTTTCTTATCTATTCCCTAAAATAATTTAGGACAACTATGAACCTCTTTACTTATTTTTATGTTGACATCTAATTTTTTTCATCCTACGTTGGCCATTTCTGGAATATTATAAATATTGATGGTTTCATGCTTAAACTGTTTATGTAAGTTTTGCTCTTGTTCCCCAGGCTGGAGCACAGTGGCATGATCTCAGCTCACTACAACCTCCACTTCCCATGTTCAAGCGATTCTCCTGCCTCAGCCTCCAGAGTAGCTGGGATTACAGGCACCTGCCACCACTCCTGGCTAATTTTTTTGTATTTTTAGTAGAAATGGGGGTTTCACCATGTTGCCCAGGCTGGTCTCAAACTCCTGACTTCAGGTGATCCACCTGCCTCAACCTCCCAAAGTGCTGGGTTTACAGGCATGAGCCACCACACCCAGCCAATAAATGACAATTTTTAAAGGCATAATTTGATTGAAAATGTAGCCCAAAACTGAAACACCCTAGGTGTCCATCAGTAGGAGAATGGATAAAAGGACCGTGGTATATTCATACAGTAGAATTCTACTCAGTGATAGAAAGGAACAAATTACTTATACATGAAATAACACAGATAAATCTTGGAAACATTTTGATCAAAAGCATCCAGACACAAGAGAGTACATATGGTACAATTCCACAAATATGAAGTTCAAAAACAGGCGAACTAATCTAAGGGATAAGAATACCAGATAGTGGTTGCCTCTGGGGAGGAGTAGGAGCGAGGAGTAACTCAAAAATGGCATCAGAGGCCTGGTGCTGAGGCTCCCACCTGTAATCCCAGCACTTTGGCAGCCTGAAGCAGGTGGATCACTTGAAGTCAGGAGTTCAAGACCAGCCTGGCCAAGATGGTGAAACCCCATCTCTATTAAAAATACAAAAATTAGCCAGGTTGTCAGGGGAACCAGCCCCCAATATTTCATGTAGGTTCTTTCTGTTTTCCCTAAGTGTCAGCCAGTCTGAGAAATAAAGAGAAATAGTACAAAGACAGAAATTTTACAGCTGGGCCTCCAGGGGTATCATCACATATTGGTAGGACTGTGATGGTGACCTCAAGTTGCAAAACCAGCAAGTTTTTATTAGGGATTTTAAAAGGGGAGGGGTGTACGAACAGGGAGTAAGTCACAAGGATCACATGCTTCAAACGGCCATAATGATCACAAGGCGAAGGCAAAATTAGAATTACTGATGAGGGTCTGTGTCCCGCTGTGCACGCACTGTCTTGACAAACATCTTAACAGAAAACGGGGTTCAAGAGAAGACAACTGGTCTGACTAGAATTCACCAGGCTGGAATTTCCCAATCCTAGTAAGCCTGTGGGCACTGCAGGAGACCAGGGCAGATAACAATCCTTATCTCAACCACATAAGACACACACTCCCAGAGAGGCCTACCCCCAGGAATGCATTCCTTCCCCAGGGTCTCAATTATTAATATTCCTTCCTGGGAAAAGAATTCAGTGATATCTCTCCTACTTGCACACCCGTCTATAGACTTTCTGCAAGAAGAAAAATATGGCTCCATTCTGCCTGACCCCACAGGCAGTCAGACCTTATGGTTATCTTCCCTTGTTCCCTGAAAATCGCTGTTATTCTGTTCTTTTTCAGGGTGCACTGATTTCATATTGTTCAAACGCACATTTCACAAACAATTTGTACAGTTAACGCAATCATCACAGGGTCCTGAGATGACACACATCCTCAGCTTACGAAGATGATGGGATTAAGAGATTAAACTAAGACAGGTGTAAGAAATTATAAAAGTATTCATTTTGGGAACTAATAAATGTCCATGAAATCTTCACAATTTATGTTCAGAGATTGCAGTAAAGACAGGTGTAAGAAATTATAAAAGTATTAATTTTGGGAACTAATAAATATCCATGAAATCTTCACAATTTATGTTCTTCTGCCTCAGCTTCAGCTGGTCCCTCCGTTTGGGGTCCCTGACTTCCTGCAACACAGGTGTGGTGGCAACTGCCTGTAATCCCAGCTACTTGGGAGGCTGAGGCAGGAGAATCTCTTGAACCTGGGGGACAGAGGTTGCAGTGAGCTGAGATCATGCCATTACACTCCAGCCTGGGCAACAATAGTGAAACTCTGCCTCAACAACAACAACAAAAAAGGCTTCAGGGAACTTTTTGGGTGATGGTAATGTGCTGTGTATCACCTCTGCACCCAGAATTTGGGTTACACAGGTGACTGAAGTTGTCTAAATGGCCCACTTAAGATGTGAACATTTCACCATTTATATAAAACCTTTAAATAAATTTCAGATATTCTCCCACTGAATATGACTTACTCAGGCCATAGTAAATGTTGGTCTTCCTATAATTTTTCTTTAGTAGAAAAGGAGGGCTGGAAAGACAGAAATTGTTTCAAAGGAAAACTATAACACCTATTACGAGATTCCAGCCCTGGGTTTTGTTTTTGAGTACAGATTGAATCATGAATTATTTCTGGCTACAAGAATCCAGGTTATAATTTTCTTCATGTTTGTAGTTGGCACCCTAATGGAATAGATTCCTTTTTCTGTTCTGACACACACATTCTCTTTTAGTTGTCAAATTATTAACATTACTTATCTCTCATAGTTTTACTTCATGCAAGAAAACCAGAATCATGATCTTCTGAAGACTAGGGATGATTTGACAAAGCCTGTGAGTCTCCTTTACTTGGAATTCTACTTGGCCTGATCTGCAAATGCCCAGCTGCTAAAACTATACAGGCACCCTCCCTCTGGGCCCAGGGACTATCATGGAAAATGTGGGTACATGAGATTGTAAGGGCTGGTTTTGAGGGACAGAATTAGTTCAGACCCTCCACATCAAGGATGGGTACACAGATGTCTAAGTAAGACTTTGCCTCCTGAATTTTTACATGTGTGGCACCTTTTCACCCATCCCAACCATGAAGAATTTTCTGCTTCACATAGAATTAAAATAAAATTATTACTGAGAGGATATAAGGATACCTCATGACAAAACCTCCTGCAAATAATACTCCTACTTATGAGATTTATGAAGAAGATACGCATTTAAAAATTTTTTTTTCATCCGGGCACAGTGGCTCACACCTGTAATCCCAGCACTTTGGGAGGCCGAGGTGGGTGGATCACCTGAGGTCAGGGACCAGCCTGACCAATATGGTGAAACCCCATCTCTACTAAAATTACAAAAATTAGCTGGGCCTGGTGGCATGCGCCTGTAGTCCCAGCTACTCGGGAGGCTGAGAATCACTTGAACCCGGGAGGTGGAGGTTGTAGGGAGCCGAGACTGCACCACTGCACTCCAGCCTGGGGGACAGAGCAAGACTCCATCTAAAAAAAAAAAAAGTTTTTTTCAGCCACCTTAGGACAAATTATTAAGAGACCCCAAAAAGCATTGTGATGCAACAAAAATCTCTAAATTCCTTAGCCTAAATGGTTCTAACAGTGCTTATGTGTTGAATAGCTAATTGCTATGAGTCTGTAACAAAAACCATGATTACAGTAGCTCAACATATAGAATTTAAAGATAGATAAAGTCAATTTTGTAAACTCACTTTTGGTTTTATGTTTTTTGGCTTTTATATTACTTTAAAATTGTTAAGAGGTAATGAATGCCTGTCCATGTCCTTTCCTATCTGGCCTAGAACGTATAATTGGCTATTATGGCTCTAAGCCCATTGCCCATGGACAAGGGCATCACACAGAAGACACGATGGACTTGGGGCAGGCAGCCATGCCACCCCAGCAATGCTACGGGACAAAATAAAAGCGTGGTGACCATTAATGTTGCCTCTGGCAAATCTTGGCCAGAAGGGGGAGAATGTAAACCAAAAATAAAACTCTAAGCCCGCACCCATCTGAATGGACACCTTGTCTCAGCAAAGATATTCCAAAGTTAACCTGAAAAACAAGGTCAGGCCATGATGGGAAGAGGGAACCGGGCATGTCTCATTATTCCCTCCTCCCTTTTGGAATTACTGACACAACAGACTCTTTAAGTCTGATAAGAAATATTTATAATCTATTGTCTCTGAAGCCTGCTACCTGGAGGCTTCACCTGCATGTTAAAACTTTGGTCTCCAGGCCGGGCGCAGTGTCTCATGCCTGTAATCTCAGCACTTTGGGAGGCTGAGGCGGGCAGATCACGAGGTCAGGAGATCGAGACCATCCTAGCTAACCCAGTGAAACCCTGTCTCTATTAAAAATACAAAAAGAAAATTAGTCAGGCGTGGTGGCGGGCACCTGTAGTACCAGCTACTCAGGAGGCTGAGGCAGGAGAATGACGTTAACCCAGGAGGTGGAGTTTGCAGTGAGCCGAGATCATGCCACTGCACTCCAGTCTGGGTGACAGAGCAAGACTCTGTCTCAAGAAAACAAAACAAAACAAAACAAACAAACAAACAAATTTTGGTCTCCACAACCCCTTATCTTAACCCAGACATTTCTTTCTATTGATTCTCAGTCTTTAGACAATAACTTAACTCTCAATCAGTTGCCAATCAGAAAATCCTTGAATGTACTTATGACCTGGAAGCCTCTGCTTCCAGTTGTCCTGCCTTTCTGGACCAAACCAATGTACATCTTACATGTATCAATTGAAGCTTCGTGTCTCCCTAAAATGTATAAAACCAATCTGTGGCCCGACCACCTTGGGTACATGGTCTCAGGATCTTCTGAGGGCTGTGTCACATGGCTCAGAACACATCTCTTCAAATATTTTACAGGGTTTGACTCTCTTTTCATCAACAGTTTGAAATTTTTCATAATAAGAAATTAGAAAAACTTTTATTGAAAATGCATCTCTTACTGAGATGAGTGGGAATTTCTCAACCAGTTCATGTATCCAGAGAATATTAATTCTTGGTAGACATAACACTAGGTTTAGCACCAATTACATGCCGATTATTTTTTAAATGTAAGCACTGAGAAAACATATAGACATTAATTAAGTAGATGGGAAAGGAAGCATTTTGCCATAGCCTTGGCCTTCAATTCATTGAACCCCTTCTGAGTTATGTCCCCCACCACACCAATGTTTATCATCTAAAATAATTTTTAATGATTTATCAGCTGAAAATTTGATTTGATCTTCCTTTAATTTGGTTGTATGCAAAGAAAAAGAAATTACCTGACATAATGATTTTTTTCAACCACATCAATAGAATCATTCCTCTTTTAATACCAATTAGCATTTCAAAAATCCCTTTATTTAATGCCCCAGAAGTTATTTCACCCCTGGCAAGGCACCATAGGAAGGTTCAGGATGGTGAGATGCTCCCATTCTTCAGTAAGTGGAGAAGGGACTGACAGAGAAGAGCTGAGAAAGGAGATCCTGACCTCAGAAAGGAAGCGGAGTCCCTGGGAAGTGATTCCCTTACACTTAGCCCATGTGTTTGAGCCACAGCTTACCCATGTGTCCCTCAAAGACAGATAACCCAGTTTGAAGAATACTGCTTTCAAGGGTCCTTTCTGGCTAGGTGTGGTGGCTCTTACCTGTAATCCCAGCACTTTGGGAGGTCGAGGTGGGAGGATTACTTGAGCCCACAGGAGTTCAAGACCAGCCTGGGCAACGTAGAGTGACCCTGCCAGGCCTCCCTTCCCAGCACAGAGCCCATTCCTGGCAACATAATGTGCAATGTGGCCCATGGAGATGGTAAACCTTTGCACTGGTTCCCAAGCCTCTGGACAATTGTTCGTTCTCAGGTGCTAACCTCTGCTTATCCTGCAACTTCTGGAACATAGCACTGACCCCAGGCCACTTTCCTTCATCCATAAATTTTTTCCACTTAATACAAATTTAGGGGCTGAGGTCTGACAGGCATTGAGCCATGTGTGAATTTGGCGTTGCTGTGTAGCTGCACAAACGGAACTGCTCGAAACAACACAGAAGAACCTTCTCACAGCCTGAAGTCTGGGAACGGCATATGTGAATTCTTGCTTAAGATCTCACCAGGCTGCAATCCAGGTGTTGGCCAGGACTACAGGCCCTCAGAGGCGTGACTGGGGGAAGATTTTCTTCCAAGCTCCCTCGGGTTGTTGGAAGACTTCATCCTCCCGAGGAGTCCTACTCCACAGGAAGGAGGTTTCCTTGCTGGCTGTTGGTCAGGTGCTGCTCTCGGCTCCTGCAGCCCTCTGGCAGCCCCGTGCCACTGACCCCCTCCGTGTGCCCCTCACAGCATGGCAGCTGCTGCTTTTTCTTTTATTTATTTTTTATGCTTAGAGGCAGGATCTCACTCTGTTGCCCTTGCTGGAGTACAGTGGCACAGTCATAATTCTCTGTAGCCTCAAATCCCTGGGCTCAAGCAATCCTTCTGCTGCCGCCTCCCAAGTAGCTGAGAGTACAGGCACACGCCACCATGCCAGGCTACTTTGCTTCTTTTTTTTTTTTTTTTTTTTTTTGAGATAGTCTTACTCTATTGCCCAGGTTGGAGTGCAGTGGCACGATCTCGGCTCACTGCAACCTCCGCCTCCTGGGTTCAAGCAATTCTCATGCCTCAGCCTCCCAAGTAGGTGGGATCACAGGCGCCCACCACCATGCCTGACTAATTTTTGCATTTTTAGTAGAGACAGGGTTTTACCATGTTGGCCAGGCTGGCCTCACACTCCTGACCCGCCTCAGCCTCCCAAAGTGCTGGGATTACGGGCGTGAGCCACCATGTGTGGCCTACTTTGCTTCTTCTAAACCAGCAGTGGAAAGAATATCTAGCATGTGCTAGCAAGTCAAAAACATTATATATTTATTTGAAGATGCACACACACACACTGTACATATAAACTCACAGGAATGACATCCCTTCACCTTTGCCATACTCTATCAGGAGGAAGTCTCAAGTCCCACTCACACCCATGTGGAGAGGACTATACGGGGCACAAACATGAGGGCCACCCAAGGGTCTGTTGGCCACAAAGTCTAAGTGCAGAAAGTCTTGAACACCAAAATAAAGAGTTTGGACGTTTTACTATAGTCAGTGAAGATACTTTTGAGCAATGGAGGACCAAAATGGAGGATGGACTAGCATCAGTGTGTAGGAAAGATGGGTATTGGGAGAAGACGGAGGTGGGTGGAGAGGAAGGCACCCGAGTGAAAAAGGAAGAGGATCTGGCCAGTACTGGTGGTGTGGGAAGGAGGCATAGATCTGGGGACACCACAGAAGTAGAATCAAATGCACTCATCGCGGAGAGGATGATTCAGACTTGAGGACAAAGTGCCTGTTTCAGGAAGAAGACAAAGATCCTACTCCCATCAACAAAGACAGGGAGCACATTCTGGAGCAGGAGGGGAAATGCTTTCTGGACATTCCTTTCATTCCGAGTTTTCCAGCACTACCTGTCTTCAGAGCGGGCTTTAGAGGAAGGGGGTGGCCGCAGGCCAATGTGTCACCTGTCATAGTCCAAGCCTCCTCTGGCTTGAGAGCCAGAGTGAGGGAAATCAACATGGAATTGCTGAGCAAGAATTAGGGGCCGGGCGCAGTGGCTCACGCCTGTAATCCTTGCACTTTGGGAGGCCGAGGCAGGCGGATCACGAGGTCAGTAGATCGAGACCATCCTGGCTAACACGGTGAAACCCCGTCTCTACTAAAATACAAAAAATTAGCCAGGCGCGGTGGCAGGCGCCTGTAGTCCCAGCTACTCGGGAGGCTGAGGCAGGAGAATGGCGCGAACCCGGGAGGCGGAGCTTGCAGTGAGCCGAGATGGTGCCACTGCACTCCAGCCTGGGCGACAGAGTGAAGACTCCGCCTCAAAAAAAAAAAAAAAAAAAAAAAGAATTCGGAAGTGTGAGTGTGAAATTCGGAGGCAGGTTCTGGGACAAAGAAGTCGATTTGCAGGCTAGACGTAGAGCTTATTTCATGGCGCCAGTGCCCCAGCCAATGCCTGCTCTCTTCTAGGAGCCAATTGTTTTGAATACCACCTTGGGAGCTAGGTACCTGGGGAGTTAGGTACTTTGAGGGAGCTGTCATGAGATCAGATTAAATGATCCAAAAAAAAAAAAAAATGGAGAGGTGCTAGGACTCTACCTGCCTGGGGGTGACTGAGAAAGAGTAGGCAGTGAAGAGGGAGGAGTCAGGGGACACATTATGCAATGCAGGGGACAGCACCTCCCACAACAAAGAATTGTCTGGCTCCAAATGTCACCAGTGCCAAGGCTGAAAAACCCTGCTGATACAGCAACCATAGGTCCTGGATTTTCTGGAAAGAACACATTTCCAAGCATTCTTATCAGAGTATATGTCTCACATTGGAGCTTAGCTAATGTGCCCTCAGCGTTGCAGTACCCTAAGGGGCATTGTCCCCTGTGTCTCAGCCAGAGGGGTGGAATCTGCTTTCTCCCTCATTTTGGAGCCCGTTTTCCATTGGCTGGCCTCTTCTCCAGTCTCATTTTTTAAAATCTTAGACCGATGCCCATGAAGGATTTTTATACTTTGGTGACCTCCAACTAGCCATGGCCAAGCCTGCTTTCTACATTCACACGAAAACCTTCACCCATCTACAAACACACACACACATGCCCTTTTGCACACACATTATCCTCTGTAACACATCAGCTTACTTGCTTGATTTTCCAAGCATGGCTCTGGTTGAAATGGCCCAGTCCTCAGCTGGGTCTCATTGTTGCCTCTTCCCTGCCCCTTGCCTAAGCCCAGGGAGCTCATTGCAGCTCCTCCAGCTCCGTCCTCAGGAGCCCTTCGTGCCTGGCCAGCTCTAAGGCTTGAAAATTTTGCGTTGGCCCTGACCCCATGATAAGAATTAGAGCTGATAGTTTTCTGGAAAACAAACAAAATCTGGTACTTTCCCCCTGTTCTGTTATATCTTCTCCCCATACAACCGTCCCAGTGAATTTCTGAGTTGGTTAAAACCCACCCGATTGAATTTCATATTCTTCACAGCACTGATATTTCTCCTTCCTTACTCAGACTTCTACCTCACTGCTTTGGTGATAAGGCCAAAAGGACAAGCAGCAATGAAAAAATCCAGTAAACTGAAAAAAATGAGTAAACACAGTTCACAGCTCTTCCTTCTTATGAAACAACATAGCACCCTTCATTTCTCTTTGCCCCAATCACCCTTTTAATTTAGCCAGAAGTGCTCCTCTGCCTTTTGGCTGGGAAAATTTTACTTCTTCTGGCGCTCTTCTTTTCATTCTGCTTTCTGAGTTTTCCAGCACTGTCTTCTGAGAGGGCATTATAGGAAGAAGAGGTGGCAGCGTCACACTCCAAGCCTCCTCTGGCTTGAGAGCCAGGAGACCTACAGTTATTATTGAACTTCATATGATCAAACTGAGCAAACTGGCAAAAAGTATGTGCAGTTTCTTGCGGGATATTTTAGATGTTATGGCTTAGCCAAACTTGTTCCATCTTCCCTGGAAAGTGTTATAGAAGATAGAACAACAGCAAAAATAGATATTTCCAAGCTATTATTTGTTATATCAGTCTGCGACTTTTAGGCTACCTTCCTAGCCCTCTTGTTAATATTTTAATGAATTGTGTTAATCAACTCAGTAAAGATTTGGTTTTTAATGATGGATATGTATCACGTACCTCCTAGGGACCAGCTTTAATTTTCAGTCTAATATTTATTTATTTAGACACTGGCTGTTTGGAGCATTTGTATATTTTGTCTGTGGCTCATTTCTCTAAGGCTAGATTCTTTTAAAACACTGAAGTACAAATAAGGACAGTTACATAATCAAACGATGGTTTGATAACAGGCACAATGGGCATCAGCCACGAAATGTGCATTTGAAGATCAGACAGCAAGACAGAGAGAAAATAGACTGGAACAAAAAAAGGAACAGAGCCTCAGGGACCAGTGGGGCTGTAACAAATGTAACAGTGACATCCATGTCACTGGCGTCCCTGACCTTTGACCAGTGGAAGCTGGAGAGCACATACTACTCCTTCTGAAGGACTTTCTGAGGTCCAGCGGTCTACACCACCTGTCTGAACACATCCCAGGAGACCAAGCATTCAGCTGTGCTTCTTAGGAAGCTGCAGCCAGCTGGCTGGGCCTCTGTGCCTGCTCTCCCTCCTCCCTGCTTCAGACTCCCTCCCTTCAAACTGCTTCCTGGAGACCACACTCCCCATTGACCTGTTAGTGCATCAGATTTGATTCTATTTTCTAGCAAACCCATCTCTTTTTATGCTTCTGGATCCTGTTATTTATCCTCATTATGTCTTTCTCATTTTTCCCCTCATGATTGGCATTTCTTTGTATATTTTCTGTCTTTTAAGACTTTTTTCTATTTGTCTTCTATACCATCATTTTGTCTTTTAATCTTTTAGTTAAACCTTTTCTAGCTCCAGAAAGTGTGTGTGTGTGTGTGTGTGTGTGTGTGTGTGTGTGTGCTATAGTCAAATTCTGTTATGAGCTCTTATATTTTAATTGAAGTTTTTATCTTCTCCAACAATTTTATTTCCCTAAAACCTAACTATCATGGGTATTCTTTTCTGTTGTTTTTGAGATGGAGTCTCCCTCTGTCACCCAGACTGCAGTGCAGTGACAGTGGTATCATCTTGGCTCATTGTAGCCTCCACCTCCTGGGTTCCAGTGATTCTCCTGCCTCAGCCTCCCCAGTACCTGGAGTTATAGGCATGCACCACCACGCCTAGCTAATTTTTGTATTTTCAGTAGCAACGAGCTTTCACCATGTTGGCCAGGCTGGTCTTCAACTCCTGACCTCAGGTGATCTGCAAACCTTGGCCTCCCAAAGTGCTGGGATTACAGGCATGAGCCACCGTGTCCAGCCTATTATGGGTATTCTGATTATGTTTTCTCTGTTGCTACTGTGTCCCCTTAAGTTATTTGTATTCGTTTCCTATGGCTGCTGTAAAATATTACAACTTTGTGACTTCAAATGACACAAATTCATTGTCTCATGATTCTGGAGATCAGAAGTCCTAAAATCAAGATGTCAGCAGAATTGCATTCCTCCTGGAGACTCTAGGGGAGAATCCATTTCCCTGCTGTCTTCAGCTTCTAGAGATTACCTGCTTTCCTCGGCATGCAGTCCCTTCCTCCACCTTCAAAGCACTCACCCCAACCTCTGCTTCTGTTGTCGCATTTCCGTCTTTGACTCTGACCTTCCTAGTCCTCTCTTATAAGGACCTTATGATTACACTTAGGGCTGACCTGGATTATTTAGACCAATCTCCTATCTCAAGATTTAAAGTTATATCTGCAAAGTGCCTTTTGTCATAGAAGGTAATACATTCATGGGTTCCAGAGATTAAGATGTGGACATTGTTGGGGTGGTATTATCAGTCTATCCCAGTACTTAAATGGAGGCCATCCTGTGAATGATGAAAGCAAGAGTGTCTGCCCTGTTGACCTATAATGTGACAGGTGACATAAAATCAGTTCTCTATTGTGATGCTGTGGGGAAGACGCCCTAACCCCTCATTCTCTGAGCTATGTGGGCTCATGTCCTCAGCCTCATCAGGAAAGTGGCAACAATCTCCTTCCTTCCCTTCTTCTCCGGCTTATTGGAATTCATGGAGACCAGTAGGCTCTCCCCAAGATGCCTGTAAGGGACCAGAATTATTCTTCTTCTTGTAGGGGTCTGTGATAGTTAATTTTATGTCAACTTGACTTGGCCATGGTACCCAAATACTTGGTTAAATGCCAGTCTAGATGTGATATGCATGTATTTTTTAGATGACATTAGCATTTAAATCAGTAGACTCTAAGTAAAGCAGGTTACCCACCATAACCTGGGTGGGCTTCATCTAATCAATGAAAGGCCTTAAGAAAAACATTGAGGGGGCCAGACGCCGTGGCTCATGCCTGTAATCCCAGCACTTTGGGAGGCTGAGGTGGGCAGATCACGAGGTCAGGAGATCGAGACCATCGTGGCTAACACGGTGAAATCCCGTCTATACTAAAAAATACAAAAAATTAGCCAGGCGTGGTGGCGGGCGCCTGTAGTCCCAGCTACTCGGGAGGCTGAGGCAGGAGAATGGCGTGAACCCGGGAGGTGGAGCTTGCAGTGAGCCAAGATTGCACCACTGAGCTCCAGCCTGGGCGGCAGAGCGAGACTCTGTCCCAAAAAAAAGAAAAGAAAAAAGAAAAACATTGAGGGAATTCTGTCTCCAGGCTGTCTTCAGACCAGAGCGGCAACAGCAGGTCTTCCCTGGGTCTTCAGCCTGCCCTGCACATTCCAGACTTGCCAGCCCCCCACAATTGCATGAGCCAATTCCTTGGTGAACCATTGGTTCTGTTTCTCTGGAGAACGCTGACTAATATGGGGTTCGTGGATCTTACAGACCAAACTCTCTCCAAGAAGGCTTCTCTGATCTTACCCCAGCGCTTTGCTGCTGGTCAGCAGCACCCCTCCGATCCAGCAGGGGGAAGGTCCAGGCCGACTCTAACAGAATGGTGGCAGACCTCAAGGCCCCCTTCTGTCCTCCAGGTTCTTCTGGAGTTGACAGGAGTTCAGAAGAAGCAGAACATCGGGATATTGAAGACACCTTTTCTCCAAAGTTTCTCTTAAGATTCTTATTTTGAATTGACTTTATTTTTTAGAGCAGTTTTAGGTTTACTTGAGACAAAGACACAGAGATTTCCCATATGCCCCCTGCCCCCTACACATGCATAGCCCTCCCCGTTTTTAACATTCCCCTACCAGAGTGGTATATTTGCTACAACTGATGAGCCTACATTGACACATCATCATCGCCCAAAGCCCATAGTTGACATCAGGATTCACTCTTGGTGCTGTGCATTCTGTGGGTGTGGAAAAATGTACAATGGCATGCCTCCACCATTATTGTGTCACACAGAGTAGTTTCACTGCCCCAAAAATCCTCTGTGCTCCCCTTCCTCTCTCAAACCTCTGGAAACTAGAATTGATTCTTGAACAACATGGGTTTGAACAGCATGGGCCCAATTATATGCATTTTTTTTTTTCAATAAAATTTGCACTAAGTATGCCTGCCTTCCCTTCCACCTCCTCTACCTTGCCACCTCTGCTACTCCTGAGACAGCAAGACAAGTCCTCCCCTTCCTCCTCCTCCTCAGCCCACTCAGTGTGAAGACGTCAAAGATGAAGTCCCTTATGATGTCCCACTTTCATTTAATGAATACTAAGTATATTTTCTCTTCCTTATGATTACCTTAGTAACACTTTCTTTTCTCTAGCTTTCTTTATTGTAATGCAGTATATAACACACAAAATATGTGTTAATTGACTATGTTATCAGTACGTCTTCTGGCCAACAGTAAGCTATCCATAGTTAAGTTTGGGGGAGTCAAAAGTTATACGTGGATTTTCTACTGCATGGAAGGTTGGCATCCCTAACCTTGTTGTTGTTCGAGGATCAACGGTATCGATCTTTTTTTGTATCCATTGTTTGTCATTTCCAAAATTTCATGTAGTTGGAATCAGACAGTGTATAATCTTTTCAGATTTGTTTCTTTCACTTAGTAATGTGCATTTATGTTTCCTCCATGTCTTTTCATGGTTTGATAGCTCATTTCTTTTCAGCATTTAATAATATGCCATTGCCTGGATGTACCACAGTTTGCTTATCCATTTACTTACTAAAGTACAGCTTGTTTGCTTGCACATTTTGTCATTATAAATAAAACTGCTATAAATATCCTTGTGCAGGTGTTTGTGTGAACGTAAGTTTCACCTCCTCTCGGTAAATATCAAATAGTGCAATTGCTGGATTGTATGGTAGAGATTATGTTTCGTTTTTTAAGAAACTGCCAAACTGCCTTCCAAAGTAGGTGTACCATTTTGCATTCCCACCAGCAATGCCGTAGTGCCTGAGAGATCCTGTTGCTCCACATCTTTGCCAGTATTTGGTGTTGTCAGTGTTCTGGATTAAGGCTAACCTAATAGGTGTGCAGTGGTATCTCAGTGTTCTTTCAATTTGCGTTTCCCTAATGAAACATGTTGTGGAACAGCCTTTTTTTTTTTTTTTTGAGATGGAGTCTCGCTCTGTCGCCAGGCTGGAGTGTAATGGCACGATCTCGGCTCACTGCAACCTCTACCTCCCAGGTTCAAGTGATTCTTGTGTCTTAGCCTCCCAAGTAGCTGGGACTGCAGAGATGTGCCACCAAGCCCAGCTAATTTTTTTTTCTTTTTGGTATTTTTAGTAGAGATGGGGTTTCGCCACATTGACCAGGTTGGTCTTGAACTCATGACCTCAGGTGATCCACCTGCCTCAACCTCCCAAGTGCTGAGATTACAGGTGTGAGCCACCACAGCTGGTGGGAACATCTTGACATATGCTTCTTTACCATCTGTATATGTTCTGTGGTGAGAAGTGTGTTAAGGTCTTTGGTCCATTTTTTATTCATGTTGTTTTCTTACAGTTGAGTTTTAAGAGTTCTTTGTATGTTTTTGATCATAGTCCTTTATCAGAGATGTCTTTTGCAAACATTTTCTCCCAGTCTCTGGCTTATCTTTTCATTCTCTTGACAATGTTTCACACACAGCAGAAATTTTTAATTTTAGTAAAGTCCAGCTTATCAATTCTTTCTTTCATGAATTGTGTCTTTAGTGTTGTATCTAAAAAGCCATTGCAAACATCACAAACCCAAGGTCACCTAGGTTTTCTCCTATGTTACATTCTAAGTTTTATATATTCTAGGATTTTGCTTTACATTAAGGTCTGTGGTCCATTTTGAGTTCATTTTGTGAAAGGTCTAAGGTCTGTGTCTAGATTCCTTTTTCAGCATGTGGATGGTCCAGTCATTCCAGCACCCTTTGTTAAAAAAGACTCTTCCCTCCATTGTATTGCCTTTGATTCTTTTTCAAAGATCAGTTGACTGATTTTATGTGGGTCTATTTCTGGGCTCTCTATTCTGTCCCAGGAATTTATTTGTCTATTATTTTGTCAATACCACGCTGTCTTGGTTACGGGAGCTTTATGGTAAGTCTTGTCAGGTAGTGTCAGTCCTCCAACTTTGTTCCTCTCCTTCAATATTTTGTTGGCTATTCTGGGTCTTTTGCCTCTCCAAATAAACTTTAGAACCAATTTATTGATAGCCATAAGAGAATTTGCTGGGATTTTGAAACTATCGCATTGAATCTATAGATCGAATTGGGAAGGACTGACATATTGACAATATTGAGTCTTCCTATCCATGAGACTGGAATATCTCTCTACTTCTTTAAATCTTCTTTGATTTATTTCATCAGTTTTGTAGTTTTCTTCATATAGATCTTGTACTTTTATTTATTTATTTTTTAAGATGGAGTTTTGCTCTTGTCGCCCAGACTAGAGTGCAGTGGCACGATCTTGGCTCACTGCAACCTCTGCCGCCTGGGTTCAAGTGATTCTTCCCCCTCAGCCTCCAGAGTAGCTGGGATTACAGGTGTCCGCCACCATGCCTGGCTATTTTTTGTTTTTGTTTTTTTGAGACGGAGTCTCGCTCTGTCACCCAGGCTGGAGTGCAGTGGCGCGATCTTGGCTCACTCCAACCTCTGCCTCCTGGGTTCAAGCGATTTTCCTGCCTTAGTCTCCTGAGTAGCTGGGATTACAGGCAACGCGCCACTATGCCCAGCTAATTTTTGTATTTTTAGTAAAGACGGGGTTTCACCATGTTGGTCAGGCTGGTCTTGAACTCCTGACCTCGTGATCCACCCACCTTGGCCTCCCAAAGTTCTGGGATTACAGGCATAAGCCACCACGCCTGGCCCATATTTTTGTATTTTTAGTAAAGATGGGGTTTCACCGTATTGACAAGACTGGTCTCGAACTCCTGACCTCAGGTGATCCACCTGCCTAGGCCTCCCAAAGTGCTGGGATTACAGGCATGAGCCACCACGCCTGGCCCATATTTTGCTATATTTATACTTGAGTATTTAATTTATTTGTGCTAATATAAATGGTATTATGTTTTTAAGTTTCTCAGGATTCTTTTTGAGTTCAGTTTTATAATCCAGAGTTTTGCTCTCTTTACAGAATTTTATCATGCTCTCCTTTGATAACTTTGCATCTTATATCTTCACCCAATGAAATGACAAAAACGTAAAAAAGGTATGAGCCATGGATACATCCCAGAAACTATTTCTTTAGTTTAGGATACAACGAATTTTCTATCTTAGTCTCTCATTTTTCTAAGATCCTATTTTTAAAAATAGGAAATTAAATTTACTTTTGTTCCAGTTTTACTTTAGGAAACTTGGTATCCCTTTCGTCATAGGTCTCAGTTTTAAACAGAGGGGTCCCTCCCTCCCTTTACTTCTTAGAAATGGATGTTCTTCCTCAGGGTTACTCATAGTGTGACCTGCCAGATCTCCTGCCCCTGGACCTGCCCAGCCACCTCCTAATGGACTAATATGCACCCCACTACCAGCTCAGCAATTTAAACTTCCCATGCTTAGCTTTCGGGCCAGTTCTGGCTTTAGCTGCAGGGACATTTAAAAGCTTAGTTCAGTAGATGAAGTGAGTCCTCACCAAATCTGTTGTGTTGCTGTTTTTTCTTGAACCACGGTTCTAGTTCTAGTTCTAGTGACTGAGTTCCTCACTGCCACTAAGTATACAGTTCCAAAATCTTCCAGACTTACTTTTGAAGCCTGGCAAGTAACTGTTCCTTTAGCCAGTACTGGGGCTTCCAGACATCATTGCTTCTGTTTTTTGTTTGTTTCAGTTTTTTAAAAATTTCAATGGCTTTGGGGTACAGGTGGCTTTTGGTTACATGGATGAGTTCTTTAGTGGTGAATTCTGAGATTTTAATGTACCATCACCTGAGCAGTCTTTTATCTCTCACCTTGCTGCCAACTTCTTTCCTTGCGTCCCTGAAGTCCATTGCATCACTCTATACGTTTTTGCATCCTCATAGCTTAGCCCCCTCTTTTGAGTGAGAACATATGATATTTGGTTTTCCATTCCTGAGTCACTTCACTTAGAATAATGGCCTCCAACACCATCCAGGTTGCTACATAAGACATTTCATTCCTTTTCATGACTGAGTAGTATTCCATGGTGTTTTTATATACCACATGTTCTTTTTCTTACTTGTTGGTGGGCACTTAGGTTGGTTCTATATCTTTGCAATTGGAAATCTTGCGGCTATGAACAAGTGTGTGCATGTGTCTTTTTCATATAATGACTTATTTCCCTTTGGGTAGATTCCTGGTAGTGGGATTGCTGGATCAAATGGTAGTTCTACTTTTAGTTCTTTAATGGAAGATCTACTTTTAGTTTTTCTTTTTTGTGTGTGTGTTTTTTGTTTTGAGATAGAGTCTCACTCTGTCACCAGGCTGGAGTGCGGTAGCGCAATCTCAGCTCACTGCAAGTTCCACCTCTCAGGTTCAAGTGATTCTCCTGCCTCGATCTCCCGAGTAGCTGGGACTACAGGTGTGCACCACCACGCCCGGCTAATTTTTGTATTTTTAGTAGAGACAGGGTTTCACCATGTTGGCCAGGATGGTCTCAATTTCTTGACCTTGTGATCTGCCTGCCTTGGCCTCCCAAAGTGCTGAGATAACAGGTGTGAGCCACCGCACCCGGCCAACTTTTAGTTTTTAGTGCTTGTCTGTTTGGATCATCACGTGTTACTTGCTCCCTGCTGCCAGGCCTCAGTCTGCACTACGCCCATATACTACTTATTTTCTAGACTTCCAAAGTGCTGGGCACAACTCAGTCCTCTGCCAGGCATGGTCCTTTCTGCAGGTGATCCGCTGCCTGTGTGGGGGTCTCTTCCCTCCAAGCAACCGTTTTCACCCACAAGCATGTCTAGACTCCAGGTGCAGACCCCTCCCTGACTGTCCTGTTCCATCAACTCCGGTTCTGCTAAAAAGGATGTGAACTTTACAGACTTCCCAGCAAGGAAGCTCCTTGGAGGCGGAGACCTCATTGGGCACGTGCTCAACTATATTAAAACCTGATTTTGCTCAACCATATTAAACACTCAGTTGTTAGGACAAAAAAAAAAACCTGCTTTCCACATTCTCATTTTACCTCTACAATGTATAATTTCATCAAACTCCCCTTCACAAATGGACTTTACATAGCTCATTAACTACAGTGTTTTATTCTCTTATGAAAATATGTCAGAAAGATTTGAGAGTCTGGGACTGTGATTAAGCCCCCATCAGCCCGAGCATATGAGGAGGGGGGGCCAGGAACATTTTCTTCCAGCTCTCTTCAGACAGCAGCCAGTTTTCAGCACTTGTTTTTTTTTAGTTTTGGTGACTCGTTTCCTCACTTGAGACACGGAAATATAAATGCAGTGTCAACCAACCATAAAGAAGTGTTATGAGAGTTCTGGTCATGGAGTAATCATAATTGTATTTGGTATATGATTTGACCATATTTATTTGTAATATAGTACTCTAGGGTTTGAATATCTTATTTTTGGCTCTGCTGTGAACTATATAGAACGTGATGGAAAATCACTCCCTGCACAGCACCCTGGGCTGCGGTATCCATAAAAGGCGATATGCTGGCTCAAGAAATTGAAATTGAATGATTTCATAACCAACCTGTCAGCCTCACTTCCTCCTTCACATCTGAAAGCACATTGGCACAGACGGGAGAAAATTTTTTTTTTCGTATGTTTCCACCTCGCAGCTCCTTTTCTAGGTCTCCTAGGAAAGACATTGAGTTCTATGTGGGAAGGTTGTTGCACCTGAAAGAATCCTTCATGGTCATATAGTGTCGCCTCTCTCCCAAGGCGGAAATCCCATCTGCAATATTGGTCAATGACCTGGCAAGGATGAATTAATTGAGCGCCTACTATGTGATAGCTAGGCATTGTGCTGAGCCTCAAACAATGGCAGACCCAGAGATAAGAATTCAAGGGCCAGGAATTTGAGAGAAGGTCCCGGAAAACACTGGAAATAGTGGACACGAGACAGAGAACACAAGAAAGCCAATAAAGGATGCACATTATCAAGCAAATTACCACCATGGGCAGATAGAGCTCGATCACACTAGAGAATTCTGAAAACTGCGGATCAGAATTCATCCAAGCAGGGGGCTAGGGATCGGGGGTGTTAATCCACCAATTTTCCATCTGTCATGCGTTCAGGCTACTTTCAGGGGAATGAACTTTCCAGCATGACTGGCTTCTCCATGCATGGGCACAGTGTGTTTTCAAGGTCAGAAAAAAAAGCCTTCGAGTGGAGATTTTCAGGGGTCAGCTATAAGTAGAAGTGAATGCCAGTGGGCTGGGGGGCCACTGATAGCATCTGCTACACTCAGGAAGACAGAGAATTAAGCTCTCCTCCCTACTTTTGATCTGAAGGAGCACACAGGGACATTTGCTCCTTGAATCTAGTGGAATCCAGCTGAGGAGGGTACAGGGGAAAGGGGAAAGCCTGGAGCAATAGAGGCAATGAGTTTGAACAAACATGTGCAAAACCTGGGTTAACTCAGTGTGCAGATGAGCAGGGAGAAGAACAACTCTAGATGACATCAGGCCATGATTAGTCATCAGTTGCCACAGGAGATTTCAGGAATGACATGGAAATACCAGCCTTCCACAGTTGTCTGGCTCTCCCCAGGGAAATGGGAAACCTTGGGCCAATGGTTGGAAGGAAGCAGGTGATCTGGGCAGAGCTGCCAGTTTCTCCTCCTTCCCTGGGGAGAACTAGTTGACATGAATATAGGGAGCCTGGCAGGAGGGCCAGCAAGGCAGGCTAACCGCAGAGGTGTGGAAGTGCAAAGGCTTCACAGCCATGCTTTCAGCAGACCTGGTACTGTTCAGTGCCTGTCACCCAGGCCAGCCTAAGGCCACTTGCTTGTGGGGAGGGGGAGCTCATGCCCCACTGGCTGTAGGTTGTTTGGGTTATGAAACTAGGCAGGGCTAAGCCTAGAAAAAGTCAGAAATCATTAGTGGGGTCTGTGGCGTGCTACGGCAGGTGGAAGGGACTTTCCACAGTAAGGCAGTTTGGAGCCAGTGCTCCAATTGGTTGGGATGTTCTTCTTTGGGTGGACTGAAGTCTACCTCCCTTGAACTTTCCCTTGGTTCTACTGCTGCCCTTTGGAATGCCCTGATGAGTCCCAGGAAAGTTTTGACAATACTAGCACCTGGCCCATGCTGCTGATAAAGATTCCCTTTTGAACAGGTGTTTGTGGTTTGTGATGATGTAACTAACGTTTTTGTTTCCCTGGTTTCAAGCTAGACTTCTAGTCCATATATTTCCAGGAAAACAACTCTGACGTGGATACACGTACGGTGTGTAGTGTGTTCCTGCCGAGCTCCTCATCCTTGCCCTTTGACTTCCCATCTCAGGTTCACAATGCCAGGCACTGGTTCCAGCAGAAATGCCTTTCTGCTTTTCCTTGGCTCTGCCGTTCCATACCCACCATCAGGCTTTCCCCGTGTTGTGGTGTCCACCCTTCTTAAAGGATTTTAAATGGACTCAACATTTATTTGGGTTCTCTCTCATTGAAAAACCCATATTTTACCACACTGTGAATCTGTCATATTGACAAAGAAGAGCTTTCAGCTGGTCATGGTGACTCACCCCTATAATCTCAGAACTTTGGGAGGCGGATGCAGGAGGATAGCTTGAGGCCAGGAGTTCGAGACCAGCCTGGGAAACATGGCAAAACCCTATCTCTACAAAATTAAAATTAAAATAGCATGTGCTTGTAGTTCTAGCTACTTGGGAGGCTGAGGCAGGAGGATCGCTTGAGTACAGAAGGTAGAGGCTACAGTGGGCTATGATCACACCACTGCACTCCAGCCCGGGTAAGAGGGCCAGACCCTGTTGAAGAAGAAGAAGAGGAGGAGGAGGACTTTCATTCATTTCATGTTAACTGAAACTTAAAGCATAGGAAATGTTTAGACTGAAATGCTCTGCATTTTAGGCGACAAAGCACAATAACAAAACTCAAAGCTACCGAAAATCAAAAGGAAAACAACCTTTTGTTTGTTTAGCCAAAACAGCATCTCTAAGAATGAATAACATGATACTCACATATTGGCAAGTCTGCCCCCTTGTAGTTTGGCGAATTTGTATAAATGATATTCTTACATTCCAATCAGGATATGGAACATTGCTTTTTCTCAGATGGAAACAAGCCTTTTATTGTTCACTCTGCTCTGAAGCACCACCCCAATGTTAAAGCACAACCACCGAGTGGAGATAATTAGATAAACCTAGAAGTTCCAGCAAGGAATTGAAAAGTTTGACTGAAAGACCTTGTGCCTTGGAAGTGAAGCATTTTCTATCTCATTTTAGTTTCATGTATATGAGGTCCTGAGAAATTAAAAATCATGTGTTCTTGTTATAGCTGGCACCCACACCAAAGGGAAGGAAACAGCAAGCCACATCCAAAAGAAAAGAACAAGAATGAGAATTCCACAAAAAAGAAACTCAAAGAGAAGAATAAGATTATTTTTCTTGCCTATAATAAAGAGTTAGAATGGGGCTTTCCCAGCATGGGGGATAATAGCCCTTTCTTTTTTACATGTGGTTGTCCCCAGCTCTCATTCATTTCACTAGTGTTCTAATAACGTAAGATTTTTCAGGAATGAATTTTTAATCATAACTTTCATTAATATAGTTTTAAAACTTACATCTGGATAATTTACACACATTCTCCAAGATAAATAGATATAGATATCTGTTTCAATAAAACACTTATTTTCCTTAGTATTGTGGCCCCTGAATCTGATATGTGTATTTAATGTGAATATATTTCTTTTCTAAATGATTAGTCGTCTTTTCCCATTTTCATCGGGAACTCTGTTGCATTAATTTCTATCCTACTAAAAAGGAAACCACTTTTAAAGTTAGGTGAAGGGTATTTTTTCCCATTCTTTTAATACTTCTTACTAACTGACATAAAAGTAGGTTATGTCCTACTTCTACAAGAGGGCCCGTGCAAGACGAGGAAGATATGAAAGGGAGTTTTCATTAAAAAAAAAAAAAAATTATTTTCTGAAGTCCTCTATATACACGATTTTGTTTCCTTTAGAGTAGAGAAATGTGAATTTATGATGAAACCTAAAGCCTAGAGGAAAGGTAATGACAAATTAAAAGGAAAAACAAGCCATTTTAAAAAATAAACAGAGCAAATGATGGTAGATTTAGAAGTGAGGTCGAAAGAGGAGAATATGAAACATCTCTTGATAACAGTTTTTTAATTTCCAAATTAAGGTCTACATTTTTCAAACGTGCTTTCTGAATTTTCATTGATAGGTTGAAAGGAAAAGGACCAGAAAAATCAGCAAATCATTCTTATGTCATAATTTTTCTCTTTTTAAGGCAAGATTTTTCTTCCACCTTCACAACACTGCCAAATACATCTTATTTAGATTTTCTAAAGCAGGAGTGTAGACTGATGTTTGCGTGACTGAAGCCTGGCATGGAATCACCATAGAGGTTACAAGAATGTTAATTGCATCTATTAACCCTAACTTCCTCTCAGGCATTACTTTCTTCTTTTTTTTTTTTTATTATACCTTATGTTCTAGGGGTTTTTTGTTTTTGTTTTTGTTTGTTTGTTTTTGAGTCTCTGTTGCCCAAGCTGGAGTGCAGTGCGCCATCTCGGCTCACTGCAAACCCCTTCTCCCGGGTTCAAGTGATTCTCCTGTCTCAGCCTCCGGAGTAGCTGGAATTATAGGCACCCACCACCACGCCCAGCTAATTTTTGCATTTTTAGTAGAGACAGGGGTTTCACTATGTTGGCCAGGCTGGTCTTAAACTCCTGACCTCAGGTGATCTGCCTGCCTTGGCCTCCCAAAGTGCTGGGATTACAGGCGTGAGCCACCATGCCCGGCTACTTTTTTAATTCTTTCAAAAAATTCTATAAGGCACGTACTTTACAAATAAGAATGGTGAGCCTTAAACAATGCTAAAAGTGGAACTAGAGTTGGAAGCAGAGGTCTGCCTATCTCTAAAGCTAAAGTACCAAATAACTCCTATGTTGAAGTCAACAAGCTGATAGAGATAGAAGGATGGAGAAAAGGAAGAAATACGGTTTAAAATAAGGCTTTTTCTCCGAGGTGTGAGTGAATGGGCTTCGGAGTTAAAATTGGAAGTAGTTGTTAGGGTGGGAATCAAAATAAAACTTGGGTTTGGATTTAACTAAAGGCTGGCGTTAGAATTAGGATTTTATTGAAGGTTTGGGGTACGGATTGCCTCTATATTTGCAATTAAAATAGAGGTTCACTTGGAGTGGAGTTTGTATTAAGTACTGGGGAGGGGTTGGAGCAAGGCAGTTGTATTAGTCCATTCTTACACTGCTGATAAGGATATACCTTATCAGGTAATTTATAAAGAAAGAGAGGTTTGGCCGGGCGCGGTGGCTCACGCCTGTAATCCCAGCACTTTGGGAGGCCGAGGTGGGCAGATCACGAGGTCAGGAGATCGAGACCATCCTGGCTAACACGGTGAAATCCCATCTCTACTAAAAATACAAAAAATTAGCCGGACGCGGTGGCGGGCGCCTGTAGTCCCACCTACTTGGGAGGCTGAGGCAGGAGAATGGCGTGAACCCAGGAGGCTGAGCTTGCAGTGAGCCAAGATAGCGCCACTGCACTCCAGCCTGCGGGGACAGAGTCAGTCTCAGAAAAGAAAAAAAGAAGAGAGAGGTTTAATGGACTCACAGTTTCTCGTGGCTTGGGAGGCCTCACAATCATGATGGCAGGCAGAAGGCAAGAGAGAAGATGAGTACCAAGAGAATGGGGTTTCCCCTTATAAAACCATCAGATCTCTTAAGACTTATTCACTATCATGAGAACAGTATGGGGGAAACCGCCCCCATGATTCAATTACCTCTCATCGGGTCCCTCCCACAACACATGGGAATTACAGGAGAGAGTTGGGTAAGGACACAGCCAAACCGTATCAGCAGGGTTAACTAAACTTCCCTGATGATAAGAATCACCTGGGCAACTACTAAAACAACAAATACTTGGTCCTTCTCAGATCTGTTGAATCCCTGTCTTCAGGGAAAAAAAACGCCATTCACAGTTGTGCTAAGTTGAGTCTTATCATCAGGAAAGCAGGGGCCTGCTGTGCTTTGTTCAAAACCTTGTCTTATGAGAATCATCTGAAGAGCATAAATACTGATGCTTGAGCCCACCCCTCAGTTAAATCAGAATCTGATGAGGGCCATTATTATGTTTAAAACACTCCCCAGGTGATTCCAATGGGATGCAAGCGTTGAAATCCCAGAGAGATGGTTAGACATGAAAAGAGATATTTCTTTCTTCTGGGTTCATACAGCTCTTCAACTCTTTCTCACGGCAACTTTTGCATATGGCTTGATTTACAAATATTGGTATACCTGTTTTTACAATAGCATTGTAGCCTTCAAGGGCAGGGACAAGAATAACTCTATTACTCATAATGCTTAGCACTGCGATACTGAATAAATATCTACTTGCTCTGTGCATATAGGCATTCAGGGGAAATCCCTGGCAGCTCTGCTCAAGGTCAAGAGATATACCAAGGACACTGCATGCAAATTCACCCAACGAAAGGGACTTTTCTCCATTTGTTTTATGAATTATCAAGAATCACCCAGTGCAAACCATTTTGTTCATTAATTGGAGTCTGGGGATCCTTGGCCCTCCAGATCATTGTCCTATCCACAAGCCATTCCTGGTATCAGCCCTTTCTGAGCAGCTACTGTCCTTAACCTCCCCTAATTCTAGAATGTTCCTTAGTGACTTGCTTGATCAAGAGAATGTGGTTTTGAGACCCCGAATGCCAGGTTGTAAGAATTCCTGCAGCTGCCATTTGGAGTTCTGGGAACACTCCTGACCTTGAGCTGCCGGGTGGAAGTCCAACTACCCTGAGGTCACCCTGCCCGAGAGAACACATGAGGAGTCCCTGAAATTGCATGAAGAATGAGATGCCTGGCCACCTCCCAGAGCACCTCCTAGAAGGTTGAGTGTCAAAAGATCTAAAGCCATCTTTAATCTGCTAAAACACATCATGTCAAAAATATCAAGATGATGCCTGATGTATAACACAAAGGAAAATAAAAGTTAAGTAATTTATAATAATATATATTTCAATATTTTGATGCCTCAGGCAAAACAAAGTATTAGTCATAAAGAATTCTGGCTGGGTGTGGTGGCTCATGCCTGTAATCCTAGCTCTTTGGGAGGCCGAGGTGGGCAGGCACCTCAGGTCAGGTATTTGAGACCAGCCTGGCCAAAGTGGTGAAACCCTGTCTCTACTAAAAATACAAAAATTAGCAGGGCGTGGTAGTGCATGCCTGTGATCCCAGCTACTGCGGGGGCTGAGGCAGGAGAATTACTTTAATCTAGGAGGCAGAGGTTGCAGTAAGCTGAGATGGCACCACTGCACTCCCGCCTGGGCAAAAGAGTGAGACTCCTTTTCAAAAAAAAAAAAAAAAAAAAAAAAAAAAAAAGGCTTGGGAGGCTGAGGCGGGTGGATCACTTAAGGTCAGGAATTCGAGACCAGCCTGGCCAACATGTTGAAACGTCATCTCTACTAAAAATTCAAAAATTGGCCAGGCGCGGTGGCTCACGCCTGTAATCCTAGCACTTTGGGAGGCTGAGGTGGGCAGATCACGAGGTCAGGAGATGGAGACCAACTTGGCTAACACAGTGAAACTCTGTCTCTACTAAAAATACAAAAAATTAGCCGGGCATGGTGGCGGGTGCCTGTAGTCCCAGCTACTTGGGAAGCTGAGGCAGGAGAATCGCTTGAACCCAGGAGGTGGAGCTTGCAGTGAGCTGAGATCGCGCCACTGCACTCCAGCCTTGGCGACATAGTGAGACTCCATCTCAAAAAAAAAAAAAAAAAAAAAAAAAAAGAGTGTATATTTACAATTTCTAGAAAATAGAAACTACAAATGCACGTTCAAATGGGTGTGTTTTGCTAGCAACCCAAATGCCATGGATGATACTGCCTTTGGTGACTTTAGAAGATGAAGACCACAGTTTTGCATGGTTCAAAACAAAATAAAATAGAATATCTCCTGATTGTACATGTTAGGTACATTTCTGAAAATTTTAGTCTATATTAAATCAGTGTAAACAAATGCCCTGTGTTTAGGAGTTCCGGACCTGGGTAAGGTGGAGAAAGCATGTCCTATCCTGACTTACTCACTGAAGGCATTTATAAAATCTGCATGGAATAGCTGTTTGAGGACTCTTAAAAGTAAATAGTAGCAGATGGATTGGTTAAAAAGGCCAGAATTTAGGAATCCCCCTTTCAGTTGCTAGAGCCAGAACTAGAGAGCTTTTCTTGGAGCTCAAACTAGAGGAGAGTTTCCTGGTTTTGCTCTTTGCAGTACTGCCCTTTCCAGCATTCCCCAGACCTGGCCCCACGGCAGTACTAAACCCAGAAGTGGGTCCCACTCATGGACAGAAAGAGCTCCAGGGAAAGCGCTGTAGTTCTGGCTATAACAACTGAGAAGGGGATTCCTAACAGTCACAGAGTTTAGGGTAAAATATGATTTTTCTTTTCTATTCTGTAACTTGCTTTGTTTTTCATGGGCAAAAGATCTTCAATAACATACAATAAATACTTTTGGTACATTTGCTACAAATATTTCCCCAGTGTATCACTGCCCATCTGACATAGTTTGACATTGTTGAGTAGGCAAATGTTCCACTATAATTTCCTCCACGGATAAGATAGCTTGCTTTGCCCTTTCACAGAGTTTGTTTGATTTTTAAAAAATATTCTTGTATTTTAATAGCTTTGGGGGTATAAGTGGTTTTTGGTTACATGGATAAATTGTATAGTGATGAAGTTTGAGATTTTAGTGCAGCATCACCCGAGGAGTATACATCGTACCCAATAGGTAGTTTTTTATCCCCCCTCTTCCCCCCAGTCTCCATGGTTCCTTATATCACTATGTTTTTGCCATTGCCCATCCATAGCTTAGCTCCCAATTATGAGTGAGAATATAGGGTATTTGGTTTTCCATTCCTGAGTTACTTCACTTAGAATAATGGCCTCCAGCTCCATCCAAAAAAGGAGAATTGTTAACAGAGAGTTTGGAGTAAATTACCATTTCTCTTCCCCACCCCCCCCACCCCCCCCACCCCCGTCTTCTTTTCTTTATTCTCTGGATCCCAAGCCTTCAGGCAATTATGGTCATTTGATTTTCAACAAAGATGCACAGCCAAGTCAATGGAGAAAGATAGTTTTAGTAATTGGTGTTGGGACCATTGGTCATCCACAGGCAAAAAAAAAAAAAAAAAAAAGAAAAGAAAACTTTATGATTTATACCAAAATTAACTCAAAATAAATTATAGATCTAAATGTAAAACACAAAATGGTGAAAATCTTAGATGTGTTACGCAGAGACTTATTTTACCTGACATCAGAAACACAAAGTAATTTTTTTTCTTCGAGATGGAGTCTTGCTCTGTCGCCCAGGCTGGAGTACAATGACATGATCTCGGCTCACTGCAATCTCCATCTTCCTGGTTGAAGCAATTGTCCTGCCTTAGCCTCTCTAGTAGCTGGGATTACAGGTGTGCGCCACCATGCCTGGCTACTTTTTGTACTTTTTAGTAGAGATGGGTTTCACTATGTTGGCCAGGCCTGTCTCGAACTCCTGACTCAGGTGATCCACCCACCTCGGCCTCCCAAGGTGCTGGAATTACAGGGGTGAGCCACCATGCCCAGCCGGAAAAAATAAATTAGACTTGATCAAAATTTTAAAATTTTGCTTTCTTCTTCTTTCTTTTTGTTTGAGACAGGGTCTCTGTCGCCCAGACTGGAGTACAGTGGCATCAAAATTAAAAATTTTGCTCTAGAAAAGGCACCATTTCTTTTTTCTTTTTGTTTGAGATAGTCTCTTTCACCCAGGCTGGAGTGCAGTGGTGTGACATTGGCTCACTGCAGCCTCAACCTCCTGGGCTCAAGTTATTCTCCCACCTCACCCACTGAAGTAGCTGGGACTACAGGCATATGCCACCACACCTGGTTAATTTTTGTATTTTTTGTAAAGGCGAGGTCTCACTTTGTTGCCCAGGCTGGTCTCTAACTCCTGGGCTCAGGCGATCCTCCCACCGTGGCCTCCCAAAGTGCTGGGATTATAGGTATGAGCCACATGCCCAGCAAGTCACTATTAAGAGAATGAAAAGAGGCTAGCCGGGCGCGGTGGCTCACGCCTGTAATCCCAGCACTTTGGGAGGCCGAGGCGGGCGGATCACAAGGTCAGGATATCGAGACCACGGTGAAACCCCGTCTCTACTAAAAATACAAAAAATTAGCCAGGCGCGGTTGTGGGCGCCTGTAGTCCCAGCTACTCGGGAGGCTGAGGCAGGAGAATGGCGTGAACCCGGGAGGCGGAGCTTGCAGTGAGCCGAGATCACGCCACTGCACTCCAGCCTGGGAGACACAGCGAGACTCCGTCTCAAAAAAAAAAAAAAAAAAAAAAAAAAAAAAAAAAAAAAAAGAGGCTAAAGACTTAGAGCAAGTCATTTTCAAATTGCATATCCAACAAAGGACTTATATTCAGAATATTAAAAAAACTCTTCCAGCAAGGCACAGTGGCTCACACCTGTAATCCCAGCACTTTGGGAGGCTGAGGCGGGCGGATCACGAGGTCAGTATATCGAGACCATCCTGGCTAACATGGTGAAACCCCATCTCTACTAAAAATACAAAAATTTAGCTAGGTGCGGTGGCTCGTGCCTGTAGTCCCAGCTACTCGGGAGGGTGAAACAGGAGAATCGCTTGAACCCAGGAGGCAGAGATTGCAGTGAGCCGAGATCGCACCACTGCACTCCAGCTTGGGCGACAGAGCGAGACTCGGTCTCAAAAAACCAACAAACAGACAAACAAAAACCTCTTCCAAACTTAACAGTAAGAAAACAAATAACCCAATTTGAAAATGCATAAAAAGACTTAACACTCCGCTAGAGAGGATGTGCAGATGGCAAATAAGCAAGTGAAAAGATGTTCAACAGCATTAGCCATTAAGGAAATCAAGGGAAAGGCACAATGAGATACCGATGCACCCCTGCTGGGATGGCTAAATTTAAAAACACTGTCAGTCCTGAGTACTGGCAAATATGTGGATCAATTAGAACCCTCGTATGTTGCTGGTGGGAATGCAAAATGGTATAGTCACTCCAGAAAATAGTCTAGCAGATTTTTATAAAATTAAGCATACAATTTCCGTCTGACCCAGCAGTCCCACTCCCAGGCAGTTACTCTAGAAAAGCAAAAATTTTGGCTCATAACACTGATATATGAACATTTCACTGTAGCTGTATTCATAACTGGCAAAACCTGGAAATAATCCAAATACCCTTCAAGGGATGAATGGATAAACAAACTGTGATTCGTCCATACAACGAACTGTAACTCAAAAATAATAGAAATGGGCTCAAACCTGTAATCCCAGCACTTTGGGAGGCCGAGACGGGCAGATCACGAGGTCAGGAGATCGAGACCATCCTGGCTAACACGGTGAAACTCCATCTCTACTAAAAAATACAAAACACTAGCCGGGAGAGGTGGCGGGCGCCTGTAGTCTCAGCTATTCGGGAGGCTGAGGCAGGAGAATGGTGTAAACCTGGGAGGCGGAGCTTGCAGTGAGCCGAGATCGTGCCACTGCACTCCAGCCCGGGCAACAGAGTGAGACTCAAAAAAAAAAAAAAAAAAAAAAAGAAATAATAGAAATGAAGCATTCATTCTTGCAATAACTTGTGTGAATCTCAGAGGCATTATGCTGAGTAAAAGAAGCTACTTTGAAAAGGCTACATTCTGTATGATTTCAATATATACAGTATTCTCAAAAAGACAAGACCATCGTAAGGGAGAGCAGATCAGTCATTGCCAGGTTTGGGATTTGGGGTCACGGGAGGATGACTGCAGATAGATAAGCAGAGGGGGCGTTTAGTGGTAAGGTAACTGTCCTGTAGCCTTGCTGTGGAAGTAATTACACATACAAACATCTATATATGTGTGAAAAATGCACCCCAAAATGTCATTCTATTGTTAATTTAAAAAACAAGATAGAAAGATACCTTTTGTTTACATGTAAAACAGGGTTAGAGTCTAGGCTTAGGTAATTTTATTTTATTTACTTATATTTTTAGATAATTTTTAAACTTTTTTTTATTTTTTATTTTGTTTACCTACAGGAATGACCAGTGAGAAATTTAAAAGTTGGATGGAATTAAGGGATCGTTGTGCTTTCCTGTCTCATCGCAGCATGTGTAGCCAGGGCTGCAGGTAGCACGCGTGGGCAGCTGTATATGAATTGTAAAAGTGCACCTTCTCAGGGCGACAAATCAAAAAAAGGCGTCCCCTTTGGATGGAAGATTTCCAACATGGAGCCCTTCACCAAAATGGATGCAGCTTTCTTCTTGGCAAGTAGAACAAGGGCTGACTTTCAGCCCCGCTCACTCCCTTGCTGAGTGCTTTTGTGGGTACAAAAATTAACAACTACGTGGAGGGAGCCCTAAATCTAGCATCCCTGGCTCCTGACTTCAAAATGCCAGCAGCAGCCCCAATCCTTATGTCAAAACAAACAAACAAATTTGACGCTCCACGATTTCCCCATATGTCCTTCAGATCTCCCCTTGAGGCTGGCTGCGGTGGCTCTCGCCTGTAATCCCAGCACTTTGGGAGGCCAAGGCCAGGAGTTGGAGACCAGCCTGGCCAACATGGTGAAAACCCATTTCTACAAAAAATACAAAAATTAGCTGGGCATGGTGGCGGGCACCTGTAATCCCAGCTACTCGGGAGGCTGAGGCAGGAGAATTGCTTGAACCCGGGAGGCGAAGGTTGCAGTGAGCTGAGATTACGCCATTGCACTCCAATCTGGACGACAAGAGCGAAACTCCATCTTAAAAACAAAAACAAAAAGCAAAAAAGATCTCCCCCTGAGAACAGCTATCTTGGTCCAGAGGGTTTTGTACAGAACTAGTTAAGTTAGAAAGCTGTTCCTTGAATTAACTCATTTTAAGCGTTTTTTGTAGATAACGTGTGCTTTATGTGTAAAACACCAAGCCCAGAGCTTGGCATGTAGCGTGCTTTTGATAAATGGAATTTGTAAAAGCTATAGCAGGAGCAAGCTGAGATTTCCTATAGGCAAATGCCATCACTTTAATGAATAAACAGAGTTTTAGGCCAATAGAAGATATTGTTTTGAGTAGGAAAGGAGGAGTAGGGAAGGAACCATTGCACTCTCCCACAAACCACATTCCTCACCTCCAGTAGTGGTGGTCCTACCACCTTGGGAAATCTTTTTCTCCTCTCTTCCAGAAGCTGCTATTGTATATCATCTTCAAAGGTCAACTAATCTTTGATAATTGCAGATAACTAAGTGTGGGCTGTATTAGGTCCAATGGTTGATTATTCATTTTTAATGCTGAGAAATGAAAGTATTTCTCTATTTAATAAGTTCACTACTATAGCAACCCCAACAAAGTAATCACAACCTTGTAAATCAATAATAATAAAGTGTATGTAAAATACACATTTATACATATTTGTTCCATATAATTATTTATAATTATAACTTAGATTTAAGTATTCCTTTTATGTGATAATCTGTGTTTTATGGAAAACTACATACTTTATTCATGAGATAGGAACCCTCCCTGGATGGCTGAATGGGAGTGAGAGGAAATATTCTACTTAGGATCTCCTAAAGTGCCTTCAAATGCATTTTATAGCATTCATCATGCTTTAAAAAAGGTTCACTAGACCCAAATAGCAATAGAAACTGTGGTGCACATATCCCTCCCACATTTTTACACCACAGAAATGTGGATCTGTCTTAAAATTGGTAGCATTATAATCATTATTGACAGAGTGACCATGATAATGGTCATTGCCTGTGAACATATGACCTTGGTTGTTATTCATAGTTGAATAACTGGACAACCGAAATCCCTGGTATTTAATCAATAAACCATTTAAGATCCATATGTGGGAAGAATATGAGTCCTGGTGCTGTCAGAAAACATTCCATTGAGGCTGGGGGCGGTGGCTCAAGCCTGTAATCCCAGCATTTTGGGAGGCTGAGACGGGCGGATCACGAGGTCAGAAGATCGAGACCATCCTGGCTAACCCGGTGAAACCCCATCTCTACTAAAAAATACAAAAAACTAGCCGGGCAAGGTGGCGGGCGCCTGTAGTCCCAGCTACTCGGGAGGCTGAGGCAGGAGGCAGGAGAATGGCGTAAACCCGGGAGGCGGAGCTTGCAGTGAGCTGAGATCGTGCCATTGCACTCCAGCCTGGGCAACAGAGCCAGACTCCGTCTCAAAAAAAAAAAAAAAGAAAAAGAAAAGAAAACATTCCATTGATACCTTCTGATAATATCAGGAAAGCGTCAGCAATGGATGAGGGAAACCCAATTTATTACATTTTCCTTTTATGGATCATGCTCTTGATGAAGATTCTAAGAACTCTGCCTAGTCCTAGGCCCCAAAGATTTTTCCTTTTCTCTGCTTTCTTTTTCCCTTCTTTTTAGAGAAGGATTGTTGCCCAGGCTGAAATATACTGGCACAATCATAGCTCACTGTAACCTCCAACTCTTGGGCTCAAATGATCCACCTATTTCAGCCTCCTGAGTAGCTCAGACTACAGGTGCACATCACCACACCCAACTTTTTTTTTTTTTTTGGAAACAGGGTCTTGCTATATTACCCAGTCTGGTCTCAAACACCTGGCCTCAAGCAATCCTCCCACCTTGGCCTCCCAAAGTGCTGGGATTACAGGCATGAGCCTGTAATCATCAAATAGTTTCAGTAAAGATAAAATGAGAATACTGCCTTCATTTAAAAACCCGGGAATTGTTCCTTCCTCTTTTATTCTTCTGAAGAGAGTGTATAGAATTAGTGTTAATTCTTCTTCAAACATTAGTAGAATTGTCCAGGAAAACCATTAGGGCCTGCAGATTTCCCTTTTGGAAATTTTAAAATTGTAAATTAAGCTTCCTTTATGCATAGGACCATTCAAATGATGTTTTTCATATTGGATGAACTGTAGTCCTTTTTGTTTTTTAAGAAATTGGTCAATGTCTTTTAATTTGTCAAATGTATGTAGGTAGCGTTATTAATAGTGTTTCCTCGTTATCTTTTTATGTCTGCAGAGTCTGTAATGATGTCTTTTCTTTCATTCCTGATATTGATAATTTATGTCTTATCTCTTTTTTTCTAAGTCTTGCTAAAGGTTTGTCAATTTTATTGATCTTTTCAAAGAACCACTTTTTTGTTTCATTAATTTTTCTCTATTGTTTTTCTATTTTCAGTGTTGCTGATTTCTGCTCTTATCTTAATTTCTTTCCTTCTACTTGCTTTGAGTTTATTTTGCTCTTTAAAACAAGTTTTTTTTTTTTTTTTTTTTTTTTTTAGACAGGATCTGTCTTTGTCACTCAGGCTGGAGTGCAGAGGCATGATCTTGGCTCATCACAACCTTGACTGCCTGGGCTCAAGTGGTGCCCCCACCTCAGCCTCCTGAGTAGCTGGGACCACAGGTGTGTGCCACCATGCCTGGCTAATTTTTGTATTTTTTGTAGAGACAGGTTTTGTCTTGTTACTCAGCTGGTCTTGAACTCCTGAGCTCAAGTGACCTATGGCTTCTCAAAGTGCTCAGATTACAGGTGTGCGGTGCCCAGCCTATATTTTGCTCTTTATTTCTAGCTCTTAAGGTGGAATGTTAAATTACTGATTTTAGGGGTTTTTCTCTATAAAAATATATGCACTTGGTACAGTACTTACATATTTCCCTCTTAGAATTGCTTTGTCCTATAAGTTTTGATACGTTATATTTTCATTTTCATTCAATTTAATGTAATTTTTTTTCAATTTCCCTTGAGACCTCATCTCTGGCCCCTGAACTATTTAGAAGTGTGTTGTTTAATTTCCGAGTGACTAATTTCTGGTTTGATTCCACTATAATCAGAGAACACACTACGTATGATTTTAATCTTTTCTTTCTTTCTTTCTTTCTCTTTCTTTCCCTCCCTCCCTCTCTCTCTTTCTCGGTCTTTCTTTCTTTCTTTCTTTCTTTCTTTCTTTCTTTCTTTCTTTCTTTCTTTCTTTCTTTCTTTCTTTCTTTCTTTCTTTCCTTCTTTCCTTCCTTCCTTCTCCCTTCCCTCCCCTTCCCTTCCCTTTCTTCCCTCCCTTTCCTTCCCCTTCCTCCCTTCCTTCCTCCCTCCCTCCCTTTCTTCCTTCTTCCTTCCTTCTTCCTTCCTTTCTCCCTTCCCTTCCACTTTCTTTCTCCCTTCTCCCTTTCTTTCTCCCTTCCTCCCCTCCTTCTTTCCTTCCTCCCTCCCTCTCTCCCTCCTTCAGACTCTCACTCTGTTGCCCAGGCTGGAGTGCAACAGTGTAATCACTGCCCACAGCAGCCTCGACCTCCTGGGCTCGATTCTCCCACCTCATTTCCCTGAGTAGCTGGAACTACAGACATGTGCCACCACACTTGGCTACTTTTTGTACTTTTTGGAGAGGTAGGGTCTCCCTCTGTTGCCCAAGCTGGTCTCGCACTCCTAGGCTCAAGCGATGCATCTGCCTTGACCTCCCAAAGTGCTAGGATTATAGGCATGAGCCACCATGCCCGGGCTTAATTCTTTCATCTTTCTTAAGGTTTGTTTTGGATAATCTTCTTTTTCCAGTATCTTAACATGGAAGATTACCTTGCTAATTTGAGATATTTTTCTTTTTTAAAAAAATTCAATGGCTTTTATTCAAAATTCAATTTGCACATCTGTCATCATGATCAATTTTAGAGGCATTTTCATTACCCTAAAAAGACAGCTTGCACCTCTTATTTGTCGCCCTCAGTCTTTCTACCCTACTCACTGTCCTAGGCAATTGCTGATCTACTTCCTGTCTCTATCTCCTTGCCTACTGTGGACATTTCATATAAATGGAATTATATGATATGTGGTCTTTTGTGACCGGCTTCTTTCACTTAGCATAAGTTTTCAAAGCTCATACATGTTGTAGCAGGTTTTAATACTTCATTCCTTTTTATGGCTGAATAGCATTCAATTGTATGGTTAAAATACATTTTATTTGTCTGTTCACCAGTTGATGGACATTTGGGTTGCTTCCATTTTTTGATATTATGACTAATGTCGCTATAAACATGTGTATACAAGCTTGTGTGTGAATATATGGTTTCAGCTCTCTTGGATATATAATTAGGAGAGGATGTGCTTGGTCATATGGCAACTCTATGTTCAATCATTTGAGGAGTTGCCAAACTGTTTTCCAAGGCAGGTGCACCATTTTATATACCCATCAGCAGTGTGTGGGGGTTTTAATTTCTCCACATCCTCACCAATACTTATTATCTCTCTTTTAAATTATGGCTATACTAATAAGTATGAATGGTTTTACTTTTTTTTTTTTTTTTTTTTTTGAGACAGGGTCTTGCTCCATCACCCAGGTTGGAGTGCAGTGGCATGATCACAGCTTATTGCAGCCTCAACCTTCTGGACTCAAGTCATCCTCCTGCCTCAGCCCGGAACCACAGGCATACAACACCGTACTCGGCTAATTAATTTTTTTTTTTTTTTGGTAGAAACTGGCATCTTGCTATGTTGCCTGGGCTGCTCGTGAACTCCTAGCATCAAGTGATCCTTCTGCCTTGACCTCCCAAAGTGCTGGGATTACAAGCATGCCACTGTGCCTAGCTATGAATAGTTTTTCATGTCTTTGATTTGTATTTTCCTAATGGCTAATAATGTTGAGCATGTGCTTATTGGCTATTTATATATCTTCTTTGAGGATGTCTAATTAGGTTCTTTGTCCACTTTTAATTGGGTCATTTATCTTTTAATTGAATTATAGGTGTTCTTTATGTGTCTTAAATACAAGTCTCATCAGTTATATGATTTGTAAAAATTTTACCCTATTTGATGAGATATCTTTTCGTGTTATTAATAGTGTCCTTTGAAACACGAATGTTTTTCATTTTGAGGAAATCCAATTTATATAATTTTTCTTTGGTTGCTTGAGCTTTGGGTGTTGTGTCTGAGAAACCACTGTCTAACCCAAGGTTGTGAAGATTTATGCCTATATTTTCATGTAAGAATTTTATAGTTTTAGCTGTTATATTTAGGTTTTTGATCTATTTTAAGTTAATTTTTACATATGGTTTAAGGTAAGGTTCCAATATTATTCTTTTGCATGAGGATATCAAGGTGTCCCAGGACAATTTCTTGAAAGACTATTTTTTTCCCATTAATTTTATCTGCACTTTTGTCAAAAATCAATTAACCATAAATTCATGGGCTTATTTCCAGATTTTAAATTATACTCCACTGATTTATATGTCTATCCTTATGCCAGTACCACAGTCTTGATTACTGAAACTTTATAGTTATTTTTGAAATCAGGAAATGTGAATTGCCAGCTTTGCTGTTTTCAAGGTTAGTTTGGCTATTCTGGGGACCGTGGATTTCCATATGAATTTTAGGGTCAGTTTGTCAATTTCCACAAAGAAGGTAGTTGAAATTTTGATAGGCATTGTGTTGAATCTCTACTGCTACCTGTTTTTGCGTTGGTCATAAACTCAAAACGGTTTACGTTTTGAAATTGTTGAAAAAAATGTCCAAAGAAGAATAATATTTCATGTCAAGTGAAAATTATACAAAGTTCAAATTTCCATGCGTATAGAATTTCATTGGAACACAGCCATGCTTGTCATTTTTTGTATCACATATGGCTGCTTTAGCACCACAGCAGCAGAGTGGAGCAGTTGCAATAGAGACATTTTGCCCTGCAAAGCCTACAGTATTTACTAACTGGTCCTTTCCAGAGAGTTTGCTGACCCTTGCTCTAGACAATGGCAAAGGCTGAATAATTATCTCCTGAAAGTCCAATCAAAATCAAACCCTAGAACTATAATCTAGGGCTGGAATTTTTCCTCCTATTCAAGGGGTTCTTGTGCTATGTTTAGACCTGATGGAACTTGGTTTTTAAATTTTTTTCTAGTGTGGTATGTAAATGTAGAAAGAGAGTGGCTGGAAATGCATGTGGCAAGAAGAAGGAAGATGAAGAGGGAAAAGATGAACTCTGTGGGCATTAATAAAACAGTATAGAGTTCAAATATTAGAGGTGGAGGGAGCTTAACAATCCTTTCATTTTTACAGGTGAGGAAAGTGTGATTCAGGAAGTCTTCTCAGAAATTACACAGCATCTGACTCTCATCTTGCAGTCTTTTGACAACCTTCCTATCGTTAGACAGTTATATAAGATATACACTCATACTCCAATAGATAATGAAGCAGGAGAATCGGGTCTTGAAGCAGGGAACCTAAGGCTGATTCAGGCTGACATCCTAGAACTAAATCAAAAGAAAAAAACCCCAAAGTTCCACAACTAAGTAACAAAAGGACCTGAGGCTACCCTCTTTGCAAAATTCCCCTCTCTTTTTTTCTGCATGGTAGATGGAAAATTGAATATAGCTCTAGTTGCAAACCAACGTTTGCATAGAAGTGTAACTTTTTTTTTTTTTTTTGAGATGGAGTCTTGCTCTGTTGCCCAGGCTGGAGTACAGTGGTGCAATCTCGGCTCACTGCAAGCTCTGCCTCCCGGGTTCACGCCATTCTCCTGCCTCAGCCTCCCGAGTAGCTGAGACTACAGGCACCCGCCACCATGCCCAGCTAATTTTTTTGTATTTTTTAGTAGAGACGGGTTTCACCGTGTTAGCCAGGATGGTCTCGATCTCCTGACCTCGTGATCTGCCCGCCTCGGCCTCCGAAAGTGCTGGGATTGCAGGCGTGAGCCACCGCGCCCGGCCAGAAGTGTAACTTTGTAACTTCACTTCAGCCTCTGATTGGTTGCTTTCCACAACCAATCAGACTGATGATGGGCTGCTAGTACATAGGTGTACACCAAATAACCAATGGGAAACCTCTAGAGGGTATTTAAATCCCAGAAGATTCTGTAAAGGGGCTCTTGAGAACCTATGCTCAGGCCGCTCCCACCCTGTGGAGTGTACTTTTGTTTTCAATAAATCTCTGCTTTTGTTGCTTCATTCTTTCCTTGCTTTGTTTGTGCATTTTGTCCATTCTTTGTTCAAAACGCCAAGAACCTGGACACCCTCCACCGGTAACAGATAATTTTGTTTGTTTGTTTGTTTGTTTTTAAGACGGAGTCTCGCTCTGTCGCCCAGGCTGGAGTGCAGTGGCGCGATCTCGGCTCACTGCAAGCTCTGCCTCCCGGGTTCATGCCATTCCCCTGCCTCAGCCTCCGCAGTAGCTGGGACTACACGCGCCCGCCACCACGCCCGGCTAATTTTTTTGTATTTTTAGTAGAGACGCGGTTTCACCATGGTCTCGATCTCTTGACCTCGTGATCTGCCTGTCTCGGCCTCCCAAAGTGCTGGGATTACAGGCGTGAGCCACCGTGCCCGGCCCAATATTTTATTATTTTCTAGAGTGAGTTCCCGTTAGGAGTCTGTCAACTCTGTTCAGAGAATGTTCCCCCATGCCCTTCAGGACTCTCAAGTTGAAGCCTATCAAGAAAATCGGAGCTTTGCTAAGAGCAGACTGTCTACAGAAACCATTACTTTCTGGCATTGAGAGTAGAATTCTCTTTTGCATGTGCTAAAAACTGTGATTATGTGGTGTTGATAATGCACCTGACAGTTGGATATCACCTTATTTTAAAGCCTGCAGGCCCCTGAATCTTCAGTTCACTCATGTACTGTCAAAGACATGTGAAACGGCAAAGAGTGATCAAAGGACAGAGATCAAAGTTGGGGCTTTAAAAGTTATATTATTATTTTCATCGGTTAAACTCTATTCCTTCTTCGTATGAATGAAAGGGAGATCTGTGATTGGATTTCCACTGACTGCCACCCACTAATCCGTGTCACACGGACAACTTCAGCTGTAGCAGCTCAGGGTTGTCGGTGTAGATCTAAGCTGAGACTCAGCACGCTGAGAGGATGGGAGAAATTCAGCAGCTGCCAAAGGAGGGGCTGAGAAGGAGAAACGTTTCCATCAGGCTAATGAAACCTGTCAGCAACAGCAGGGGATCCAGAGCCTGTCCTCCCAGAATGCAAGAGGAGCGGAAAAGCGGCCAAGAAGAAAGAAGGGAGGAGGGGAGGAGGAAGAAACAAAGAATTCATAATTATACCAATTATAGCAGGAGTAGGAGGAGTTTGGCAGGAGGGGTGGTCATGAAACAAAAGAAAACAGTTAAAGTATGGTTCAACAATTGGCAAACTGCTGACTTTGTTCCCGGAACATTTCTCCCGGGGAGCAGCTTCTGCTGGGGCTGTGGTAGACGTCAATGTGCCTTAGGGTCCCTCTTCACCCTGGGAGGGGCGCTGGCAATGGGTTCCGATGGTCTGAAGTTTTTACAAAATCTGTGGAAGGAAAATATCATAACTGCCGTCAGTTAAGCCTACTGTGTCTTTCCACCTCGGCTTCCCTCACGGAGAGTTTTGGGGTTAGTTAAGGGGAAGTTGAGTTAGGAAGGCACCATATTTATTAACTGCACTTTACAAAGATGTTTTGGGACATTTCAATAAAAGCATATGAGAAACCATAAAGTCCTATTTTTTTTCTTTTGATACAGAATCTGGCTCTGTTGCCCAGGCCGGAGTGCAGTGGCACAATCTCGGCTCACTGCAACCTCTGCCTCCCGGGTTCAAGCGATCCTCCTGCTTCAGCCTCCCAAGTAGCTGGGATTACAGGTGCCCGTCACCAGGCCCAGCTAATTTTTTGTATTTTTAGTAGAGACAGGGTTTCACCATGTTGGTCAGGCTGTCTCAAACTCCTGTCCTCAGGTGATCCACCCGCCTCGGCCTCCAAAAGTGCTGGGATTACAGGCATGAGCCAGGGCGCCCAGCCAATAGAGTCCTATTTAGACATACACAAATATAGCTTATTTTACAATCCTTATATTTATTTATTAAAGAAGGGAGAGAAAAATTAGGTAAAAATTAGTAGGATATGGAACAAAACAGTTAAGATGAGTGATTAAGTCAGGAGTTATTCTGACACTGAGAAGGAAAGTATAACACAAAACTTTCAGATCATACCAAAACCAATCCTTCATTACGAAGAAGGGAGATTCTGTTAGGAGAAATGAATGGTGAGATTATTTGAAATCTGAGTAATAAAGCATTGTGAATTATATGAACTCACACAGAATTAAGCCCGGCATGGTGGCTCATGCCTGTAATCCCAGCACTTCAGGAGGCCAAGGTGGGAGGATTGCTTGATCTTAGGAGTTTGAGATCAGCCTGGGCAATACAGCAAGACCCTGTTTCTATGAAAAATAAAAAAATTAGTCGTGTGTGGTGTCATGTGCCTGTAGTCCCAGCTACCCAGGAGGCTGAGGTGGGAGGATTACTTGAGTACAGGAGGCCAAGGCTGCAGTGAGCCATGATCACGCTACTGCACTGCAGCCTGGGCAACAGCACGAGGCTCTGTCTTAAGAAAAAAAGATAAAGAAAACTAATTTAAAATATATGTGGGTTAAACATGAAATATTGACATTGGTAAGGAGAACATAAAACTCTAAAAATATTTTTTTAAATTGAGACACAGGGTCTTGCTCGGTTGCTGATATGGTTTGGCTGTGTCCCTATCCAAATCTCATCTTGAATTGTAGTTCGCATAATCCCCACATGTTGTGGGAGGGACCTGGTGGGAGGTAATTGACTCATGGGGGTGGTTTCCCTCATGCTGTTCTCGTGATAGTGAGTTCTCATGAGATCTGATGGTTATATAAGGGGCTTCCTCCTTCGCTCAGCTCTCATTCTTCTTCTTGCTGCGGCCATGTGAAGAAGGATGTGTTTGCCTTTCCTTCTGCGATGACTGTAAATTTCCTGAGGCCTCCCCAGCCATGCTGAACTATGAGTCAATTAAACCTCTTTCCTTTATAAATTACCCAGTCTTGGATATGTCTTTATTAGCAGCGTGAGAATGGACTAACACAGTTGCCCAGGCTGGAGAGCAGTGTCCAGATCATTGCTCACCACAGTCTTGAACTCCTGGGCTCAGGGTATCTTCACGCCTCACCCTCCAAAGTAACTGGAACCACTGGCATGCACCACCATGCCTCGCTAATTTTTTGTTGCTCAGACTGGTCTCAAACTCCTGAACTCTAGCAATCCTTCTGCCTTGGCTTCCCAAAGTGCTGGGATTACAGGTGTGAGCCATTATGCCTGGCCTCCATAAAACTCTTAATATTCCAATACAATGAGGACGACAGACTAGGTAATGAATATTGACAATTTGAGGACACAGACACAGAAAAACTGAAAGTATCCTAAAATATTACAGCTCATACATAAAATAAATTTGTTAGTGCTTTCCTCAAATTTGACAAAATCTAAGAAAGTTACAAGACGTTACCAACAACTAGTTACTTTGATAGAAGTAGAAAGAAGCATTTCTAAACTATCAGTCATTTTAAAATGTCAACTACCAACACGTAAGTAAAGATAATTTTCTTTCTATTCTTTCCAAACAAAATATTACAAAACCATTGTCTTTTGAAGAGGCTATCAGAATGTCTGCAGACAAAAATTATAAGGAAAAAAGCATTTTAGAGATGATTGAGAAAATTAGTTTATAAAAATACTATTTTTAAGGATTATGTGATGTGTGTGGTATTAAGTAGCTTAAAAATTATAATTTACGGTCAGGCACGGTGGCTCACCCCTGTAATCCCAGCACTTTGGGAGGCCAAGGCAGGCAGATCATGAGGTCAGGAGATCGAGACCATGCTGGCTAACATGGTGAAACTCGGCCTCTACTAAAAATACAAAAAATTAGCTAGGTGTGGTGGCCGGCGCCTGTAGTCCCAGCTACTTGGGAGGCTGAGGCAGGTGAATGGTGTGAACCCGGGAGGTGGAGCTTGCAGTGAGCCAAGATCGCACCACTGAGCTTCAGCCTGGGCAACAGAGTGAGACTCCGTCTCAAAAAAAAAAAAAATTGTAATTTACATGATTTTTCTTATACTAAATATCTACTTTTGTACTGTAGTTGATATTTAAAACTTTGTGTTTTTTCAGGAGGACCCCGAGAAATTGCATATGATTCAGGCCACTTGACACAGGATTTGCCCATTCTCATAAATTTCTAGGTGTCCTGCCTTAAGAACAGCCCCTCTTCACACTCAGTGACTTTCATGCTCTCAACTTTTCTGCTATTCCCTTCTTGGAGATGTGTATATATGCATATATATAGTTTTATAATTTTTAATTGTGGTCAATACACATACAATTTGCAACCTTAACTATTTTTTTTTTTTTAATGTATAGTTAGTGGCATTAAATACATTCACACTATTTTGGAACCGTCACCAGCATCCATCCACACAACTATTTTCATCTTGCAAAACGGAAGCTCTGTACCCATTAAACAACAGCTCTCAATTCTCCTCTCCCTCCAGCCTCTGGAAACCACCATGCTACTTTCTGTCTTTCTGAATTTGACTATTCTAGGTATCCCATAAAGTGGAATTATATACTATTTGTCTTTTTATGACTGTTCAATTTTTTTCTGATTCTCATTTCTTGTGTTGTTGAAGATGGCCCCCATCTATTTAAACTTTATATTTTCATTTTTACTACTGTGTTTTCTAGAAAAAAATTGTGTGAGTTTTGTTAAATAAATGTTTTCTAAAGGAAACGGGCTTTGAGTCCTGTTTCACCCAGTCAACTTAGGAAGACATTTATTTTTAAATCATGTGTAATTTTTGCCCAATTTCTGCTCTATTGGTTCATTGGAAAGATGTATCTACAGTGGAAATAATTAAGAAGAAAGCTTTAGTTACTTCCTCAGACATAGCCTTCTTATCTGTGATGGGCTTTTTTTGTTTTTGTTTTTTTTGAGACAGAGTCTTGCTCTGTTGCTCAGGCTGGAGTACAGTGGTGAGATCTTGGCTCACTGCAACCTCTACCTCCGGGGTTCAAGTAATTCTCGTGCCTCAGTCTCCTAAGTAGCTGGGACCACAGGTGCCTGCCATCATGCCCAGCTAATTTTTGTATTTTTAGTAGAGACATGGTTTTGCCATGTTGGCCAGGCTGGTCTCGAACTCCTGACCTCAGGTTATCTGCCCACTTTGGCATCTCAAAGTGCTGGGATTATAAGCACGAGCTACCGTGCCAGGCCCTGTGATGGTTAATTTTATGCGTCGACATGACTGGGCCACAGGATGCCAGGAAGCTAGTTAAACATGATTTCCGGGTGTGGTTGTGAGGGTCTTTCTGGAAGAGATGAGTATGTGAATGGGTGAACTGAGGAGGGCAGGTAGCCCAGTGTAGGTCAGTCTCTTGGCCTGACTGTCTGAGTGGGAACATTTGTCTTCCACCCTCAGTGCTACTGGTTCTCAGACCTTCAGACTTGGATTCAAATCTATACCATTGGCTTTCCTACTTGCAGGCCTTTGAACTACCTCATCAGCTTTTCTGGGTCTCTGGCACACAGATGGCAGATTATGGGACTGCCTAATAAATTCCATTCTCTCTCTATATATAGATATTTATGTATATTTCTGTTTCTCTGTAGAACCTTGACTAATACAACACCCAAGTCCCATTTTAGCCGTTTCCAAGAGATTTCAAGTTACTTAGGGACATATTTCGATTGGTGTTTGTACACTTCATTTTTTTTTTTTTTTTTTTTTTTTTTGGAGACGAAGTCTTAGTCTGTCGCCCAGGCTGGAGTACAGTGGTGCAATCTTGGCTCACTGTAAGCTCCGCCTCCCAGGTTCACGCCATTCTCCTGCCTCAGCCTCCTGAGTAACTGGGACTACAGGCACCCGCCATCACGCCCGACTAATTTTTTGTATTTTTAGTAGAGACGGGGTTTCACCATGTTAGCCAGGATGGTCTTGATCTCTTGACCTCGTGATCCACCCGCCTCAGCCTCCCAAAGTGCTGGGATTACAGGCGTGAGCCACCGTGCCCGGCCAACTTATCTTACAAGAATATATATATATATATTTTTGAGACGGAGTCTGGCTCTGTCGCCCAGGCTGGACTGCAGTGGCCGGATCTCAGCTCACTGCAAGCTCCGCCTCCCGGGTTTACGCCATTCTCCTGCCTCAGCCTCCTGAGTAGCTGGGACTACAGGCGCCCGTCACCTCGCCCGGCTAGTTTTTTTGTATTTTTTAGTAGAGACGGGGTTTCACCATGTTAGCCAGGATGGTCTCGATCTCCTGACCTCGTGATCCGCCCGTCTCGGCCTCCCAAAGTGCTGGGATTACAGGCTTGAGCCACCGCACCCGGCAAGAATATTGTGGGAACTCATTTCATAAGGTAAAAATCATTTACATAACAGCACTTTAAGCTATTATTTTTGTGATTATGCATTCACTGTTATTATGTCTGATCATTACGTGATTGTATGTACTACAGAAATAAGAAGAGATTGTTGATATTTAATGGTGTTAAAGATAATTTTCACTCAACATCACTAACCAAATCTTTTATGAAATGATGACATGGCCAGGCGCCATGGCTCATGCCTGTAATTCTAGCATTTTGAAAGGCTGAGGTGGGCGGTTCACTTGAGGTCAGGAGTTCAAGACCAGCCTGGCCACCATAGTGAAACCCAGTCTCTACTAAAAATAAAAAAATTAGCTGAGTGTGGTGGTGGTCGCCTGTAATCCCAGCTACTCAGAAGGCTGAGGCGGGAGAATCACTTGAACCCTGAAGGCAGAGGCTGCAGTGAGCCGAGACTGTGCCATTGCACTCCAGCCTGGGTGACAGAGTGAGACTCTGTCTCAAAATAAATAAATAAATACATACATACACAAATGCATAAAAGCAAAATAAAAAAGAAATGATGAAATGGCAGGCTTAGGGTTTGCAGTATAAATTGTTACTGTGAGTATGAATGGTGTTCTGGATTATACATTATAGATAGATAAATGCAACAAGCCACACTGTTCACTCTTTTGCTGTCGTTTTCCTCACCCCAGTAAGAAACCCCGTGCCTGTTAGCAGATATTTCCTACGTTTCCCTCCCTCCAGCCTCTGACACTACAAACCTACTTTCTGTCTTTATGGATTTGTTTATTCTGGGCTTTTACGTAAATACAGACGTACAATAAGTGGCCTTTTGTGTTTGGCTGCTTTCATTTAATGTTTTTAAAGTTCATACATGTTATGGCATAAATCAATACACACCCCTTTTTATCCCCTTTTTATACCTGAATAATATTCCATTGTATGAGTCCACCACTTTTTTTTTTTTTTTTTTGAGATGGAGTCTCGCTCTGTTGCCCAGGTTGGAGTGTGGTGGCGTGATGTTGGTTCACTGCAACCTCTGCCTCCTGGGTTCAAGCAATTCTCCTGCCTCAGCCTCCTGAGTAGCTGGGATTACAGGCATGTATCACCATGCCCAGCTAAATTTTTATATTTTTAGTAGACGGGGTTTCCCCATGTTGCCCAGGGTGGCCTCGAACTCCTGAGCTCAGATAATCTGCCTGCCTTCGCCTCACAAAATGCTAGGATTACAGGCGTGAGACACTGCACCCGGCTGAGTCTACCACATTTTGTTTAACCATTTATCAATGGGCATATGGGTTATCTCCACATTTTGGCTGTTATGAATAATGCTGCTATAAACATGTAAACAAAACTTATGTACAAGTTTTTGTGTGAACATGTGTGTTTCAGTTCTCTTGGGTATGCACCTAGGAGTAGAATTATTGAGTCATATGATAACTCTATGTTTAATTTTTGGAGGAATTATTAAACTGTTTCCAAAGTGGCTGCTGCATTTTACAATGCAACCTCCAATGTATATGAGTTCTAATTTCTGCATATCCTCACCCATGTTTGTTTTTGTTTGTCTTTTTTTGAGACAGAGTTTCGCTCTTGTTGCCCAGGTTGGAGTGCAATAGCGTAATCTTGGCTCACTGCAACCTCCGCCTCCTGAGTTCAAGCGATTCTCCTGCCTCAGCCCCCTGAGTAGCTGGGATTACAGGCATGCACCACCATGCCTGGCTAATTTTTCTTTATTTGTAGTAGAGACGGGGGTTTCACCATGTTGGCCAGGCTGGTCTCGAACTCCTGACCTTGTGATCCATTTGCCTCCGCCTCCCAAAGTGCTGGGATTCAGGTATGAGCCACCACACCCAGCCTGTTTGTCTTTCATTATGGCCATCCTAGAGCACGTGAAGTGGTATCTCATGGTTTTAATCTGCATTTTTCAATCACTAATGATATTGAGCATCTTTTCATGTGTTTATTGGCCATTTGTGTATCTTTGGAGAAATGTCTGCTCAGATGACTTATCCATCTTAAAATTTGGTTATTTTACTTTTTATTATTGAAGTGCAAGAGGTTTTTATATATTCTGGATATTAGACCCTTATCAGATACATGATTAGCAAATATTTTTCTCCCATTCTGTGGGTTTTCTCACTTTCTTTTTTTTTTTTAAGACAGAGTTTCCCTCTTGTTGCCCAAGCTGGAGTGCAATGACCCAATTTTGGCTCACTGCAACCTCCACCTCCCAGGTTCAAGCGATTCTCCTGCCTCAGCCTCCCAAGTAGCTAGGATTATAGTCGCGCGCCACCACGCCTGGCTAATTTTGTGTATTTTTAGTAGAAACAGGGTTTCACCATGTTAGCCAGGCTGGTCTCAAACTCCTGACCTCAGGTGATCTGCCTGCCTCAGCCTCCCAAAGTGCTGGGATTACAGGCATGAACCACACTGCGCCTGGCCTATTCCGTTGTTTTCTAGCTTTCACTGATGTTGAGCTGTCTGTCATTCATCTTTGTGAGCAGTCTGTGTTTACATTCATGATCTTCTCTTTGGTTCTGCAGATTCATTATGATGCATCTAGGTATGGATTTCCTCTTATTTCTCTCTCTTACTATTTCATGTTAGATTTTTTTCACTTTTCCTCCATTTCTTTCCACTCTTTCCTCATATCTTCCATCTGATTCTCTGTCCTGCATTCTGGATTGTTGCAGACTGGGTACTCCATAAACAGATGCTGAGATGAAGTTTGGGGTGCAAGTTTGGGGTGATGTTTATTAGGAATCAACACCTGTGAAGGGAAAGAGGAGGATCCAGGTGTGTGCAGAGAGAGAAGTTGAACAGTGATGCAGGCTTGACCAAGCACTTGCCCACCCACCAGAGAGCTTTGGAATCAAATCGTCTATCAGAGTTTTCCCACATCAGCCCGAAACCGCCGCAACTTTCAGCTCCTACTTTATTCCTTCACGCAGTGTGAGTTTCCCTGGCAAGTATGTGATTACTGGTGAGGTGCTTTCTGCAGCAGAAGCAGAGGCAGACCCTGATGGAGCTGGCAGTCGAGGTTGTCCTTTTTACTTCCTGGGCAACAAGCTTTTCCTTGCAGGGGGACCTAGGTGGTGAACCTCTGCATCTACCCATGCATTATTCCTTCTGATCTTTTATTTTTACTAGTTCTTTCTTTAGCTGCCCCACTCTGATTTTAACCTGTTTGTTGAATTTTCTCAATGAAAGATTTTCTTTTGTCAAGAACTATTTACATATAAATGTATCTTAATAGTGATTATTCTAAAGATGGAGTAGGGAGCACGCACTGAGCTGTGTCGGGCAATACTGGCACTCTTAGATGGAGGGTCCTAGGAGCAAACAAGCTAAACAGAGTCTCTGGGTCACGATGGGCTTCAGCTTCACTGAGAGCATACAAGAGCCCTCTGGGGAGTCATGGGGCAGGGCCATGCATTCTGGGAAGCACCAGACTTAGCACAGTCTGGACACCTGCCCAGGCTGTGTCCCAGCATGTTTGGCTAAGATGTTGCAGGATTGTCTTGAACTTTCTGAAATCAACTCTTTGTTTGGGAAGCCTTGGCTCCTTTTACTGAAGACTGCTACTTGGAAAGCAAGTTCTAGGTGCTAGATGTGCTCATTACTATGAAAGTGACTGCTTGTAGGACACTTTAGTGGATAGAACTAGAAATTACATGTGTGTACACACACACACACACACACACACACAGAGTAGTGTGCTGATGAATGTTCAACAGTTGGCTCTCTGGGGAAAAATAAATCCCTGATTTGTAGCATTTACCAATTTCCTTGGTGATAATACTCCCATCTTTGTCAATCTAAAAGTCAGTTTAATATCAGCCTGCTGCAAAATACTTGAAAACTGAGCTGGTACAGGCCAGTGGTATACCACTGATGTGATATGTATGGACCTATCTCTCTTTCTCTCTGTCATCTATCTATTAAAACTCATGAGTTTATACTGATATCCGCAAAGCCAATCCAACACCACAGGGTTTATTCTTTCCTTCTTCCTTCCATATTTTTAAATCCTTTCTCTGACAGTGAGAAACCCACTTCCCATTATCAAGAATATATTACTTATTTTCTCAGTCTTGAAATATACAGAAATTCATTTCAGAATGTCTAGTTCATACATTTGCAAATTAAACAAACAAACAAAAACAGCCAGCTTACCAGAGTTCAATACTCTCTTGAGTTCTTTAGGTTAAAGATCTAATGGCATATAGTTCATACGCTTTGTTCAAACTTACTGGGGTTTGTTCTTTAAAAAATGTTTTGACCTTAGTGTGGTTACATTATTCATTATATAGGTCTATGTGTTCGTTTGTATTCCATTTTAGAGTTTTCTTTTTTTTTTTTTCCTTGAGATGGAGTCTTGCTCTGTCGCCAGGCTGGAGTGCAATGGCCCGTTCTCGGCTCACTGCAACCTCCGCCTTCCGGGTTCAAGTGATTCTCCTGCCTCAGCCTCTCAAGAAGCTGGGATTACAGGTGTGTGCCACCACGTCCACCCAATTTTTGTATTTTTAGTAGAGACAGGGTTTCACCATGTTGGTCGGGATGGTCTTGATCTCTTGACCTTGTGATCTGCCTGCCTCCACTTCCCAAAATGTTGGGATTACAGGCATGGGCCACCGCGCCTGGCTGAGTTTTCTTCATTGTTAATTTTATGTTCTGCCTTATGTTTTTGAATATGTAAAACATTAATATCAAAAAGTTAGAATTGTACAGAAAAGTGTATTCAGAGAAGTATTACTCACCCTTTGTTCCCCATTCCTCCTTTTCTTTCTGCTTTGTTCCCACCTAACGTTTGAAGGTGACAAATTTAGTGATCTCTAGCTATCCTTCCTGTGTGGGTTGGGGGATTTTGGTAGAAATAAGCAGATACTAGCATACTTTCCCCTATTTTTTACCCAAAGACAGCATAGTTCAGTTGCTTTTTTTTTCTTTTTAAAACAACATATCCTGAAAATCATTTCACATATATTAATCTTTCTCATTCATTTTCTCAGTTGAATAATATCTCTTTATGTGTATGCACCACTTTTGCTCTATTTCCAATATTTGGGTATTTAGATATTTGCCAATATTTTGCCATTATAAATAATGCTTCAATGAATAACCCGGTGCATAATATTTTCTTTTTGTTTAAGGTGTATTTTCACAGAAAACTCCCAGTAGTGGGATTGCTGGCACAAATGGCAAATGCATACATTGTGTTGTCAGATATTGCCATATGCCACTGCATAGCAGTTGTGTCGCCTTCCATCTCTACCAGCGATGTGTGACAGTGCCTGTTTCCCAAAAGCCTTTCCACATGAAGTGTGATACCTTACAATTTTTCCAATTTGGTGAGAAATTGTATATCAGTGTAGTTTTCATTTGCATTTCTTACATCATAAATGAGGTCAAACACCTTTTCATATGTTTACTAGACATTTTATATCTTTTCTGTGAATTGTTTGGTAATGAGTTTTGCCCATTTTCCTATTGAGTGTTTGGCCACCTTCCTGCTTAAATTTTGAAAGTCAGCAGGAGAATCTTCAAGAGCCTACAGTGAAGTCAAAGTGTCTGCTACTCCAGGTGTGGTCTGTGGGTGAGCAGCATCTGATTTAGGAGCTTGACATCACCTGGAATTTGTTAGCCCTGTAGGATCTTGGGCACCACACCTGACCGTCTCAATTAGAACCTGCATTTTAACAAGATCCACAGGTGACTTACACACATAATAAAGTGTGACATGCCCTGGTCTCAGCTATGTCTTAAAGACCTCATATTCCATTTCCTCTAGGAATGTCTCCTGAGTAAAACAGAAGTGAAAGAGGGGATTACATTTCTCCAGTAACATGAACCCTAAGTGGTATCTGGAAACATATGTGTTAGATTAATTGTAATACCTTTCCCAGATGCTCTGCCTTGAAAGGTTGTGTTTTCTGCTTATCTAGTGGAATAAACAAATTTGTAAAAAAAAAAAAAAAAAAAAAAAAAAAAAAGAGTTTTTAGGTTGGTGCAAAAGTAATTGCAGTTTTTGCCACTGAAATAAAAGACGCAATTACTTTTGCATCACCCTAATAAATGACGTATAAAGGCAGTGAATATTCATTAAAAAATTCAGTCAGGCCGGGCACAGTGGCTCACACCTATATTCCCAGAACTTTGGGAGGTCAAGGTAGGAGGATTACTTGAGCTCAGAAGTTTGAGACCAGCCTGGGCAACATAGTGAGACCCTGTCTTGACAAATGGTAAAAAAATTAGGTGGGCATGGCGGCATGCACCTGTCCTCTGAGCTACTTGGGAGGGTGAGCTGGGAGGATTGCTTGAGCCCAGGAGTTCCAGGCTGCAGTGAGCTGTGATGGCACCACTGCTCTCCTTCCTGGGCAACAGAGCAAGAATCTGTCTAAAAAAAAAAAAAAAAAAAAAAAAAAAAAATTAAAATTCAAACAATGCAAGGATAAAATAAAGAGCGAAAGTCCCCTTTCACACTTCCCTGTATGTGACAGTGCACAGGAGTGCCTCCTTTTTATGGGTCACTTGTTATTTTTGCTAAAAACAGACATGCTCTTTCAAGATATGACTGGAAGAGATTTTAAACTAATTATATGTTATTAAGACACATACAAATCCTAAAGCAAACTTAACAAGGAAATGATGTAGTAAGAGGTTATCATTAAGCATGGGTAACACTTGAATTATAAATTTGCGTGTAGCAGTCATTTATATGCAAATTTCAGAACTGGCTGCAATTATATTTAATCTCCACTACCTACTAGTTTCATTTTCAACAGAAAGAAAAGCTTTCTTCCTATAGTTTGGAAAAACAAAGATGAGGTTACTCCATCAAGCTAATGTAGGTGGGTGTATCTTCTACCATATCTGAGACATCATCCACCCAGCCCAGCCAGAGGTCAGCCTCATCCCAGGTAGACAGGTAGCACCCTCTTTTGGGCTGATGCTCTGTCCCTCTGTAGGTATGACTTCTCTCCGAGAAATAGTGATGCCAAAAGAACTCACACAATTCCAGGCCCACTCTGGTGGAAATTTTAAAAATAGCCTTTGGCCAGCATGTTGGTTTCCCAGGACTGCTGTAACAAAGCTCCACAAACTCGGTGACTTAGAACAACAGAATTGCTTCTATCACCGTTCTAGAGGCTAGAAGTCTGAAATCAAGGTGTCAGCAGGCCATGCTCCCTCTGCAACTTTAGGGAAGGATCATTCCTTGCCTCTTCCAGCTTCTGGTGGTTCCCAGTGATCCTTGCTGTTCTGTGGCTTGCAGGTGTGCAGTATTCTCCTTCCTACCTTTGTTGTCACATAGTATTTTTCCTTTGTGTATGTATTTGTGTCTCTTCTTATAAAGACATCATTCAGGCCGGGCGTGGTGGCTCACGCCTGTAATCCCACTACTTTGGGAAGCTGAGGTGGGCAGATCACCTGAGGTCAGGAGTTTGAGACCAGCCTGGCCAACATAGTGAAACCCCCGTTTCTACTAAAAATACAAAAAATTAGCCAGGTGTGGTGACAGGTGCCTGTAATCCCAACCTCCTGGGAGGCAGAGGCTGCAGTGAGTCGGGACTGCACCATGGCACTCCAGCCTGGGCAACAGAGGCTCCGTCAAAACAAACAAACACACACACACACACACACACCATTCATATTGAATTAGGGCCCACCTATTCCAGTAGGACCTCAACTTAAGTTAGTTACATCTGCAAAGACCTATTTCCCAATAAGGCCACATTCACAGGTACTGGGTTTGGAACTTCAATATATCTTTTGGGGGAGTACAATTCAACCCAGAACAGTAGGGACCAAGTTTCTGCTGAAACTTTAACACTAGAAATGTCCCATTTGTTACCAATAACACTTCACCAGGAAGAAGAGGCTCCACTCTGGGTTGCTGGGTGAATCCATCTTCCTGGGTTTAGTTCGCGTTTCCATGCCTCCTTGTCTGTCAGAACCTGTGCTTGCTTAGACATCGCCAATGACTACTGTTGGCACATTGTGTGTTGTTCTCTGCTTCCTAAATGAAAATCTGCCAATTCTAGAATATACTGAATCAGCAAGCAAGTACAGAATTTAGGAGTGGTAGAGATATGGATAAAATTGGTAGGTTTGGGGAATTCCTCACTTTCCAGATATATATACATTTAAATAAAATTTATGGTAGGCCATTGTTTTGGACTGAGCTCCTGAACTAGGCCCCAACAGACCAAACTAAAATGAAGCCACAGTATTAAGTGCTACATAACTAAACAGAGACTTTAAAAAACAGGAAAATCCCAAAAAGGGCCAGTTTTCCAAAAACCAGGAGATTCATAGCAAACGGGGCCCAGTCAGCGTGAGCCAGCTACGGCAGCCCCCTCTGCTTTAACCCATAAAGGAGAGTAACCTGATGTTACCTAATGTGCTTTCTGCACTATACTTTTCCCTTGTTCCTGCTTAAGTTACCTTAATAAAACCCAGCTGTTCTTCCATTCTCACAGAGCTCCTGTCTATTTTGTAGTCAGAATGCTGCCTGGCTCATGAATTGCTACTAGAAGCCAATCAGATCTTTAAAACCATTTGTTGAAATTTTGTTCTTTAGACTACACAAACACACTCTCATCATATAGCTCTTTAAAAAAGAAAAGAAGAAAAGAAAAAAGAATATAAAACCCTACAACCTTAGGTGCTTTTGTTGTTTTTAATTTAAAAAGACAAAATTGTTCGACTTGTATAGAAGTAGATACAGCTTAGAGAGCCAAGGTAACAAAAGGGGAAAAGTTTGTGTTGTCTGGTACCTTTGAGGGAGTCAGAAGCCTAAAGGGAGGCTCTGATTTATGATTCTCAGAAGACAACTGTTGTCAACAGTTCAGATGAGAACTGAGCGGCCACACTCCTGCAGCTGAAAGGCGTCAATGCGAGCTGAGTTGCTCTTGAACAGTGCGTTCCCCGGGGAGGCAGGGAAAGGCTGGCTTGCACCTGCTCTGTCACCCAGCTCCACTCTTAGGACAGAAGAGGTCTGGAAAACGTCTAGGCCATTCCTCATTTCACAGAGGAGGAAATGGGTTAGTGTGTAATTGTTTTTATTATCACACTTGTTTTATCTTCTAATCTGTCAGGCTCACTCAATGCTACATCCTGCAGTCCCCACCAGTCCCCACCCACTGGGGAAACAATCCGATCCTGCAAGCAATTACTGAATGCTGACGGCATGCCTCACCTCCAGACCTGCCCATTAAACCAAGAAGGGAGGTGTTTTGCTTTCCGCGCTAGATCGGTATTTTCCCCTACCACTTTAAGATTACGCTTCAGGCCAGTGTTAGGCTTTCTGGTGGGGTGGGAAGCTACAGGCGGCCTCCTCCACCGCAGTGATGGCGGCTATGAAACCTCTGGGTACTGGGGCCGGAGACGCGGCAGGGATTCTCCCAAAACTGGGTTTTCAAGGCTACCGCGCTCTACGGAGGCCGACCCCGCAGGTAAGGAACTGTCCACCGGGAAGCAACGGGCGTGGCGTGAGCAGCCCGACCAATCAGCAGAGCCGCCCTTCAGTCAGGCTCCCCGCCCGGGGTACCCGCCCAGTCCCCAACCACTGAGCATGCGCCGCGGGCCTGGCGCAAATCCTCGCCTGGCGCGCCCTCTCCGCGGCCCCGGGAGGGTTAGGCTGCGCCGGGCTTCCTCAGAGAGACAGAGAGGGAGCCGGGGCGGCAGGGGACCCTTCGGGACGGGAAAGCGGTTAGGGTGTTGGGGGGAAAGTCCCTCACAGGGTGGCTGTCGCTAGCGGCCGCCAGCTCTGCGTCACGGTGGGCTCGCAAGCCGGCGCATCCCGGTTTCCTTGGCACCCCGCCTGGCGGTCCGGCGCGGAGGGGCGGCAGACCGGTTAAATCGGCCCCTGTGAGGGCTGCCGTGTCACCTGAGCCCCTTCCAGGCCGTTGTCCTCAGGTTACAGGCGACGTAATCGAGGCTCCGAAGTTTTGCCCACGTCCAAGGTGAAGCAGCTGGCCGTCCCGGCAGGTCGGAGTCTGGGAGTCTCCCACGCCTGGCCCGGCCCAGCCGTCATTCTCCCGCCGGGAGCTCCGTGCCTCCGGGGACCGAACGGTGGGGAGGCCGAGGCGCCACCACGAGCGCGCGGCGCTCCGCGCCAGGTCCCAAGCAGGGACGCTCCGTCCAGGTCCGCCCGGCCGGCTGGGGGTGTCGATCGGTGCCGCGTAAAGGCTACTTTCCTGAGACCTCCGTCCCCGCAGAGGCCCCGGGAGCAGAGGGGGGCGTGGTGCACCGAGCCCAGACCCTCCCGGTGACATCGGGGTCCCCTCGAGCGCAGCCTGGCTCCCTGGGCAGGAAACCCGGCTCTGAGACCGCGCATCGTCCAGCCTCGGCTGTGCGCCCTCTTGGTGGCGTGCGCAGTCCCCTTCTCGGGTCTTAGGACGTGCGACCCGAAGCGGAGGCAACCCCGACCCCCCCACCTTCCCCGCTGAGGGTCTCGCGCGAAACGCCACCCCTGCCAGTCTGGCAGCCTAGCTCCAGCGCCGGGCCGCGCCGACCTGCCTGGCCCGCCGTCCCGCCGCGCCGGCCCCTCCTCCGCCCTCTGGGCGCCCCGCCCCGCCCGCGCCGCGCCGGACACCCCGCCCCGAGGAGGCGGCCCGGCGAGCGGTCGCCGAGGGAGGCTGGTGGCATGGGGGAGCCGCCGCCGCCACACGCACGGTCACCCCGAGCGAGCCCGGGCACTGCTGCGATCGCGGGGGGCCGCGGACGCCGAGGGGGGCGCCTCGGGGCGTGACACGGCGCGGAGGGCGCGGCCCGGGCGGCGGCGGCCCGACGCGCGGAGAGCAGCCGGGGGAGCGGGCGGCGGCGGCGCCGGGAGCGGCAGGCGGAGCGGGCCGGGCGCCGAGGGCGCACCTGGCTGCCGCGCGGCCGGGCCGGGCCGCGGGAGCAGGCGGAGGCGGAGGCGGAGGCAGAGGCGGCGGGGGCCGGAGGATGTCGCAGCCGCCGCTGCTCCCCGCCTCGGCGGAGACTCGGAAGTTCACCCGGGCGCTGAGTAAGCCGGGCACGGCGGCCGAGCTGCGGCAGAGCGTGTCTGAGGTGGTGCGCGGCTCCGTGCTCCTGGTGAGTGCGGGACGACCGCGGGCCGGGGGAGGGAGGAGGGGGCCCAGGCAGCTGCGGGCCCGGGCCGGGCGCCTCTTAGTCGGCAGGGCTGAGGCGGAGCGGCAGACCGTGCTGGGTCCGCGGAATCAAGAGGTGGGGCGGGCGGGAGGGGGCTGGACAGGGAAGAAGAGAAGGTCCTGGAGGGGCTGCAACTCCCAGACCCCTCTCGGCCACCCAAGATTCTGTCCCCATAGCTGCCCCCTTCCTCCTGGGAAATTTCCGCGGAGTGACGTCGCCCTCTCCCTCTTTTCACCCCGCTTTCTCCCAATTTACCTGCTTTCTGTCAACTGGGAAATTACACTCTCCCCCCTCCCCCGCATCCCTCCCCCAGCCTCCCTCTCCTCCAGTGTTTTGGAGGGGCGCAGGGGAATTGAGATGGGGCTTCCTCATCCAGTCTGCGCTCAGGGTGGGAGATGCCCCTGCGAACACTTTGAGTGGGCTGAACTCCAGGAGGGAAGGGCTTCGGCATTCTCTCCTGCGCCCCGTCCCCCCTCCCCAAGCCGGTATCCTGAAGTTTGGCCGCCTTTTAGGGAAGCTTGGGGGGCATGATGGGAACCCTCGCTAATTTAGCATTGGTGCAAATTCCTGTGACCTTTGGGGGTTCGAAGCAAGCAAAGCAAGCAACCCAAAATGAATCTGCACGTGGCAGAACGTCTTTAGAGAATAGGCCTCTGGGTGTGAGGAAGATGAAGTTTTCTCTTAAGTTTTTCACAGCCAGTGCTGGTTCTGCTGTATTTGGAAACGCACTGCAATAATTTAGAATAGTCAGGTTCACCTGGATGGTGCGGGAGTGGAGCGACGTTTGAGCAGGAGCGAGCTCTGCCGGGCAGCTGGAAACTTTTAGCAGCCCCTTGCGTTGCCGCCGGCATTTGTTTTCTTGAAACGGGCTTGTTTGTGGGTGGGTGTGACTTGTGGTGTTTGTTGGAACAGTGCAAGAAGATGGGCCTTGGAAGTGGTTGTCTGGGCTTTGTGGCGCGGTGTGTTGGGGAGTGTCGGGGCAGAGTGCCGGGCCCCTTAACACAGGGGCGGATGCATCATTTTGGTGGCAGATCGATGCCCTTCATGGGCAGACACAAAATTGCGTGAATGACGTTTGTGGAGATTGGAGATGAAACTTCGCTGATTTCTGTGTCCAATTTGCTCAGTTTGAATTTTCTCTCGATTGCTAGCTCTGCCAACTCACTCCAGATTTCTCAAACTCCAGTTTGATCCGTAGTAAAGAGGGATTTAATTTTTCTATTTTAGGGAAGTCGATTAGGTAAGGAGTAGAGCAGGAGTTGGGAATAGACCAGAACCTGGCCATCTCTTCCATAAGCAGCTAACTTCTGTATGGCTTCCTGCATCTTCCTGACTTTTGCCAGTGCATGTTAAGGATAAAGCCTGCAACTTCTTTGGCATCCTTTCTGTTCTCACACAGAACTTGGTTCCTTTATCTGGGGCCTGCCGTGGTCATCAGGGATTTTAGGCAGAACAAGAGTAAATAAAGTGTGCTAGTGTGCCATGATTTCCAAGGTGCTGCAGGTACTGGTTTAATAAGCCGTGCTGGTGGAGCCCAGGAGTGCCGGTGCAGACACAACACTGCTGATGTGCAGTGGTCCCCGAATATCCCCTTCCTGTCGGGGGATGGCCTACTAATGGTGACCTAGGAGTGTCCATTCCCACATGTGACGGCCTGCCAACCGTGTTATGTCATGATACTTTAGTAGTACATCCGTGTTCCCTGGACACCCTTATGCATGAAGAGCCAGATGGCCTGGCTGTTGTCTTAACTTTTAGTCTTGTCTGTCTGTAGTCACTTGTCTGACAAAACCTGTGATGGAACAGATACAAAATGCAGGGAAGCGGGTGGGCTTGCTCTGGCATGTGAGGGCGCCTGACTGAATGGGAAATAGGAAATGCATTGTGATGGTTCTGAATTGCAGAAGGAAGAATCCGGGAGGGCCTACAGATACTAAAAATTACCCACACACCTCATCCCCCCATCTCCTGCCTGGTACTCTGCCACTGCCTACTTCCTCTCATGGCTCCAGTGTCAGGGAGCCACAGCAGGTGCACCTGCCACATAAGTTCTGGCCCAGCTTCGTTGTATGAAGGTCTGAGAGGTGAGGTAAGGTAACCCTGGACTTCTCAGGAGGCAGAGCAGCAACCCATGGTCTGTGAATCTGTCCTTAGATGGAAGTAATTACTCTGCTCTGTGTCTGATAACTTGGGTCAGCACTAATACAATGCTCACAACATAAATGCTCAATAAATATTCTTAACTAGCTGACTAATAAAGCAGTTCTGCAGATGGATTTTAAAAAATTAAACTACGTATGCATTCAATAGCTCTTCCCACGCTTCAAGTATTGATGAGTGGATGGTCATAAGATCAGAAACAATGAAATTAAATAGTTCAGCGGATGATAAAGGCTGCCATTAAAAACAAGCTTTAAAATGTAAACATAACATGGGCTTACTCATTTTTCATTGTTCAATAGCTCATTTTTCATGGGTTCAGGTTCGTGGACCTTTATGAATGATTTTGTGTTAATTTGTTTGAAAAGCTTGAAAATAAACATACAAAAAGTAGAGAGAATAGTATAATGAACCTTCATATTTCATCATTCAGATTGAATAATTATCAAGATTTTGCCAAACTTGCTTCATATGTCTCTTCTTCCTATTCTTTTTCATGTGTGATTGTGAATCCCAGGCCTTGTATCATTTCACCTCTATATAACTAGTATACATTACTTAAAAATAGGGTCTATTCTTACATAACTATAATGTCATTATGATAAATTAACAACTTGTTAGTATGCTCTTCCCATTTCCCAGATTATTTTAAAAAATCTTTGATTGTTAGTTTGTTCTAATCAGGGCCTAAAAAAGCTTTGCAGGCCTTGTCAGACATGGTTAGCTCTTTCACGAGCTTTAGAATTCTTTTTTTTTTTTTTTTTCTGAGATGGAGTCTCGCCTTGTTGCCAGGCTGGAGTGCAGTGGTGCGATCTTGGCTTACTGCATTCTCTGCCTCCCAGATTTGAGTGATTCTTCTATCTCAGCCTCCCGAGTAGCTGGGATTACAGGTGTGTTCTACCATGCCCAGATAATTTTTGTATTTTTAGTAGAGACAGGGTTTCATCATGTTGGCCAGGCTGGTCTCAAACTCCTGACCTCAGGTGATCCGCCTGCCTCGGCCTCCCAAAGTGCAGGGATTACAGGAGTGAGCGACCCACCGCGCCCAGCCAGAATTTTTTATAATGGAGAGAACCCTCCATGGGGTCAGGACTTCTGGGTTTTAATGTTAGAGGTTTGGTAGTTCAGAGCATGGGTTGTAAACCTGGTTCCATGCCTCACCAGCTGTACCGTCTTAGGTATATAACTTAACCTTGTTGGGGCTCAGTTTCCTCATCTGTAGATTGGAGATAATAATCATACTTTCCTTGTATTGTAGTTGGAAGGATTAATTGAGCTATGTGGGTGAAGCTCTTAGCCAGTGGCTGGCGTATATTCTACCAGCTACTTAAGTCCCTTTGGACTGTTGCTTAATGTCTCTGAACTTCAGGGTTCCTGCTCTGTTAAATAAGAGACATACTTGTTTTTTTCTAGAGTCCCTTATTCCACCAATGGGCTTCTATTTGAAGCTGTTTTTATTTATTATTTATTTATTTATTTATTTTGAGACGGGGTCTTGCTCTTGTCACCCAGGCTGGAGTGCAGTGGCATGATCTTGACTTACTGCAGCCTCCATCGCCCAGGCTCAAGTGGTTCTCCTGCATAGCTGGGATTACAGGTGCCTGCCACTATGCCCGGCTAATTTTTTGTATTTTTAGTAGAGACGGGGTTTCGCCAATTTGGCCAGGCTGGTTTCGAACTCCTTACCTCAGGTGATCCACCCACCTTGGCCTCCCAAGGTGTTGGGATTACAGGGGTGAGCCACTGCGCCTGGCCTTGTTTATTATTGTTTTAGAGACAGTTTTTATCTGTCACCCAGGCTGGAGTATAGTGGCACAATCATGGCTTGCTGCAGCCTTTGAACTCCTGGGTACATGCAATCCTCTCACCTCTGCCTCCAGAGTAACTGGGACTACAGGCATGCACCACCATGCCTGCCTGATTTTTGTATTTTTTGTAGAGATGGGGTTTTGCCCTGTTGTCTAGGCTGGTCTCGAGCTGGGCGCAAGCAATTCCAAACTCCTGGGATTGCAGGTGCAAATCAGCATACCCAACCCTAAGCTGCTTTTATAAAAGTAGTGGAGGTACTACTAGGAACGTTTTTAACTGTAGGAAAAGTAATTTATGATTTTTGGTAATGAAGGAAGAATCCTCACAATTTCAGAATTAGCTTTCCATAATGTAGAATAGTCAGGAAGGTGGCATGTTCAGAACGTATGCAAGCTCAGAAGAAACGCTAGAAAGAATTCCCTGAGCAGGATTGAGTTATGATTACTTTTGGAGCTCCGGACAGGATTTTACCTCAGGTCTTTCAGATGTATTAAAGATGGCATCATAATGGCCTAGATCTAAGAGGATGTATTAATACCACTCAAGGCCTACAAGTGTCTTTTCTCTGAAAGATTTGTGTGACTCTCAGGTCACATCCCTTTGCATGGGTGTGCTGACTGTCCTGCACTTGGGTATTAATACACAAGTCTTCGGGTTGCCCGGCTTCCGTACTGATCTTATCTCATTATGTTCAGCTTCAGACTTTTCTTCGATGTCAAGCCCTTGCCAGCGATGCCACTCCACACCCCTTTGAGTTCCAACAATACAAATGAAACCAAGTCAGGTCGTTGCTAAATTTCGCTTGGCTGTTACTGGAGGAGGGCAGACAGGAAGTATGGGGTAGTAATGTCCCTGAGTCTGCCTGAGGCTTCCTGCACTGCCCCGTTTATTCAGCTCAAGATTCCAGTGCTATCAGAGGTAACGTGAGAGACCCCGGTAATGTTGTTCTTTGAAATTCTCAAGAAAGGTAAAATCTCGTTTTTGGCTATAATTTAAAATCAGATGTCAGTAAGCTGATAACTGGCCAGAGCTTCTCTGCACTGTTTTTCTCCACCCCTCAGTGGAGAAAGCAGAAATGTCCCAAAATACAGGAAGCAGGGTGGAGGCACATATCAGATTAGATAATCAACAGAAGGTTCCACTCCTTTGCTTTTTAGTCCATTTGACTATTAGTAGTCAGGAGGACATTAGTGAGGCCTTGAGTTTGAACAGGGAGGGAAGGAACTGTGAAAAATCACTGTCCGCATTTACTGAGGGCGGACTCTGGGGCAGGGCTCTCTGCTGGGTGCTAAGAACATGATACCACATCAGAGTAGGCCATTGCCCACGCAGGGTTTATGATCTAAACAGGTGGGCGGGTCAGTCACCTACACTAAGGTGACTAACAGTACCAAGGCGCACTATGGAAAGAGTCAAACGTGTGGTTCAGAGACCACAGGAAGATGAAAGCACAGAACCAGTGTATTTGGGAAAGAATTTATTAAGAGTTAAACTGGACCAGCCCGGCGCGGTGGCTCACGCCTGTAATCCCAGCACTTTGGGAAGCCGAGGGGCGTGGATCACAAGGTCGGGAGATCGAGGCCATTCCGGCTAACACAGTGAAAACCGTCTCTACTAAAAATACAAAAGATTAGCCGGGCGAGGTGGCGGGTGTCTGTAGTCCCAGCTACTCAGGAGGCTGGGGCAGGAGAATGGCGTGAACCCAGGAGGCGGAGCTTGCAGTGAGCCGAGGTGGCGCCGCTGCACTCCAGCCTGGGCGATAGAGTGAGACTCCGTCTCAAAAAAAAAAAAAAAAAAAAAAAAAAAAAGGAATTCACCTGGACCTGGAAGATGCAGAGATAAGGGAGACTTTTATTCTTTTTTTTCTAAGAAAGAATAAGAAATCGAGGCCGGGCGCGGTGGCTCAAGCCTGTAATCCCAGCACTTTGGGAGGCCGAGGAGGGCGGATCATGAGGTCAGGAGATCAAGACCATCCTGGCGAACACAGTGAAACCCCGTCTCTACTAAAAATACAAAAAAATTAGCCGGGTGTGATGGCGGGCGCCTGTAGTCCCAGCTTCCAGGGAGGCTGAGGCAGGAGAATGGCTTGAACCCGGGAGGCGGCAGAACTTGCAGTGAGCCAGGATCGCGCCACTGCACTCCAGCCTGGGCGACAGAGCGAGACTCCGTCTCAAAAAAAAAAAAAAAAAGAAATCGAACAAATGCTTAGTATGCCCAGGTAGGACCAAGAAGGAGCAGCGCAGCTTGGGCAAAGAAGAGCAAGTTTTTTGGAGGAAGGGAGAGAAGTTTTGATAAATACAGTTGCCAACTTTGGGAACAATTTCATTGATTGGCTGAGAACACGTCCTGAAATAGATTTTTTCATTTGTCTTTTTGAAACCTATTTCAGGAAAGAAGTTCAAACCAGCCATGAACATATGCTTCCTAGAGAGACCTGCCCTAAGTGTAAGCCTGAGAGTAAATAATGTGACTGTTTTCTGTCAGGCAGGCCCAAGACTGGGATGGGAGGTGTGACATGGCAGGGAAAATCCAGTAGCAGGCCTGTGTGTGTAGGCACTTAGGTATCATGAGAGTAGTAGTCGGATATGGTGAGTTACCATTCAGTAAATGGTATTACAAATAATAATGTTGGAGCCGTACCTTATAGCACATACTGAAATCAATAATAGTGAAATACAAGAGTTATTTGTAAAATAAAAGAAACCACATAAAACATGGGCGCATAATCATGTAAGAGTGGAGAGGGATATTTATGTATTTATTTATTTATTTGAGATGGAGTCTCACTCTGTCACCCAGGCTGGAGTGCAGTGGTGCGATCTTGGCTCACTGCAACTTCTGCCACCTGGGCTCAAGTGATTCTCCTGCCTCGACCTCCCAGGTAGTTGGAATTACAGGCATGTGCCACCACACCCGGCTTATGTTTGTATTTTTTAGGAGACGGGGTTTCACCATGTTGGCCAGGCTGGTCTTGAACTCCTGACCTCAAGTGATTCACCCACTTCAGCCTCCCAGAGTGCTGGGATTACAGGCATGAGCCACTATGCCCGGCCTGGAGAGGGATTTTTAAAGTATGAAAGTTCAGGAAGAAACCAGCTGGACCTGGGCTTTGGAGGTGAGCCTTGGCTTTGCCACTGATTGGCTGAGGACTTCGAGCAACGTACATTGCCCGAGCCTTAGTTTGCTCATCTGAGGATTGGGATTGGTAGGTATTATTATCTTAGAGAGTTTTTTAAAAGTAAAGATTAAGTAAGAAAATGCATGTAAAGTAGTTAATAGTGAGTGCTTAGCAAATGCAAGCTCTTATTATGTTACTAAAGGAAAAGATTGATTATCTTGACTGAATATTTCTGGAGCCAGCATTTATTGACCCATCTGTGATGCCCTAGAATGCATCCAAGGACTTCACACACAGGTTAAGTCCCCTAAAGGTCACAGGTGTAGGTACGGGGGCTGGGTCTTGAAGCTGAGCACTATAACTTCACACCCTGAACTCCTAGCCACTCTGCCTGTTGCCTCCCCATGTTAACACTAAACGTCTGTCTCTGTAAGTACCATACTGGTAAAAGTCAAACAGTAAGCTTAGAAACAATATTTGCCCTGTAGCTATTTGTCTTTAGAGATCTCTCGGTCACAGTCTTAAGTTAAACCTTTTGCTTGGAGGGCTACCCCATTCTGTAACTCCAGGGCCACATTCACATGGGCATAAGCTGTACTGTACAGTATGGAATGTAGGTTTGATAAGCATGAGGTTTTAAAAGTGTACCTGTCATAAAATTGTTTTTCTTTAGCGTAAATCTCTCATGTACATTCGTTGACTGGCTATCGGCCTGACCTATCTGTGTTTAGTCTTTAACATGAACCAGAATGCAGAATGTTAACAGTGGTTATCTCTGGATGTGGGATGATGGGAAGTTCACTTTTTTTCTTCCAATTTTCTGTCCTCCCCAGATTTCTACAGTTGACATGTATTGCTTTTATTACTTTGGTCAATATTGACAGGAGAAATGATTTTGAGAATGTGCTGTGGTAATTGGAGCCCTCAGGGCAAGGCCACTTAATTCTAAGAGATAGTTCTTTCTCTTCCTGTCAGGTATTTGAGCTTCTGCAATTTTAAAAAGTTGCTCAGAATTTAGCAAGTGGTGGAGAGAGGGAGGGCTGGGAGTTTCTGAGATGCCGGAGGCTATTTGTCACGGGCTCTTCCCTCGGCTGTTCCCTGGCCTGGGGCTTCTTGGCTCTACTGACCCAGCTCTTGTCTTTACTTCTACACTGGCTGTTTGGTCTGCCTCTGCTTCCTCACCGTCCGCAGCTCCCTATCGCCGTGACCTGCTCGTGTCCTTAGTGTGGGGCGGCCTCTCAGTGCTCACCCCATACCACTCAGCACCCTCTTCCCTTCCGTGGAACAGGATTCTCCTGCGTCTCCCCCTTCCTCTCTGATGTCTGTTCCTGTGTCTTCTTCACTCTTTTTCCTGCAGTCACCACACAGGGACATTTCTAAAGGGTCTCTTCTCCACCACTGGTTTATAGAATTTAATTTTTTCCCTTTATTCCGAAGGGGGGCACCATCTCATTGCAATTTCCACAGTTTTATCTCCAGTTCTGATTCTCCCCCTTATACCACACGCTTTGCCCCACCCTGCCCCACCCTAGACCTGCTTTTCTGTTTTCCTGCCTGACTCTTCTTGGCTGTCCTACCAGCTCCTTAAGTTCCGCATCTATGAAACATAAATTGCCACTTTACATCCCAAGTTAGGTTGTCCTTTTTACATTCTTGTCTTAGTGGGGAGTGTCTGTGTTCATCACCCGCTTTGAAACCTGTAACTCCTCCTGCGTCTCTTCTGTTTATGTCCTTTGTCTTCCTCATTCAAGAACCACTACATTCACTACGTTCTGTCATGAATCAGTCGTTATGGGCCAAGGACTCCCAGATCCCAGTGGCTTAGAACAGAAAGGTTTATGTCTTCCGCACGCTACCTCTCCATTGAGTGTGGGCTGGGAGCCTAGTTCCATATTGTCCTGGGACCTCAGTTGATGGGACAGCCCCCATCTTGAATGTGGCAGGTTTGTGTGGCAAAAGCAAATCACATGGCAACACTGAACTCCAGGGGCAGGGAAGTACAATCCTTTCTGTGTATCTGCAAGGAGAACTCACATCTTTGGTGAGCAGCACTGATGCCTGCTGCAACCTGGCGTCCCCTTTGCTGTCTCCTTTCTTTCCTGGTTTGTGCAGTAGTAGGGTGTATTAGTCCATTTTTGCACTGTGATAAAGACATACCTGAGATTGGGTAATTTATAAAGAAAAGAGGTTTAATTGACTTACGGTTCTGCAGGCTGTACAGGCTTCTGCTTCTGGAGAGGCCTCAGGAAACTTACAATCATGGCAGAAGGCGAAGGGGAAACAGGCACATCTACACATGGCTGGTAAGAAAGAGGAAGAGCAAAGGGAGAGGTGCTACACACTTTTAAACAACCAGATCTCATGAGAACTCTATCACGAGAACAGCAAGGGGGAAGTCTGCCCCTCCTCCAACACTGGGGATTTGGGTGGGGACACAGAGCCAAACCATATCATAGGGGATAGGATCCTTCTTACCTGGTTTCTTTGCTACTATAATTACTCCATCCTTATAGGTTCAGTTCTGAATCCTGAAGACGTTAGTATTTGCCATTGCCCTTGGGATACAAACTCTTTCCCTTGGACCATAAGGCTCTCTCCTTACCAGACACCACCCTCCCATTACTCACTGGCTGGGCTTTTAGATCCTCATGTATTCCAGCCTCTCTCATACTTCAGGAGGTAAGAAGCTCTCACTTCTGCCTGGGATAATAATGACCCTTGGCCACCCTTCTCAGTTGCCAGGCCACTCTCTCTGGCCTTTGAAACTGTACTCATATGTCCTGGCCTATCCACCCAAACTAAAACATGCACTGCCTGTTCCTTTCTTTTGACCACTTATCAATATTTATTTATTTATTTATTTATTTTTGTGCATTTGCTTAATGTCTTTTTCCCTCCCTGTACTGTTGGTTCACCATGGTTTTTCCAGGGCCTGATACATAGCAGGGGCTCAGTCATATTTTTTGGGTGAATGAACAAACCCTGAAAACGCTACATCTGACTGTGTATCTTAATTTTATCCTTTTCTTATTTCCTATTACCTCTACTTTCCCTTCCCTGCACCTATTTCTGTTTATTTCATCCCAGTTTTCCTCCTGCTGCCAGATTAATTTTCCTAATGCACAGGCTCTATCATACCATGAGTTTCTTATTGCTACATATGACAAATTTGCTGATATTCTTGCACATCAGAATGTGTATCACTTTGAGGCTGGTTCATTGTTTGTTTTCGTTTAGGAAAAGCTGTTCAGATTGTCAGTAAATCCGTATGATCTTTGCATAGGATTTTAAAGCAGCCACACATCTTGGTACAAAATGTTAGAGATTAATTTCCTTTGTTAGGACCATTTGTTTTCACCGATTCCATAGAACTCCAGTGTGTAAAAGAAGACACTGATCTAACTCTTGTGTTAAATATTTAGTAACTCATTTGTCTGAAAGAAAGCAAAACAAAACAAAAATACAAGGAATAAATATCACTGGGAGTGCTGTTCATTCACTGAATAATGAGTTTTGCAAGGAGCACGTGGGTGGTGACATTATATTGTTTACACCTTTATTTTCTGTTGCTTTTTTGACTCCTTACCAGTGAATTTATCTTATTTTATACTTTTACTTTCTATTTCTTTCTTGACTCTTTATTGGTGAACTGGTAGCAGCGAGATGTACTATCTGATCAGAACTTTGAATCTTCCTGCCTCTCTTTCTTGGAGGTTGACAGGGATAAATACAGTTAAGATAGTGCTTGGGTGTGGTGACATTGGAAGACAGGCTGGGCCAGGGCCTGTGGTAGAGACTTCCCCACTCTATTGAATGTTAATCTGAAAGTGAATCTGAAAGCAGATGGTCATGAACTACCCAGGGTCTCTATTAAGCCCATGAAGTTTATTTTAAAACTCTTAAAATAGATTGAAATTCAAATTGAGATTCATGTAGTCTATTTTTTAAACATTTTGTCTTAACAAAGTAGATGTTCAGTCATACAGATAGGCAAATATTCTAAGGAAAGATGTTTACCATGCTAAGTTAAAAAAATAAAGTGATAAATAGTGCCATTGGTCAGGTGCAGTGGCTAACACCTGTAATCCCAGCACTTTGGGAGGCTGAGGTGGGGCAACACTTGAGCCCAGGAGTTTGAGACCAGCCTGGGCAACAAAGTGAGAACCCATCTCTAAAAAAAAAAAAAAAAAAAAAAAAGAAAGAAAAAAAAAATAGCTGGGTGTGGTGGCACACGCCTGTAGTCCCTAGCTACTCAGGAGGCTGAGATGAGAGGATCGCTTAAGCCCAGGAAGTCGTGACTGCGGTGAGCTATCATTGAGTCACTGCACTCTAGCCTGGGTGAAAGCGAGACTGTCTCAAAAAAAACCAAAAAGAATACTACAGCTGGCCTTTGAACAACGTGGGTTTGAACTGCACAGGTCCACTTATATGCCGGTTAGAATAATAAGTGTATAGTAAACATTTTTGGAGATGTGCACCAATTTGAAAAAACTCGCGGATGAACTGCATGGCCGTTGAAGAAATTAAGGAAAAGGTATATCATTAATACATAAAATAATGTGCAGATACTAGTCTATTTTATCATTTACTACTGTAAATGATACACAAATCTATTATAAAAAGTTAAAAATTGTTAAAACTTATGCACACAAACACAGACCATACATGGTGCCATTTACAGTCCAGAGAAATGAATATAAAGATGCAACATTAAATCATAACTACATAAAATTAACTACAGTACATATTGTACTACTGTAATGATTTCATAGCCACCTCCTGTAGCTATTGTGGTGAGTGTTGTGTTGTGAATATCCACTTAAAACACTGTGTGACACCAGTCATCTCCATGTGAGCAGTTCCTCTTTCCATAAAAGAGAACCCAAAAAGAAGAAGAGGAGGCAAAATTTAACGTAAGTAGAGAGTTTATTTGGGCCAAGTTTGCTGCAACTCAGGAGCAAAGGTTCAAATTGCCCTGAATATACACTCTGATTAACAGTAGTTACAAGGGATTTTTAAAGGAAAAGAAGAGGCAGTTTCTGAGTTGTTTATCAAGAATTCACATGAAAACAACATGAGCTATTGATTGGCTATCTTTTGTTCTTTGTATTACACATTCTGAGAACATGAAGATAATGGAGGAGGCAGCTAGTCAGGAACCAAATGACTTTAAACAGTTGCCCTTGGGCACAGAGTGGGGTGACCTGAAGTCCCATACTCATGTCTCTTCTCTGGGCCTGCATAGTTCACATAGCTCAGACTGCTCCAAGCTATTTTTCTTTTCTCTCTAGTAAATTGCTTATTGCAGTAAAAAGTGATCTCTTGCCTTCTTGTATATCATGTTTAGTGCAATACCATAGACATCGAACTACACCATTGGACCCTTACAAAGTGCCAGCCCTTACAAAGATCCTGGAAGTGCTCCTAGGAAACAGAGAAGTCATGACATTACAAGAAATAGTTGAATTACTTGATATATTTTGTAGACTGTGGTCTGCAGCTGCAGTTACCTGCCATTTTAAGATAAATTAATCCAGTTTAAGGACCATTGTGAAAAAAGAAAAGGAAATTTGTGAGCTGTTTCTGTAGCTGCATCAGCATGCATAAAAACCTTGTACTTCTTGCAAAATACCTTTTTATCTTGTAGTGAAAATGCAACTTTTATGTGGGCACAGGATTGCTCTAGAAAGGAATACCTATAGACTAATGACTTAAGAAAAAGTGAAGTCGTTATATGACAACTTAAAGCAAAAGGAATGTGAAAGATCTGAAGCTGGAGAATCTAATGCCAGCAAAGGATGGTTTGATAATTCTAGAAAGAGTTTTGGCTTTAAAAATATCAAGATAACAGGAGAAGCAGTTCTGCGAACCAAGAGGCAGCGTACAGACTCCCAGATGCCGGCCGGGCGCGGTGGCTCAAGCCTGTAATCCCAGCACTTTGGGAGGCCGAGACGGGCGGATCACAAGGTCAGGAGATCGAGACGATCCTGGCTAACACGGCGAAACCCCGTCTCTACTAAAAACACAAAAAATTAGCCGGGCGAGGTGGCGGCGCCTGTGGTCCCAGCTACTCGGGAGGCTAAGGCAGGAGAATGGCGGGAACCCGGGAGGCGGAGCTTGCAGTGAGCTGAGATCTGGCCACTGCACTCCAGCCTGGGCGACAGAGCGAGACTCCGTCTCAAAAAAAAAAAAAAAAAAAAAAAAAAAGAATATCATTGAGGAGAAAGGATATCTGCCTGAACAGGGTTTTAATACAGATTAAAGTGCCCTATTCTGGAAAAAATGCCACAAAGGACATTTTTTAGTAAGGAAGAAAAGTGAGCACCAGGATTGAAGGCAGGAAGGCTTAGGCCAACTCTACTGTTTTGTGCAAATGTAATCAGGTTTATGATCAGGACTGCCCTTTTCTATAAAGCTGCCAACCCCCAAGTCTTGAAGGGAAAAGATCAATGCTAGCTGCCAGTCTTTTCATTGTATAAGAAGACCTGGGCAGGGAGAACCCTTTTTCTGGATTGGTTTTGTTACCAGCCATGGGTTCTTGGGCCCTCAATGCAATAGAAATTGACATGAGGCCTAAAGAAAAGCCTTCATTGGAGCTTATGCCTGAGCATAAGGGAGGCAGAACAAGAGAGAGAGAGAGAATTCCTTGGCCAACTCTCTGAGCCTGTAGGGATTTTTTAAGGCAAAGTGTGGGTATTGACATCGGGGTAGGATATGCAGGGTGGGCTGGGCAAAGCACATGGTAGGGTATGCGGGTCAGAATATCTGGTTGCGATGGTTATCTTGAGTGATGGGCCACCTGGTGGTCTGGCCGGTGGCAACAAGGCTTTAAATCAGTTGGTCAGCATTCCTTCCTGAGGTCAGACACTCTGCAACCTTGGTTCCATATTTTGGACCTCTTATGGCCAATTCCTGGAATTCTTTTCTTTTTTTGAGACAGGGTCTGTTACCCAGGCTGGAGTGCAGTGGTGTGATTTTGGCTCACTGAAGCCTTGACCTCCCGGGCTCAAGCAATCAATCCTCCCATCTCAGCCTTGCAAGTAGCTGGGATTATAAGTGTGTGCCATGATGCCTAGCTCAATTTTGTGTTTTTTGTAGAGATGGGGTTTTGCCATGTTGCCCAGGCTAGTCTCAAACTCGAGTTCAAGTGATCTTCCTACCTTGGCGTCCCAAGTGCTGGGATTACGTGTGTGGGCCACCATGCCTGGCCCCTGGAATTCTTTAAGTAAAAGGCATGGTTAAACATTCTGAGAGCACAGAAGAACAATTTAGAATGGCTGTTTTCTTTGTATGACTAAAGCCTCAGGCTTAGTGGGTATAGATAGCATCAGCGAGGTAGTGGTATGGGTTTTGTGATCACTGGGGATGCATGAAAGAATGCTCTGGTGGGGGTGAGCTGATGCCAAACCCCATCTTTAGTTTCCCTCAGTTTCATCAGTGCTTTGTCCCTGAAGTCAGGAAGGACCTTGGTAACAAGAGAATGCCTTTTAAAGTTCTTTTGATATTGTACAATGCCCCTGGCCACCCAGAACACATGAGTTCAATACCAAAGACATTGAAGTGGTCTACTTGTTCCCAAACACAATGTCCTACTTCACCCTCTAAATCAGGGACCATAAGGACCTTTAAGGCTCAGTGGACACTGTACTTTATGGAGAGGATCGTAGCGCTTTGGAAGACAACCCAAATAGAACACCGTGAAAGTCTGGAAGGAGTGTATCATTGAAGGATACCGTCATTGTTATACAAAAAGCAGTGAAAGCCATCAAGTCTGAAACACATTTCTGCTGGAGAAAACTGTGTCCAGATGTTGTGCATGACTTCACAGGATTTATGACAGAGCCAATCAGGGAAATCATGAAAGAGATTGTGGATATAGCAGAAAAGGTGGGGCTGGGGTGAAGGGTTTCAAGATAAAGATCTTGGAGAAATTCAAGCGCTAATAGACACCACACCAGAGCAACTAACAAAAGAGTGGTGGAGACTGGTGCTTCAGAACTACTGCCCCGTGATGAGGAAGAAGACGTAGAAGAAGAAGCACTGCCAGAAAAGAAGTTGACGTCAGACAGTCTGGCAGAAGCATTCTAATTATTCAAGAGTGCTTTTGACTTCTTTTATGGCATGAATCCCTTTAAGATACGGGCACTGAAACTAAAGTAAATGGTGGAAGGATTGGTACTATATAGAAACATATTTAGAGAAATTAAAAAACTAAAAAGCGAGACAGAAATTATGTATTTCTGTACAGTTACACCTAGTGTGCCTGCCTCTCTTGCCTCCTGTTCCACCTCCTCCACCTCTTCTGCCTGTGCTACCCCTGAGACAGCAAGACCAGTCCCTCCTCATCCTCTTCCTTACTCGACTCAGTATGAAGACGATGAAGTCCTTTATGATGATCCACTTCCATTTAACAAATAGTAAATATATTTTCTCTTCTTTATGATTAATAATGTTTTCTTTTCTTTAGCATACTTGATTATAAGAATAGAGTATAATAGCAGGGCACAGTGACACCTGCAATTGCAGCACTTTGGAAGGCCAAGGTGGATGGATAGCTTGAATCCAGAAGTTCAAGGCCAGCCTGGGCAACATGGCAAAAAAAAAAAAAAAAAAAAAAAAAAAAAATTAGCCAGGCATGGTGGCATGCACATGTAGTTCCAGCTACTCGGGAGGCTGAAGTGGGAGGATGGCTTGAGCCTGGGAGGTTGAGGCTGCAGTGAGCTGTGTTCACACCACTGCACTCCAGCCTGGGCGACAGAGCGAGACTCCGTCTCAAAAAAAAAAAAAAAACCACAATAAAACCAGTATAATATATATCACACACAAAATATGTGTTAATTGTTTATTTTATCACTAAGGCTTCTAGTCAATTGTAGGCTATTAGCCAGGTTTTTGGGGAGTCAAAAGTTGTAGGTAGATTTTTGACTGTGCAGGGTATTTGTATCTCTAACTCCTGCATTGTTCAAGAGTTAACTGTAATGTACAGAACTATTTACTTTTTTGTGAAAGAAAAAGCAATATTTTGTTCATGGAAAAAAGTTTTATGATCTTACAGATTCTAAAGTAAGCCATTCTCTTTTGTTTCAAGAATAAGTTAAATATCAAATGTTTATTCCCTCAGTTATAAACATAGAAATGCAGTTGTATAACCAAGTTTCTGTTACTAGGGGGATAGTTCTTGCCATGGATGGCAGTAGGATATGGTGCATGAGAACTTGGGCTCAGGAGGCTTCAGCCCCAGCTCTTCCATCTACTAGTTCTGCCTTCTCAGTTTCTTCAACCAGAGAGTGGACATTTTAATAGCACTTACCCCACAGATCTTTGTACTTAAGCGAGCAATTGCATATAAAGCACTTAGAATAGGGCCTGGCACACAGTAAATACTAAGTGCAAGCTGTGGTTATTTATGGGGGCAAGCTAAAGAAATACCGTATAACCCTTTAAAGTGCTGCTTGAGGAGAATTTGTAACACAGGAAAATTATATTGTTGAGCAAAAAAAAAAAAAAAAAAAAAAAAAAAACAAGCAGAAGTGTGTGTGGTCACAATTGTGTAAAAACTTTATGTATAAGAAAATGTTGGAAGGAAACACATGAAAAGATAGGAATATGATTTGTTCTTTATATATTCTAGGATTTCCCACCTGTTTTACTTTCTTAAGTGAATAGGTAATAATCTGTTAAGAAAAAGCAAATACATTGAATATTGGAAGGAAAGTTTGTACTATGTGTAAGATATTCAAATTGGTATGCTTGAAAATTACACTTGCATATCTTAGTGCTTGTACACATGGGCATTGTGATGTAAAATATGTTCCCGAAGTGAGGGCACACACATGCATGTTGGAAGCAAAAATATTGTCAACAGTTAAGAGCCTTGCATTTAATGCTCATAGAGGCGGGATGCCCCTGTGAAACAATGAAACTTTGCATTTGACTGTTTTATAAAGTTCTTTTTTTTTTTAAAAAAAAGTCTTATCTTTGGCCTCTGGAAAATCTGGTCAGATAGACAGGGATAGTTTTATTATTTCCGTTTCTTGATGAGGAATTAAAGACCAGAGAAATCAAGTGACTTGCTTAATTAAGGTCACCTAGCTATCCTTAACCCTTTTCCTGGCAAGATGGCAGAGATTGTCTAAAAATGTCAAAACATTTTAAGATATAATTTTGAAGTTGGAGTTTCTTGAAAACTTTCAAGTGATTAACTCGAATCATTAAACATATTTTTTGGAAAGTACCACTAATTCTCTGGGTTTATAGAAATGCATGACATGAAAGTGAAATAATATTCTTTTGGAGATGAAAGTTATCTTTGGAGGTCGTCTGGTTCAACTTCCTAATTTTGCAGATGAGGAAGATGAGGTCAGCCATGGATAAGGCTTTGTGATCATACAGCTAGTTATAGAGACAAGAATCGAGTTTGCCGACTCCTGGTCCAGTGAATTTTCCGGTGACTATAGAAAATAATCACATTACTTTGTTTACACTTGTGTGTTGTCAAGTGTTGTTGGTAATCAGATAATAGGAGACTATGAAACATCTATTTGCACCATGGATCTCCTCCCTGCTTGTATATTTCATTAGTCCAAGCTAGTTTGTTGGTGAAATTGACACTCATGTTTCCGCAAGCCAAGAAAGGAGTTCTGCATTTCTGTTTAAGGGGTATTAGGATGAAAGGGAGAAAGAAAGAAAAAGCAAAAATTGCAAAATTAATCTAAAAAAGGTCTCAGTAGTAACTTATTCATGAAGGAAGAACTAATTTAGTAGTCAATGTTATTGAAGGGACAGAATATCACAGTTTTACATGTACTTTGGTTAAAATTATGATGTGGCTTGAGAAAAAACCTTCCTGGGCCCATTAACCTAAAATTTGTTAGTGTAGAATAAGCTCTGTTAATCTAGGTCATTTTACATGTCAGGCTGCATTGCGTTGGCTAAAATAAATATTCAGCTGTAAATGACAATTTTGTTAAAACTGTATTGTTATAGAAAGAGTTGCATTTCTAAGATTGTTTAGAGGACTTATTTAATCTGTCATTCTAACATATTGTTGTTTTATTAAGTAGAAAGCAGAGTTCCTATGGTGATAGCAGAGGTGCCATAATATTTATAGTTGGTTCATCTGTAAACTATTATACTAGCTAGAATTTACAGGATATTTAATCTCTTAGGTTAACTTTTTCCTTCCCAGGCTTTTGCTGTGTTCATTTTGCCATTTTTATTTTCCTTCACTGTTCTTTTAAGAATCTTCTATGTTATTTTTTTCCTAAAAGATTGAAAGTAACTGCTGTTAAATAATTTTTTTTTTTTTTTAAACTGAAGGATGTACATGCTTAACTAATTTCTGTGGAGTTTGTGAAAAACTGATTGAGGTATTAGGGTTTTTTTTGGTTTGTTTGTTTTGTTTTTTTTTGAGATGGAGTCTCCCTCTGTCGCCCAGGCTGGAGTGCAGTGGTGCGATCTCGGCTCACTGCAACCTCCGCCTCCTGGGTTCAAGTGATTCTGCTTCAGCCTCCCCAGTACGCCCACCACTGTGCCTGGCTAATTTTTGTAATTTTAGTAGAGACGAGGTTTCTGCATGTTGGCCAGGCTGGTTTCGAACTTCTGACCTCAGGTGATCTGCCCGCCTGGGCCTCCGAAAGTGCTGGGATTGCAGGTTAAGCCACCACGCCCGGCCAGGGTATTACGTTTTTAAAGGGACTTTATTAGTTCTTCACTGAAAACTCAGAGGGGCAGAGATTCCCGACAGTGTTGGTTTCTCCTGGAAGTTACTCAACACATTGGTGTTAAGATTTCCGTCATGTGTAAGAGGTGGCATGAGAGAAAAAGGATCACCAATAGCAGATGAGGGGTTCTTGAATTGAGGATAGTCATAGTTGGTGATTCCATATCCTGGTCTAGAGTGTCAGTGCTGGGGTGGGAGGTGGGGAGTTGAGGATTATGGGCTGTGGAGAACCACATGTGGGGTATTGGGGGGTGGGTTCTTTCTGTAGGCTTACGGAACTCCATTTGAGGGGGGAGAGTTTCAGAATAGCTCCCAGAATTTGAGAGAACTACAGATGTGTTTTTCATGGCTTCAGTTGTTAGACATTGAGGAAAAAAAAAAAAAATCTTCTGTCCTCACAGTGTGGAGTCTTGGCATCTTGGATATCCTCCACCCTGGGCAATGGGCCCCAAAGCAGCCCTACCTCACAATCTCCTGGGCAACTTATTGGGAGAATCCGCATATTCCAGTGACACTGCAGTTCAGGTCAGGAAAACGGGATTTTGCCCTTACTACTTACTCCTTTATGGTCTTGGCCTGGTGCCTATGGGTGGCACCTGCACAATGGAGAAGTCACTGGCCAGCCTGGAGTTGATTTAAGCTGCAGAGCTGATTCCTTTCTGACCAAATCATTTGGTTTTGAGTCTGGCCTGGTGCAGACTTGGAGCTCACTTCCATCTTCTGTGACCTTTGGGAGAGGAGGGGGCAGAGGCCAGGATGGAATCCAGTCTTCTCTGCTGCAGGCTTCCCTTGTGATCTTTTTCCACATTCTCAGGCCAGGGCATCTTTCCCTGGAATTTGGAGAGGATTCAGTGTCCTCTTTTAGTTGAGGATCTTAGCAGATCTTGAGTCATTTTTGAGTTCTTAATGATGATGTTAGCAGAGAGAAATGCAGTGCTGTTTGAAGTTTTTAAAGCTGTCATACCTTAGTGTTGAGTAGGTCTCAGGTTGTCACTGATAATTCATTGACTCAACAAACACTAAAGAAAGGTAAACATTTGGTGAAGACACTATCCTTGTCCTCAAGGAGCATGGAATCTGGAGTGGACAAAGGAACACAGATGGGACCCAGGGAGCTTTGGTGTTGAGGTCCTCTTTGAGGGTCCTCTGCCTCTTGGCTATTTTGCTCCTGGAAGGAACAAGGAAGGTTGTGGGCAGTGCAGATGGAGTTTGTAGGAAGGTGTCAAGACTGAAGTCAGCCTTCTGGGTAGTAGAAACATACTGGGACCTACTTATCTATTACACTCCTTTCGCATGTCAGAAAGGACATTTAATATGGCTGTTACTTGTGGGAGTAATGATAGGATATTTCTCTTGTAAATATTCTGGGTAGTGGCAGAAGAGGTGACCATGAATGAGATGCATGCAGTGAGAATTGTGGGCCAGGACTCCAAGGAACAGGCTAGAGAGATGGGATGGGAGGTCTTTTATTTTTATGGTAATGTAGCTATTAACATCCTAAGGACTCCTAAAATTAGTATTTTGTAGCTGTATGCAGGTAATTTCCTTTTAAGCTAACTGGGAAAACAGGGCGTTTAAGAGATTTATTTTTCTTGGCATTTAGAATACGCTCTGTAGGTGCATAGATCCCCAAAATATGCAAAGATTTGGATCTTGATGATGTCGTTAATTAACCCCAGAAGCCATGTTAAGCTTGTTGAATAATATAGTATATAAACATATTAAATTTATGTTAAGTAACATAGTATATTATTATAGTTCTTTGTCTAGCATAGTTGATACAGAATTGTAAATGAAACCAGTTTTCATTATAATTGAAAATGAAATCAGTTTTTATGGAGTTCTAGATTAAAAATAATCTGAAATGATTGTGTGTACTGGGCATGAAAAGAAAATTCAATCTTGTTTAAAGCTCCATAGAACACAAATTTGCATGGCACCATTCCTTGGGGTTTTAGTGATTGTAAAAGATGCTGAATACTTAGCTTGGGGGCTTTTGGAAACAAGGTGACATTCTACTGATTTGCAGTGGGGCTAATGGTCATTGTTTCTAGAAAAACACCACTTTTTGAGTGCTAAGAAACATGCTAAAGTACTAAAGTTGGTTCTTAGGTAAAGATGCGTACACTTGTGTTAGCCTTGATCTTTGTTTAGTTTTATCTTTTTTACTTTTGCCATTCAGGACATGTGTGGGTCATGTTAATCTCCTGGGTAAAGAAATGAGCAAGTATTTATTTGATTGGCAAATAAATAAGCATGCACATGTATTTTATAGATGCTTGAAAACTGTTTCCCACATATGTCTGAACTGATAAATTTTAAATTTCACACATGCATCAATTAAGGGAACACATTTGTTGAGTCCGAACTATGTGCCAAGCACTGTGCTAGGTGCTTTGAGGAATCAGGATGAGCGAGACAGATCCTGTCCCATCTTGCCGACTGACTAATAGGAGAGAGAAGATTGCAAAATTAGCTTCATGTACACCTAATAGAAGATTGTATCATTGGAGTTATAAGTAAAGCGTTAAAGAGGCCTCAGGAGAGAGATTACCTCCAGTGGAGGGAATCAGAAAAAGGGTAAAGAAGGAAATGTGAGAGATACAAATTATTCTAGATAGAGGGACCTATAGGAGTGCTGGCCTCGAGAAAGGAAATCTTGGGGTGTACTTGGGAAACAGTGAGTAGCTGAGTCTGATGACATGTAAGGAGGGTTAGAGGTACACAGATTCTGGTCACCCAGGGAGTGAGGAGGGTGGACAAGGCCAGGCTGTGGAGTGTTGACTTGATTCTTTGTTGTGGGTTTTTCAGCGGGAAGGCCCCAAGATTAGAACTTTGCCGTGGGAATACAGTGACTGTGTTGTCAGAGCTTAGTTGCTGGGGAATGGGCGGGGTTAGAAAGCTGGGGGTTGAGGTGTTACTCAGGAGACTTCTGCCATAATTTAGGCAGGAGGTAATGAGGGCATGAAGTAATGTGTAAGTTATGTGTAAGAAGTATTTTGGGATTAAGCTGATGTGTATTTGAACCTGATTAGATTAGGACATATATTTATTCAATGCATTTTGATTAATAATCCTCCTTCCTCCCACCACACAGTGAGCTTGGAGCTCCCTGGCTAGGTGAGGTCAAGAAGCAAGAGGCATTAACTGTAGCCTTAGGTTTCAGCCATGCCTGACCATGGCTGGGAGTGTGGTGATGCAGAAACCTGAGGACACCCAGCCCGTTACACAGGCCTTGAGGAGAGTGTAGAATTTATCTGGTCCTTCGCTTTCAGATAATTTCAGATAAACCATTGCAGACAGATGAAAATCTCATCTCCCTTTATAAACCACGAGGAGAGAAACGGATTAGCAGTGAGCTATTAGGGGGCCTTCATTTTTTAGCGAGTGTTTAGGGTAGAACATACAGCTTTTAAAACCATTTATCTTGTCCTCTTTAAAATACTCAGTCATAATCAGTGTGCTTAATCATGAGGCCCCCGACCAGCTGTCTTCTCCATCACTGTGTCTTCAAAGCTGACATTTTGACTTCATACCAGTTTTCAGGAATGTCCTTTCCACATTCCCCGTTGATGGGAAAAATGAAGCCTTTAAAAATGGTAAGCTCATAAATAGTTATTTAGAGAGAGGATATAAAGTTAGGTAATTTATTTTGTTACGCTCTTTTGAACATTTTTGTAGTTTACTTTTTCCAGGTGAGAGAAAATAAATGTGCAACGGGGGCCCTGGTTCATTTTTAGATGTGAACTTCTTTCACATTTCCAAATAAAAGCTCAGTCACTGCATGGATTGATAAATTATAGATGGAAAACTGCTCTCAGTTTTCCTCCTCTTAGATTTCTTTGCTTCATGTGACCATAGATCTTTCTTCTCTTTGAAACTCCACCTTCCTTTGATATCCAAATACTGTCACTGCCACCTGTTATTTATCAATATAGTTACGGCAGTTATAATGATAAGGCTTTCTTTGCATCCTTCTCTCTGTTTCATTATTTTCCCTTTCAGCTTCCTATTGTGGCCATCCCCTAGAAAATGGGGACCTGCTGTTCTCCTTTCACTTTCAACACAGTTGAGCTACTGCCTGTGTTCCAGTGACTCATTCCTAAGTCTTGATTTACATCTTTGACCAAGACATCTGTAAGGGTCAGGAGAAAGCTAGCTGGTGAAGAGAGAAGATGAGAGAAAAAGGTGGAGGATAAAGGAGAGTTTACTTCAAATGGAAGAAGATCTACAGGTCTTAGTAGAAGGCTTCAGAATAGAGAAGCATAGTAGGAGGTGAGGCCGTGAAGGTGTTGAGCCTCCGTTTCACGTTGGAAGGGAGTGCTCCTCAGCGTGAAACCTGCGGACGGGTCGGTCTGTGAACTGTTTATAACTGACCTGTGACAAGATGAGTTGTGCTTGAAGATGAGTGGGGAAAAAAAAAAATAGTTGAGAATTTGTGTTTAGAAACTTTTAACAAATCGACAGGGTATCTTTAAATCTGTTGAATCTAGCAAAAATTTGGGGCTTACATTTTGTATGTCTTTGTTTTTTATTTCATTTATTAGTAATTGTCATGATTATTTGTATTTTATAAAAGTATTGACCCCCAGTGGCTTGGAGGAGAAAGAGGACCCTCACCACACGTGGTTTGAGAGGCCCTGTTGTAGGCAGGTGAAGATGGTAGTTGGAGGATGTTTCCGTTGAAGTGGTTGGTTTGGGCCCCAGAAACCAAGGGGTGTCAGGTTGGGAGGCATATGGATGCTCACCCGAGGCAAAGGGAGCCCTGATGACATGGTGTCTGGTGACTTGTGGGAGTTGCAGGGTGGAGGAAGGTGTTTGGCCCCCTGGGTACCCACACCCAGGTGAGGCCTAGCCCCAACATTTGGTAGGAATGTGTGTATTCTCTGCTGGGTGAGGCCTTCTAGGCTGGGAAGGGTTCCCCACAGTCTGAGTAGGGCTATAGGGCTGTCACCAGCAGTGTCGTTTTGGCTCACTGGCCATGAATAGAGTGTGACATCTTTCAGTATGCCCTAGGCTTGCTTTTCATCGTTCGTTTGTCCCTGTTCTTTTCTACCTTACCTCTGTCTAGACTTACTGCACAAGCCTTCCTGTTGGTTCTTTTCCTTTGTTTCTTAAATCCTTCTCTAATATTCTGACACAGAGAGTGATTCCTTCTGTTGCTGGCTTTCCTGGACCTCTTGTATTCTGAGTCTTGCACCTTCACATGGATCTTTTCCTAATTCTGTCCCTTATCGGACAGTGGCTGGTTTATCTTTTTGCGAAAGATGGTGTCACGATGGATGCCCAGCAAATGGTAACACCCGCAGAGTAGATTTGGGGACCCTGGGCCGGCAGCTCCATAATTCTCTCTCCCTTTTCTGCCAAAGAGACAGGATATTAAACCACTGAGCTGGCGCGGTCCCGGGCTGCCTGCCAATGGAATATTTGGGGAGAGAATGGTGCAGCTTTTGTTTCTCTTGCCTTCTGTGGAGCCCTGGGGTGGATTCTGAAGGGATGTTTTCCCTCGCAGGAGTAACCCATTTGGTATTGAGAAAGCAGGAAAGCGAGTTTTCCTGTTACGAGCAGTGAACAAAAAGCAGAAAAGCAGGCAGCGGATGGCGATATCCTGTTGTAGAAGGCTTGCGGGAGCGAATGCAGACAAGTGCCCCTCATTCTTTCCGTGTCTTTAAGGAAAGCCAGAAGATGGGAGGGAAATTGGTTACTCTGCAGGCCACATCCAAATGGTTTTCCTTTTATTTATGGTGCTTAATAAGGAGGTCATAAGTGGATGCTTTGTGATTTAAAAACTTGTCAGACCAGAGATCTGTAACACATGACAAACGAGAAAAATGAAATAGATTGGTGGGGTTTGTTTTTCTTGTTTGTTTCCCATGAGGTCATTCGAAGTTTGCTTGGGAGGGGGCAGTGAACTGTAAAAGTAAATGTAAACTTTATACAAGTTTTATTTATTTTTAAGTTTAAAATCACTTAAAGATGGTAAAATTCCTACTGAGTTAGATCTCTAAGAAGTTGGCTTGTCAGATGCTCTTAGGGGACCATTCTTTGGTACATTTTAAAATGAACTAGGGACAGCCATGGTGGCTCATGCCTGCAATTCCAGCACTTTCAGAGACCAAGGTGGGAGGATCACTTGGGCCCGGGAGTTTGAGACCAGCCTCAGCAACATAGCGAGAGCTCGTCTCTACAAAACATAAAAAAATTAACCAGGCATAGTGGCATGGCAACTGTGATTCCAGCTAATTTGGAGGCTGAGGTGAGAGGATCACTTGAGCTTAGGAGTTAGAGGCTGCAGTAAGCTATTTAAAAAAAAGCTTTTTCCTCTATTATAACGTGAGCAATACATGTTTATTACAGGAAAATTAGAAAACATTTACAGGCAACCAGACAGTACCGGAATTGGATAGAAAGGCATGGAGGTGGAAAATGAGAGTGGTGTGGTGAGAGGGAAAAGGAAGGTCGCCTGGGAGCAGTGGGGGTGGGGAGAGGGCCCGGGCAACCTCACTGGGATGCTCAGGGCCCCATTGAGCTCCCCTTCCTGGGAATCTGCCTCGCTTTGATACCACACCTTCTGTTTGACTTTGTACCCTTTGACGCTGGCTTCCCCAGTCTGCCATGGGTCTGGACTGATCGTTCCAGATTTGCTTGGCACTAGAAAACTAATGGCAAGTTGCAAGACTAGTTGATTCGGTGCATCTCACATCTTGTTAATCACAGGGAGGGAGTGCTAGGCAAGGAGGGTCTCTAAGACAGGGAGATTTCTAGCAGTGAGGGAGTGCTGTGTGTGTGACTCTCTGAGAATCTTGGCTGTAAGGGAGATAGATAATTTTTTTTTTTTTTTGAGTTCATTTTCTTTTTTTTTTTTTTAATTTATTTATTATTATTATACTTTAAGTTGCAGGGTACATGTGCATAACGTGCAGGTTTGTTACATATGTATACTTGTGCCATGTTGGTGTGCTGCACCCATCAACTCATCATTTACATCAGGTATAACTCCCAGTGCAATCCCTCCCCCCTCCCCCCTCCCCATGATAGGCCCCGGTGTGTGATGTTCCCCTTCCTGAGTCCAAGTGATCTCATTGTTCAGTTCCCACCTATGAGTGAGAACATGTGGTGTTTGGTTTTCTGTTCTTGTGATAGTTTGCTAAGAATGATGGTTTCCAGCTGCATCCATGTCCCTACAAAGGACACAAACTCATCCTTTTTGATGGCTCCATAGTATTCCATGGTATATATGTGCCACATTTTCTTAATCCAATCTGTCACTGATGGACATTTGGGTTGATTCCAAGTCTTTGCTATTGTGAATAGTGCTGCAATAAACATACGTGTGCATGTGTCTTTATAGCAGCATAATTTATAATCCTTTGGGTATATACCCAGTAATGGGATGGCTGGGTCATATGGTACATCTAGTTCTAGATCCTTGAGGAATCGCCATACTGTTTTCCAATATTTTTTAAAAGATGCAGAAAAGTTAAATAAAATGTCTTTTTAGGGGAGGAGAAAGTGTATAGCAGCCCTTGCCACCCTTCATTGTCTTTTTGACCCTCATGTTCCCTCAGTGTCTTGCCATATTGACAAATGCTTAGGTGTTCTGTGGAATGAAGAAGCTTGGGCTCACTGTTTTATCTCAGTAAACATTTACAGAGCAGCTGTCAGTAGAGTATACTTTCAGTCAGCTTTAGCTTATAAAGATAGAGAGATCCTTAAAAGGCAAGGGATTAAACTGCCTTGAGCTTTTTTGTATCTGTGAAAACATATTTACTCTCAAATCCACTAGTTATTTTATTATAGGTAATGTAGGATTAACATGTAAAGGGAAAGTGAAGGCTCAGGCTGGATAATCTGTCGATTTTGGTAACTTGTTTATTTAACATGTATTCACTGAATAACCACTTTGCCAGACCCTGAGGATAGAGCTGTAAATGGGACAGACTCAGGCCCTGACCTTGCAGACCTTACAGTCTGGTCAGGACCTAAGTAGCTGATCAGACAGTTCCAGTATAGTGGGATCAGGGATCCAACGATACCCCAGACAGGATACTGCTGATGTGTGGGGTGCCCTGTGATGATATGAGAGAGGTACCTGCTCTGGACGTGAGGAATGACATCTTATAAAGACAGATATTATAAGATACCATGTCTGTTACTGTCATGTTGGTAAGGACATGGAGATATTTGAACCCTCATACATTACTGGTGTTAAATGGTGCAGGCACTTTGGAAAACAGTTTGGCACTTCTTCAAAAAGTTAAATATAGAGTTATTTGACCTAGTTCTATGACCCAGCAGTTCCACTCCTAGTTATATTTCCAAAATAATTGAAAATATGTTCACATAAAAACATGTACTTGCATGTTCTTAGTAGTATTATGGATAATAGCCAAAAAGTAGAAACAATCAAACCAGGCACAGTGGCTCACGCCTATAATCCCAGCACTTTGGGGGGCCGAGACAGGTGGATCATGAGGTCAGGAGATCGAGACCATCCTGGCTAACATGGTGAAACCCCGTCTCTACTAAAAAAAAAATACAAAAAAAATTAGCCGGGCGGCATGGTGGGGGACGCCTGTAGTCCCAGCTACTCAGGAAGCTGAGGCAGGAGAATGGCGTGAACCCCGGAGGCAGAGCTTGCAGTGAGCTGAGATCACGCCACTGCACTCCAGCCTGGGAGACAGAGTGAGACTCTGACTCAAAACAACAACAACAACAACAACAACAAACCAGTCAAATGTCTATAACTGATGTATAGTACATACATCCAATAGAATATTATTCAGCCATTCAAAGGAGTGGAGAACTGACACATGCTACAACATGGATGAATCTTGATAACATTATGTGAAGTGAAAGAAGCCAGACATAAAAGGCCACATATTGTTGGATTCCATTTATACGCGATGTCCAGAATAGCATAGGGACAGAAAGTAGATGAGTGGTTGCCAGGGACTGGAGGGAGGGGCATGGAGAGTGACTGCTGATGGTGTGAGCTTTCTTTTGGAGTGGTGAAAATTAGATTGTTATGATGATTCCATGATTGTGGATATATACTAAAATCACTGAATTGTATACTTTGAATGAATTTTGTGGTGTGTGAATTATATCACAAAACAAGTTTGAATTTTGTCCTGAGGTTGGTTGAGAGCCTCTGAAGGATTTTAAACAGGACAGTGACATGGTTGTGTTTGTATGTTAGGAAGATCATTCTGGCTGCAGTGAAGAATTGGCTTGGAACGGGCTGTTAGAGTAATACAGATGAGGAACATTGGGAAATAGCCGTGGAAATGACAGGAAGTAGACAGGTTCAAAATCTAAAACTCAGTGGGGTTGTGTAATTGATTAGATGTAGGAGGGAGGGGAGAGGAATCAGGAATGATGCCTGTATGCCCAGCTGAATCCATGTGTGGAGGAACAAGCAGGTGAGGGAAGAAAGGTGACCTCGGCATGCCACAGCTGGACCCATGGAGTGTCCCTGGACCAGGCCCACTGAGATGTTGAGTAGGCAGCTGATACGGGGCTCAGGAACCCAGCATCTCAGGGGCTTGCTAAAAATGCAAATTCTTGGACTCCACTGCAGACATTTGAGCCAGGATCTCTGGTCTTGGTGTATTTACCATGGCGTGCCTTGAAGCCACAGTGGTGTGTGTGATTTCCAGTGGAGAGTGTGTAGAGGAGATGAGGAGTGGGTCCCTCACCATTTATAGGATAGGTAGTGGAGAGAGAACCTCACAGGAGACTGGTCCAAGGCCAGAGAGATAAGAAGCCTCCAGGAGGTCAGGTGTCAGGGAAGCCAAGGGAAGAGTGTTTCCAAAGCCAGGAGGCATCCTGGGGTGCCACAACCTTCTGAGAGGTGAGGTGGGTTATACATGCAGAGTTTGCACTGGATTCACCAGTGAAGTGATGGCTTTGGTAAGGTCCGTGGATGCTGCAGAGATGTCCCTAAAGCAGGGCTCGTGTGTGGCTGCTACATGTGCCCTGTGAGTCCTCTAGGGGGTAGAGTCCTTATAGTGCTTGAAGGGCAGCACAAGTGGCTCTGTTGCCACATTGTAGTGGCCTCATTTGAGCATACTAGGTACTTCCAGGCCTCCACTGGGTGAGGGTGGATGGGGGGAACCCTTGGTGAATGGCCCCGGCTCTATGGGGCACATAGAGCAGGATGAGGGAAGAGGTGCAGCATTAGGGCAGGGGGTCGTGGGACCTGTTGACACAAGCAGATGTCCCATCTGGTTCTTCACTGGGCTCTGTGGCCCCTGGCACTGTTTGTATCAAGATATCAAGTACTATTGGCCAGGTACGGTGGCTCATGCCCATAATCCCAGCACTTTGGGAGGCCGAGGCAGGTGGATCCCTTGAGGTCAGGAGTTCAAGACCAGCCTGGCCAACATGGTGAAACACCTCTACTAAAAATACAAAAATTGACTGGGCATAGGGGCGTATGCCTGTAATCCTAGCTACTCAGGAGGCTGAGGCAGGAGAATCGCTTGAACCTGGGTGACAGAGGTTGCAGTGAGCCGAGATGGTGCTACTGCACTCTAGCCTGGGTGACAGAGCGAGACTCCATCTCAAAAAAAAAAAGGAAAAAAAAAAAGATATCAAGTACTGTTAGTACGCTGTGGGTCAGAATCACCCCACCCAGGCCTGGGTTTTTTGAAGTTGGGGCATTTCATATTTTTCTCGGTTTATTGGTCGTGTACAGTTTGAGAGAGAGATTGTATAAATACCCTTCCCCCTCTGTTTTGGCAGTCTTTTGCCTTGAAATACTGTCTAATAAAAGTTATGTAATTATTCTAGGATTGTAAATCTAGGTCTCAATCAGTATACAATCAGTTTTCAACATAACAGAATTACAGTGTATTATTACAGTGTATTATCAGTAGAAGAAAAATAAATGGGAACGACAGTATATTCAAACTCAGTTAAATGTGTGTCAGTTAGTTTACTGTCCAAGGCGAGTGCCTGCTGATGTCTGTGTTGTAAGCTGGTGTGGCACTCCCAGACTGCTTATCTATGTTTTTGAAATTGCTTTTCTTTAAGGAGGGGATTGTTATTGTTTCAAAGAGCTTTGAAGCTGTTCCACTTATAAATTTATAATTTGTATTTTTGATTTTTATAAGTTGCATTTGCTTTTCTCTCTTTTAAGGCAACAAATCAGTGTTATGGAAACCTTTAGGTGTTAAAATAAATATTATTCTTTTATTTGGGGAATATTGCACAACAGCAAGATGTGGAAATCCCCCAAATGCAAGGTTGTCCTGAGTCAGTGGCTTAGTAAAGAAACCAGAGGTGCAATGAAGATCTAGTTCTCAGCTCACCCAGGACCTACCCTGCCTTAGTGGCAGGGTAATTGTCTCAAAATTAAGATTTAAGAATACCATTTTGCCCCTATTCAGGGGTTATCTGTTTTGTGCTGTAAGATTTCAGGCCTAATATGTCAACTTGTAACATTTTGACACTACTACTTACTTTTTCTTGTGTGTGTGCTAGGAATTACCTGTGTTAATTTGGACTCTTGGTTGCAAGTGACAGAAACTCATTCCAAGTAATTAAAGGAAAAAAGGGATATATGTTACAAGGACACAGTGTGTCTCCAAGAACTAAAGGGTGGGGGTCCAGCTGAGTGTACTGAGGGATCCCAGCCTTCAGGATACTCTCTCATCTCGGCTGCTCTCTAGAGTTTTTCGGTCTTCTGCCTAGAGATTGACTTTCTTTCCTTCCAGTCTACATGGTGGGAATTTGCTCTCTGAGAGACCAGCTACTTGGCAAGAAACTGGTCCTTCTCTCAGGCCTCACTCTAATCCCCACATTGGGTCCAATACCAAGCCATGGGGTCATCTGTAGGAATGTGGCTTCTCAGAGCCCCGCTGATGTACTCATGGCTCCTCAGGGCCACTGTCTTTCCTAAGGGTGAGGAGCTGCTCCTTGGCCTCTAGGGAAGGCCTGTCCTGGGGGCCTTGCAGCAGTCCTGGCATGAATGACCCTGATTGCCACTGGGGGAAGGGAAAGAGGACATCTCAGAAAAACAACACGTTACAGGGAAAGGGAGGTGCCGGGCAGCCTCCTCAGCAGATGTCCTCTCCATTCAATTTATTTTAGCTGAGAAAATAGAATTGGTGGGGGAGGAGTTTGTTGCCCCCAAACATAAATCCATCCAGAAATGACTTTTGGGTTGCTCATTTCTTTGCTCTGGGTGACTGGGAGCTGGTTTTATAGCGAAGTCTGGGCCACACCTAGTTGAATCATTACAGACAATATCTTTTTCCCCCTTAGTTAGTGTATAAAATAATATTACTTTTATAAAGATATTAATGTATCTTTATAATACGTTTGCATATTTAATATGTAACTCTTACTTTGATAATGTTTTCCAGTAAGATTTGTTGTTTTAAAAGACAAACTCTCAAACAACTTTATCAGCACCATTTAATGTGCCCAAACAATGTCAAACAAGCAGTGATTGCATATCCAGGGAAGCTGAATTGCCTGTTATTAGTTTGTATGGCAAAACGTCTCACAATTGCACTCGCAAAAGTATTTTTTACACGTATATTGTAAAAATGATCAAAACATTTGGCACTCCCTTTACAGGAAAAAAAAAAAAAATTTCCAGGGAAACTCTCTATGTTCACTAAACTGGAAGACCTTGTGGAATTTAAATTTGTCATCTTCAAAGCCTTTGATATGGAATACAGTAACCAGACCAGGTTCTGTTTCATTCAGCTACAAAGGCACTTTTGTTGTTACCATTCCACGTCCCTGTGATGCTTAGTGCAGCTGATATTTGGTTCTGACAGTGCTTTTGGAAAGCTTGGCTGATTTCCGGAGAAAAGCCCAGGTTTTTTTGCCTAGGAATTTATCATGGGCCTCAGATCCTGGGTCTAGTCACCGCAGACTGCTAGTATATGTTAAAAGCTGTCTTAGCCTGTATCTAGTGTCTGTCTTCATTTAAGGTTGGAGAAAGGCTGTACAGGCTTATTAGGCACAGCTGTTAGGAACCTAGAGAACAGTTAACAACTGTGTGCAATATTATGGTAATAGTGTTAACTTAGTAATATCAATGTAGTTAATATTATCAATGTAATTGATTCATGCAGCTTAGGCCACAAAGAACTGCATATAGTTTTCCATTAAAATCCCAATCCACATTCCACATGCCTCTCTTCCTCTTCTGCCCTGCACAACTGACCCTGTGCGCCTGGCTTCTCCTCTCTTCTAATTTCTGCCATTGCCATCCCCTCCACAGTTAAGCACCGGCTCGCTTTCTATTAGGTGCGATGATCCCTTCACCGCACTGGAGCCTGCCCAGCCAACGCAGACGTTCCCACCTCCTGGTCACACAGAATGGCCTCTTCCTTTTTCATTTCTCACAGGGAGTCCCCTTTTCCTACTACTGCATGGGGACACAGATTCTGTTTTTGAAAGTTTGTAGAAAGTTCCTTTAGTGCTGATCTCCAATGGAACCCTACCCTACACAGAGGGCAGGTTATTTTCTTCCCATTGTGTTTTTTTTGGAACTTTTTCAGACTTATATAAAAAGTCAAGAATAGTATAAGGAAGTCCAGGTGTACCCTTTAACTAGATACCCCAGTTGTTTCGAATTATTTTTTACTAATCAATAATAGTAGAGTAATGGGCCATTCATTCATATGTTCATTCAAGAAAATTTCATAGCAGAACCTTTGTGCAGAAAAGTGCATGAGACAATTATTTTCCTGCTTCATTTCTACTATTAGCAATTCATGACTGATTTAGCTCCTTGGTTTGTGAAATAGATGGCTGAAAACCTCTCCTAAGTTAGGAAAGTAAGTGAAGAAGTCACTTTAAAACTGAGGTACCATCTTTTTTGTCTTCTCTGTGGGATATGCATCTTAAATTTTTCTCATAGTAAAGGCAAGCACAGATGGAAGGTGGTATAAGGCTCAGCCTCATCCCTGAACTTCAGCCTGATGTTGCTTGTGCTAGTGCTTGATTTGCTGGTGATACTGGTGTAGTTAAGAATCTCCCAGCTTAGGAGAGAGAACTTAACATGGCAAAGGTAAAAATAGAGGAGCAGTTTTCATCAAACTACTGTGCTTTATGCCTGGGACAGGGCAGTAGCAATGGAAGAACTTAGATGTGATTCTGGGCTTATGCCTTCCCTCTTACTTGCCCTCAAACCCCGTCCAACCAACCAACAACTAACCGCAAACCAAGTTTTTAGATTTATCACAGTTAGGGACTTAACTGCTTTATGTGGACTTGTGTGGCTTTCCCAGCTATTCTGTAAAACCTGCTTTATTACCATTGCTGTTATTTCTGCCATTGTGAGCTCAGCATCTGTGTCTGGTTGTTAGGATGTATGAAGATTCTGGGTGAGGCTATGTTGGTCTGGAGCTCTAGGTTACAGTGGGCCATGGAAGCCCACCTTTCAAATTTTTGGCAGGGCCACACATTACCCCATTAAGGGGCTCAGAGCATGGAGAGTAACGTTTTTATGTTTTAATTACTCTAGACTGAGGCTGGTTTTTTTCTAAGTGAGAGCACTAATATTTGTAATTTTGCAGCCATTGGGTTTATAAATATGCCTGAGTAATCCCCATGAAGTAGATTTTAGAGTGAGCCACCAGAAGAGATGTGGCAAAGCATTGCTGTGTCTTACAGTGGTAAAGGAAGAGAGCGAAAAATGATCTATGCAGAAATTCGCCTCTGGTTTTGGCTTTTGATTTCTGCATGACTCTCCTTTCTTGCGTACCATGTTAGGCAGATAATCTTTGAGATGTGGTAGTCAGACTAACTCAGCCCCATCTGCTTTGTGTGTTTTTTTTTCCAATGCAAAATTAACCCTGCTTCCAAAACCTCCTGGTATTTTCTTGGGAGCAGGAGGGTGAGTGAGGGGAGGTGGAAGGTGTGGGGTGCTTCGTTCCTCTTGTAATCACCCTCAAGTGTGTGCTATCTGATGGGCTCAGGCCACATGTTGTACTATCACTGGGGACCAGGTAACAGTCTGAGGTTTCTTGGTTACAGTAACTGATCCTCACTCCAGGCCATGGCAGGAAGGAGAACCCTCCTGCAGTTACTGAAACCTGGTTCCCTGTTTTAATTTCTTTAATTCTTTTTCACAAGGGTCTGAGTTACAGAGGTTTCTCCTTGTCTCAGAAAGTTCTTGCCATTGGCTTTAAATAAAACCAGGTGGCTTTCTTGGTTCAAGGGGCTTACGGAAAGAATATCTTAGAAAGTAATTTAATTCAATTACATTTAATTAAATTATATTGAATTTGAATAATTAAATTTATATTCTAAGTTTTTTTCTTAGAAGCATAATGAGATATTTTAAAAATATGTATTAAGGTTGCTGGTTTTTTCCTCCTGCCACAAAACGTGATTTGCGTGGGAAATCATTTATAGTAGCTTGTTGGAATTCTGAACAAGAGTGACAAAATTTATCTTCTTTGCTCTCCTTCTGCAAATTTGTATAGGCTTAGGAAATTTCATCATTTAACAAAGCTCTTGAAATCTCTGTGGCTTAAGTTATTGTGGACATAATTCTTATCCGATTTCAATAGAAAAGGACAGTAGGGATGTGAACACTGTGGCAGATGGGAGAGGGCGTAGGAGTGATGTTAGTGGTAATCTGTTTTATTTTCAGGTGTGTTTAGGAATTGGGCTCCTGGAGACAACCAAGAAATAGGGAACTGGAAGTGGTTTGACCAAAGGAGTAATGGGAAAGACTTCATCCCAACGGAGAATCCCTACTGAGGCCTGAAAAACCTACCATTAGAAATTCATTAGCATCGATAGAGTGGAGAGATAGCCAATGGAATGGGAAGATATATTTGCAAATCATACATCTGATAAGGGATTAATATCCAAAACATATAAAGAACTCAACTCAAAGTGAGAAAACAAATAACTCAGTTAAAAAAATGGGCAAAGAGCCTGGGCAACATAGTGAGACCGTGTCTTAAAAAAAAAAAAAAGGCCTGGCATGGTGGCATGTGCCTATAGTCCCAGTTACTTAGGAATCTGAGGTGGGAGTACCACTTGAGCCCAGGAGTTTGAGGCTGCAATGAACCATGATTGCACCACTGCATTGTACTCCAGCCTAGGTGACAGAGTGAGACCCTGTCCCCCCCCCCCCCCGCCAAAAAAAAAAAAGGGCAATAGCCATTTTTCAAAAGAAGACATACAAGTGGCCAACAGGTATATGGAAAAATGCTCAACATCAGTAATCATCAGGGAAATGCAAATTAAAACCACAATGAGATACCACCTCATACCATGGAACCCTTGAATACGGAGCATGGACTGTACTTTGAAATCATTTAGGATAGCAGAATATTTTGTGGAATCTAGGGAGATGCGGAACTGAAGTCAGGGAGAAGTAAGCTGTGTACTGGCATTTGTTTACCAGGAGATCCTTCCATCCTACTCCATGGCCAGGCAGCGAGTAGTGGGCCAGGAGTGGGGGTCCCTGTGGAAGCACAGGATGCTGACAGGGCACACTCCTACCTTTGCTGCATATCCACTGCCTCCTGCAGGGCCTTCATGTTTCCCTAGGGGCTGTGGAGCTGTGCCCATCATCCCCACTAGAAGCCCCCAGCTCTGAGAGTCAAGCATTTCCATGGGGAAAATTGGTCATGCTGAGAGCTAATGACTTACGGTTATTAAGGATGTTTTGGATCTTTAAACAGGAATGGTACTTGGCTGAATATCAGTTTGGCTTCTGTTGCTCATTGAATGTCTTCTTTATTTTCAAGAAGCCATCTGATTTCTCTTTCGTATGTGGTGTTTCCTGTGGTTCTGGTGTTTTTGTGAACAAATTTATTATGAGGAAATTCAGCAGATTGTGAGTTCTGATTTTTTTTTTTTTAAGTCACTAGTGGAACATGTTCTTTATCTCCAAATGTAGTTTTTATTGGTTGAATTTTGATAGGGTGTACGTGCTTTGTGGATCATCCTGAGCAACTGGGACCACTTTTGTCTGGGGTTTGAAGTAACTGCAGGTGAAAAGGATGAGTGTAGTGGTGGTGAGGTCTAATTTCCTCAGCTGAGTCAAGTCCTCTGCAGGTCATGTTCATCATTCATATTCCTGCTTTGCTTGGTTTGCTTGTATCACTATCAGTGAATGACCTGTAGAGCATTCGGATAGCCTTAAATTCTGGGTATTGAAAAGATGTATTTTTCTTTCCTGTTTGGGTGAAATTTTCGTTGGTATAAAAGCTGCAGACCTCATGTTTCCATTGCGGGATTCAAGAGAGAAGGGAGAGGAATGAATGAAAAGTCCTTGCTTGGGACTCGGCCCCAAGTCCTGGGTGAAGAAGTTGTGCCTCCTCAGGCTCTGTCTGCTTTACGGACTTTCAGGAAGTTGCAGGTGTGTTGTGCCTGCATTGTGGGCTCGTGCGGAAATCAGTGAAGCAAAGAGCAAGAACTGAGCTTTGGACATGGGGAGTTGGCGGGAAATGGGGAGCCTGAAGAGCTCACAGTGTCAAAGGAAGCACTGAGCTGCCTCCTAGGCAAAGAACACACCAGAGGCTTCCCTTTAGCCTTTCAAGGCCACTATTACCTCCTCTTCCCTCCCGCATTGCTTCAGGTGACAGTGGAGGAACTGGAAGTTGCACAGAACACAGTGGCTCACACAGCCCTTTATTGCTGGATAGAGAGGGGAGGGGTCCTCGCAGAGGTGGGCTGGGAAGCTGGGTGGGCAGGTGATGGAGAAGAAGTCTCCCACTGAGTTCTTCATCCTTCTTACGTCCACCTCTGCAGGATGAGCTGATGTGCTTGGCCTTACGTCCTGGCAGCTATCTCTGAAAAGTTTTGATTTTTGATTTTGAGAGTCAGACATCTTTAGATCCAAGGGTTACTAACACTTGGGGAGGCCATGTATATGAAGTAGAGGCTGGTTTAGAGCAACGACACCTTAAAGTGCGCTGAGCTACAGCTGCTCTAGGGGCTAGATGGAGATAGTTTGTGGGACTTGTTGTTAGTGTCTAAAACATGGTGGGTGCTTATGACATGTTTATTTTTTACTTATTTACTTAGAGACAGAGTCTCGCACTGTTGCCTGGGCTGGAGTGCAGTGGTGCGAGAGCTCACTGCAACCTCTGCCTCCCACATTCAAGCGATTCTCCTGCCTCAGCCTCCCAAGTAGCTGCGATTACAGGCGCCCGCCACCAGGTCCGGCTAATTTTTTGTATTTTTAGTAGAGACGGGGTTTCACTATGTTGGCCAGGCTGGTCTCGAACTCCTGACCTCGTGATCCGTCCACCTTGGCCTCCCAAAGTGCTGGGATTACAGGTGTGAGCCGCCACGCCAGGCCATGACATGTTGATTGAATGGGAGAATAAGTTAGTCATGCAGGGTCACACTGTTTGTAGCTGATTCAGGTTTCGCTGTCTCAGATATTTCCATGCGTGTATCACTGCAAGGGGAAGTGGCTTTGCTTATTTTTCTCCTACAGGCCTGAAATATGGAATGAACTCTAGGTAGCTGATTTTAAATAAAGCATTACCGAAGTGTTATTTTTGCTCTGTTACATGGTAAACTACACGCTATGTGTCTTTCCATTTTTGATTTGTTTTTACTTGCTGTCCATGACTTGAAATTTTAGACAGGATCCAACATGCAAGCAGGTGTCATCTTACATGTTGAAACCTAAATATCCTTCATAAACTTTGACAGCTCCATAGGTTATTTTCAATATTTTCACATATCTTATTACAGTTTTTTAAATCTATAGGATAATTGCTTCTTGTATTTTTAGATGTGATGAAGATATTGGCCAGGAAAGAACCTGAGGCATTGATTATCTGGAAAGATCAATCATTTCCTAATGAAATCCAGTTTTGTGTGTTAGGGATCATTATCTGATAATACAGCATGTGTCCTGCTTTCAAAAATTTAGCTGTTGGCTGGGTGTGGCAGCTCATTCCTGTAATCCCAACACTTTAGGAGACTGAGGTGGGAGTATCTCTGGAGTCCAGGCATTCAAGACTGGCCTGGGCAACATGGTGAAACCCTGTCTCTACAAAAAATTGTAAAAAATTAGCTGAATGCCGTGGTGCACACCTGTGGTCCCAGCTACTTGGGAGGCTGAGGTAGGAGAATTACTTGAGCCTAGAGGTTGAGGCTGCAGCAAGCCATGATTGTGCTTTTGCATTCCAACCTGGGTAACAGAGCAAGACCCTGTTTAAAAAAAAAAAAAAAAAAAAAAAAAAAAATTTAGCTGTTATATCAGTAGCCTTTAACACACTCCCTCAGTCCAGATTTGTCTTTTTCTTTTCTTTCCTTTTTTCTTTTTTGTAGCTGGAACTACAGGTGTTTGCCACTGTGCCTAGCTAGAGTTGTCTTTTTCTAAGATGTCCTTACTCCATGGCCACACCATGCCTCCCGACAACAAGGCTGACCACATTGCCCCTGTCCAAGGAGCAGCCTGCAGCATTGCCTGCTACCTCCTTTTAGCCAGATATTCTGAGGTTGGAAGGTGAGGGCTGGTAAGGTATGTGGATTCAGAAGTACTGGAAACATACTCAGATGAACTCAGTATTACCATTTAAGAATTTTCGTTTCATAGTTGGGTTTCATCTCCAAACTTCTTGAGTAATGAAAGAATTGAGTAAGGGTAGTCATTGATGATTCTGTTGGGTCCAGAAAACAGTGATTGATTGAAATCTGTACAATGCCAAATCATATTTTTAACTATTCATTTTCTTTCCATTCTCAGCCATACAGAAAATAACCAAACAAACAATTAAACACAAACACAGTCAGACTTATTCAGCTGTTTATTATTATTATATTCATTGTTTGTATTATTTAGCTATGATTATTCAGCTTATTAAGCTTTACTGTTTATTTTTTTTTTTATTTTTTATTTTTTTTTTTTGAGACGGAGTCTTGCTCTGTCGCCCAGGCTGGAGTGCAGTGGCCGGATCTCAGCTCACTGCAAGCTCCGCCTCCCGGGTTCACGCCTTTCTCCTGCCTCAGCCTCCCAAGTAGCTGGGACTACAGGCGCCCGCCACCACGCCTGGCTAGTTTTTTGTATTTTTTAGTAGAGACGGGGTTTCACCGTGTTAGCCAGGATGGTCTCGATCTCCTGACCTCGTGATCCACCCGTCTCGGCCTCCCAAAGTGCTGGGATTACAGGCTTGAGCCACCGCGCCCGGCCTAGCTTTACTGTTTATTAAGCTCTGCTGTAGCAGAGCTTAATGTCAGGGATTTGAATTTCACTTTTTGGTGCTGATGTCTTTACCTTACAAAGTGGGAAGTCCTGGCCGGGCACAGTGGCTCACGCCTGTAATCCCAGCACTTTGGGAGGCCGAGGCGGGCGGATCACGAGGTCAGGAAATTGAGACCATCCTGGCTAACACCTTGAAACCCCCTCTCTACTAAAAAAAATAAAAAAATTAGCCAGATGTAGTGGCGGGCGCCTGTAGTCCCAGCTACTCGGGAGGCTGAGGCAGGAGAATGGCATGAACCCGGGAGGCGGAGCTTGCAGTGAGCTGAGATCGTGCCACTGCACTCCAGCCTGGGCGGCAGAGAGACTCCGTCTCAAAACAAACAAACAAAACAAACAAACAAAAAAACAAAGTAGGAAGTCCTGAGCAGTGAGTGGTCAGTGATGGAATAATAAAGATACAAGTATATTAGTGCTTACAGTTACAAAGAGAACTGCAGAGAATGAAAAATAGTGGCACTGTGAGGATGGGAGTGTTGCATGTGAGCTGTCCCCATGTGTCATAGCAGAAAGTCAGTTGAAGATATCTCAAAGGATACAATTGAGAAATCTGTACGTTAGCGTTATGGGGGCAGCAGGAGGGGAGTGAACACTGTCGAAGAAACACCAAAATATGGAAGGGAATTGCCTCCGAGGAGCAGGGCTGGGAGTGGAGTGTGTGAGCCAGGCCACCCTTGCTTTCCATGATAAGCCCTATTATTGTATTTTTAGTTATGTGCTTGTTACGTTGATGAACACTGATGAACACAGAGCATGCATTATTCAAAATTCCTTCTTATTTTCTTTTCTAGAGTAGGGACAAATAAGAGTGGTGAGAAGCTGAGCAGTAGCAGAGCGGAATGGGAGCTGCGGCAGCTCCGCAGCTGGGGTGCATGCAGGCTGTCTCCAGGTTGGCTGTCTTCAGGCGTGCTTCTTACTCCAAAACTGGGAACTTGGTGAAAATCCTGCTGTTGGCTTTGAGCCGGCAGAAACAAAACAAAACAAATAGATAAAACCATAAACCAAGAAACAGCACATGAACACTTTTAAACAGCATATGAAGATTTTCCAGAACCTCGAAATACAATGGAATATGTTCTCAGTGAGAACTGTCATCGGACATCAGTATTTGATTCATGATTTTGCTGCCATTGCGGTCCCTGGTGATGCCCCCAAACTGGAGGCCTGCCCAGGGTGCAACTTTGTGTCAGAGCCCATGATCTGACTCCTAGGAGCTCTGCTGTGAGTATTATACAGGAGGGCAGGAACTGAGTTGAGTTGTAAAAGGTGAGTGAAAGGGAGGGAGAACAGTACTTTGAGTTTGTATCCAGGGACCCTTTTCTGGAAAGGTGGTTCCTTGAGGCTGGTGCTTCAAGATTAGGGCCAGGCGCAGTGGCTCCTGCCTGTAATCCCAGCACTTTGGGAGGCCGAGGTGGATGGATCGCCTGAAGTCAGGAGTTCAAGACTGGCCTGGCCAACATGGTGAAACCCTGTCTCTACTAAAAATTCAAAACAATTAGCCGCGTGTGGTGGTGTGCACCTGTAGTCCCAGTACTCAGAAGGCTGAGGCAGGAGAATGGCTTGATCGTGGGAGGCAGAGGTTGCAGTGAGCCAGGATTGCACCACTGCGCTCCAGCCTGGGCGATTGGGCGAGACTCTGTCTCAAAAAAAAAAAAAAAAAAAAAAAAAAAGATTAGAACCACTGATTCTCAGAAAAAGTTTGACTTGACTTTGATAATTTTCAGACAACACCTAAGGAGTGAAAATAAATGAGACTGAGATGTTCTTAGGCCCCAAAGGTTTAAAAGTAGAAAGACAATTTCCTTATGCTAACCTGGGGACCCTGACGGTAACAGACGTGCTGTGTGCTGCAATGGCAGCTCATACTTCTCCGCCTGTGGTTCTCTGCCCCATCCAGAGAGAGCCTGAACCTGTACACAGAAAAGGCTGTGTTTCTGAGGAAATAAAAAAGAAGTACTTTTTAAATTTTGTAAGTAGGCCCTACTTCTAGGATTAGCTGGCATGTATTTCAATTAGCACATCATCTTGGGAAACTTTACCATGAGGAAAAGTTTACTCATAGGCTTGGCCATTTTTATTTATTTGACCCCCATGGATATGTCCAATATAGCCACCGAAAATTGCACAGATGTCACTGGCTGTTTGGCAGTGTTTTAAATAAATATTTTGTCTTTTAATCATTAGAGAGAGGAGATTAAACTTGGACTCACCCAACTTTGGCTCTGTTCACACTCATTCTTATGGGAGAGGAAATATCAGGATGGGCTTTCTTTTGGAGCATAACCTGAACAGGAACCTTTTAAAAACCTACCCAAAGCTACACTTTGTACCTTAAACGTAGGCATGAAGTATGAGACATTTCTGGTGATGTCTTCAGGAGAGTTAAGAGGTCAGGAGTTAGATGTAAGAATGAAAATAAAGTAAGTGATATAGATCTAGGCAGAGAAAGATGTTGGTATCTGAGCTTATAGTCTGAATAAAATAGGTTTTCGGGCTGTTGTGTGTTTATTTTACACACATGCACGTACACACAGTATGTGATAACTCAGCAGTGATTCACAGTGGCTCTTCAAGGCCCCCCATCTGTGAGTCCTGGACTTTCCTGTCAGGTGTACCCCCTCATAACCAGGCATGTTCTATGAGGTGTTTACTGTCAAGACAAGTCCCACAGGTTGGGCAACCCTTTAAGTGCTGTTTTCCGGAGCGCAGCTAAGGAGGTTAGCATACTGGGTGCAAAATCCTTCCTCCTTTTGGAAACCTCAAAACCAACAAACTACTTCCTCTGTTAATCTCTGATGGATGAGTGGCAAGGCCCAGGCCAAGCCCTTGGTTGTGCAATGTGTTATGGCCCTGGAGTTAAGGATCCTCCTACTCAAAGCAGGAGGGCATCATTCCAGCAAAACCTGTTGGTGTGCGTCCCACCTTCCAGGTGAAGATATGCCAGATGGGAGGTCACTCGGCTTGTTCTGCCCTGTGCTGAGCCTGGGCTCAGTGTTGGGGCATACACTTCTGCCTTTTCCGCCTTTGCTTAAGATATTTCCTGGTTGTCTTGTGAATTTCAGAAACAGTGATACTTTTTTTTTTTTTTTTTTTTTTTTTTTTTTGGAGACAGAGTCTCGCTCAGTCACCCAGGCTGGAGTGCAGTGGCAGAATCTCAGGTCACTGTAAACTCTGCCTCCAGGATTCACCCCATTCTCCTGCCTCAGCCTCCCAAGTAGCTGGGATTACAGGCGCCCGCCACCACGCCTGACTAATTTTTTTAAAAAATATTTTTAATAGAGACAGGGTTTCACCATGTTAGCCAGGATGGTCTTGATCTCCTGACCTCGTGATCTGCCCTCCTCGGTCTCCCAAAGTGCTGGGATTACAGATGTGAGCCACCGCACCAGCTGCTGTGTGTGTTTTTTTTTTTTTTTAAGGTGATTAAGCTAGTGAGGCATCTCTTTTTATATATACATTTTTTTGATTGACAAAAATTTCATATATTTAGGGTATGCAACATGATGTTTTAAAATTGGAATGGTTCAATCAAGCTAAGTAACATATGCAGTACTTCACGTAACATTTTCTGCAGTGAGAACTCAAATCTCCTCTCAGCTATTTATTTACTGTAGTCACCATGTTTATACTGTATTCCCCCTAGCTAACTGAAATTTTGTATCTTTTGATCAACATCTCTCCAAACCCCACCCCCAATCCCTGGTAACCATCTATTCTACTCTCTGCTTCTGTAAGTTTGACTTTTTTAGAGTCTACATCTAAGTGAGGTCATGTGGTATTAGCCTTTCTTTGCCTGGCTTGCTTCATTTAACATGATGTCCTCTATGTTCATGTTGCAGATGACAGGATTTCTTTCTTTTTTGCGCCTGAATAATATTCCATTGTGTATATACACCATATTTTCCTTCTCCATTTATCCACTGATGGCTACTTAGGTTGATTCTACATCTTAGCTGTTGGGAATAGTGCTGCCGTGAACATGGGAGTGCAGCTGTTGCTTTGACACTCCGATTTCATTTTCTTTGGGCAAGTACCCAGTAGTAGGATTGCTGGATCATATGCTAGTCCTATTTTTAATCTTTTAAGGAACCTCCACACTGTTTTCCATAGTGACTTCACTAATTTACAGTCCCACAAACAGCATGCAGGGATTCCCTTTCCGCCACATCCTCTTAGTGAGACATCTCTGGAAGAAGGTCTGTCAACTTGGATACTACTGAATGGTTTGTGGGTGAATATGTCTATGGGCTGGAATTGTGGCAGGAGTTCCCCTTTGTTCTCAGTATGGTAAAATCCTGTCCTGCTCCTGAGAAACACGGGTAGGAAGGAATGGAGGAGCTTGTGCATGTGATGGAAAAACCTGGCTGTACATTCAGGTGACAGTCCTTTTGGTTTTTCTTTTACTTATGGCTTTAAGCACTGTATTGTAGTTTGGGGAGAATGATTGCTCTTGTCTTCAACACATTGTTAATAAGGGAGCCCAAAGTATGTGTCTTTTAAGTTAGCTCAGTAGCTTTTTGTTCTAAACTTTTGTATTTCCAAATTCATTTGTTTTTGGTGGCAAAATTTGTACATTTATAAAGTGTTAGTGAGTAGTCTGTATCACTTCAAAATAAGAGCTAGGAAACAGTCCTGGTGTTCATACATAATAATCTGGTGTTCCTTTCTAGTTGCCACCGTGTAGCGGTCCTTATTGGTGTGGGTCTGGTTGGGTTGCTCAGGTGGCAGACATCTGTGGTCTCTAGAGGCTGAAAAATACTTCAGCTATAGGAAGCATCTGCTGCTTCAAGAACTTCACAATGAGCATTTGTTGATGCCCTACTGTATACCAGGCATCCTACTGGTTGCTGAGGGAACAAACATGAATAAGACCCACTGCCTGCAGTGTTTTTGATTCGGTGATTCCACCAGAATCAATTACAGGAGGCTGGCTGTGGCTTCCTCAATGTCTGTGTTTAAGATTAATTTGCTTAATAAAACTCAGGGCAGTGAATACACAGGGTTGGCCCAGGCTTTCCTGTTATGAACATTCAACAATGTCGCATGAGCAGTTGAACTTGCCTTGTAAGCTGCAAACCATGGCTGAGCCTCCCTGAGCTATTGTTAGCAGATAACTTTAGAGCAGAGCTAATCTGCCATATAAATAAGAATCACAATTGGGTTACATGGTGATTAAATACAAATGGTAAGTGAGTGACTCACATTCATTCATTCATTCAGCAAACTTTTATTAGAGGCCTCTGGCGCCAGGCAGTGTATGAGGTGCTCTTCTGAGGCTGGCGTGGAGGGATGGTCACACCAGTATTGTCCTGCCTACAGTAGTGGCATATGTAGGGCAGTGGGCAGGGACAAGCAAACACTGAAGCTGGCCATCCCATCGTGGAGGGCCTCAACGAGGGGGTGGGCTGCTGTGGAAAGGATGTGGGTGAGATGAGGCAGGGTAAAGGAATAAGTTATCCTTCATTATTAGCAATTACTTTAGACCCCATGTTCCTTCTGGGATGTCCTCGGTCCCTTCCCTTCCCGTGGTGGACAGGAAAATAGATGGCCTTGGCAGCTGCATTTCGATGCATCTCATCTTGTTCTTGGGTCCTGTTTGTGGACCTGTCTGGCAGCCTCTCTGTCTACCCGACCTACCTGCAAGTGTCTGAGTCCTCTGCTCCTGGGTTCTGCATGGCAATGGATGGAAAGCTAGAGGGGCTGACTTCCCAGGACACGAGACCATAGAGAAGCAGATGGGCTGCCCCTTCTCTAGGCAGGGAGAAGACAGCCTGCCTGGGATTTCTGGGCTGGGGCAGGGGTGCTCTGGGATGGGTGGATTCCCCACAGACGCCCAGGCTTCAGGCAGCCTACAGCTGTTCACTGAGGGTGGGCTCTCTTCAGGGCCAGCTGGAAGAGACGTTTGATTTCTGAGGCAAGGAACAGACTGATGATATCTTCCCCAGTTTCTTCCTTTTGCCTAAAAGTCCTACTGAGGTCACTGTAGGGGCTTCCAGGGATTTGGAGCTGACCAGGGAAGAAGATGTGACCCTGAGAGGCAGTGGCCCATGAGCTTTATTGGATGGCAGTGGGACAGGGTTGCTTGAGAGGGGATGTCCCTCACGGGCTGAGGCCATCTGGGGCCACCACTCATAAGGGGCTGTGTCTAGGTGGTGCCATGTGCCTAGATGATGTCACTCAGCAGTGCTGTGGGAGTCTCTGCGTCAGAGAGCTCAGAAGGGCCATAGCTGCCCGAGGCCTCTTGTCAGTGGGTGACAGTTGTCAGGCAAGATTTCAATGGGTATGTGAAGCAGGATACATGGCAAAAGATCTGCCTGTTGTGGGCTATTTTTAAAATAATTGGATGTATAAAAATTTGAGTTTGACGCTAGAGGGCTTTTGTGCTAACTGGTCTCTACCTGCAGTGAAGAAATAAACTACCTAGGGACACTCTTTGGCCCATTTATATAACTGTGACAAATCTTACTGTTCCACAGTTGAAAGTAAAATGTCTAAAAATGTAAACGCCTGGGGAATAGTAACTCATTGGTGTTAACATATTTCAATCAAAGTTTAAAAATATTTTCACGTTCTTTCGTCTCTTGACGGGAGATTGCTGGCCCCTACACCAGATGTCCCTTAGGCACCTCCAATCTATGTCCTAAACTAAAGTCAGTCATTGCCCCTAAACCTGCTCTGTCTGGGATGCTAGCAATACCATCTTCCCTGACATCCCAACAGACACTGGGACTCATGTCCCCCATTTAGAAATCTGGGAAGCATCCCCATTCAGCAGGACTGACGGGAGGCAGCTGGTGTGCAGGAAGAGGAGGCTGGACAGTGTACTTGCGCTGGACGTGTTTTGGACAGAAGGCATGGAAGGGAATGAAAAAGACCAGATTCACAGGAATCTCACAACATGCTACCCTGCCACATCTTGCTGCCTGATCTCAAGGCAGTTAACTTTTGGTGCATCAGTGACTGTTTGTAGCAAAGAGGTAATACCTGTTAGAATTGAATTGTTAGAATTATTGTCTGTAACAGAATTTGTAAAGGGGCTTGACTTATCGCAGGCTGCCAGTTAAAGGCCACCAGAAAATTCTTCCAACCACAAAGTTTCCCGTATTAACCATATTGGTCCCATGGTAATCATATTGGTCTCAGTAGTTGCTTCCTAGGGTTGCCGTAACAAATTATCACGAACCTGGTGGCTGAAAACAGCAGAAATTTATTCTCTCACACTTCTAAGAGACCAGAAGTCTGAAGCTTGGCAGGGCTGTTCTCTCCCTGGGGACTTAAGGAGAGAATTCTTCTTTGCCTCCTCCAGATTCTGGAGGTGGTTCTTGGCTGGTGGCCATGTCACCCCAATCTCTGCCTCTGTCTTCACGTGGCCTTCTGTGCATCTCTGTCATAAATTATTAGCATACGTGTCATTGGAGTTAGGGTTCACCTGGGTAATTCAGGATGATATTATTTCAAGATCCTTCATTGTATCTGCAAAGATTCTTTTTTCAAATAAGGTCATATTCACAAATTCTGGTGGTTAGGATGTGGACATAACCTTTTTGGGGAACACCATCTAACCTACTGCAGTCTCCATCTGTATCCTAATGGTAAGAAGTGTACTTCAGGCACCCTGTGGCCTGCGCTAGCTGTCTATCTCTAGGGAGTGATGGTTTTAGACAGTGTAGTTCATTCTTAGCTTGTGGTAAAACTTTTTCTTTTCTTTTTTTTTTGAGACAGTCTTACTCTGTTGCCCAGGCTAGAATGTCATAGCCTGATCATAGCTCACTGCAGCCTCGACCTCCAGGGCTCAAGCGATTCTCTGCCTCAACTTCCTAAGTAGCTGGGACCACAGGGACATGACATCACATCTGGCTAATTTTTCTATTTTTTGTAGAGAAAGGGTTTCACCATGTTGCCTAGGCTGGTCTTGAACACCTGGGCTCAAGCCATCCACCTGTTTGGCCTCCCAAAGTACTGGGACTACAGGTGTGAGCCACTGTGCTTGGCCAATAGAACATTTTAAAAGTACAGGAGAGTGTAAAGAAATGAGGGGGAAAAATGCATCTGCTTGCCATTTCATGTTCTCTTTGGCAGAGTAGGAGGAGAAAGCGTCTTATTTCTACCCACTGTCCTGCTTGAACTTCTTCATGCCCCCAGTATTCCTTTCATAGGTGCTCTGGCCACACATGTCCAGTGGCCCTATACACAGTAGCTCCACACTGTTAACTGATGACTCTTAGACACCTCTGGATAAAAGGTTCTGCAGGGCCCACTTTGGGTATTAGTAGAATGACTAGGAACCAGAAAACCAACTCTTCAAACATGTGTGTGGGCTGCCAAACCAGTTTTCATTTTGTTTGCTTTTAGTGGACTAAAGCCATCTTTTGTTACGTTGCTGACTTAGGGAATAGTCTCATTAACCATGCTCTGGGGGGTCCTGGGTGGAGCAGGAGTCAGGAACGGGTTGGTCAAATACATCCTATTATGATCTGTGTCCTCCTTCCCTCCTAATTTTTCCACCCTCTGTTGTCATGGACTCCTGTAGGATGGGACAGCTCTTGTCTCTGTGTATCCTCTCCCTTGTCTGGCGCACAGTGGAAGTGCTCCATAGATGTCTGGTGAATGACATTTTGAATTCTGGGGATCCATGAATGATTTATGCTGTCACTAAATCTGGTATAATATTTGGATTGAGTTTTAAAGTAGAATGCTTTATTTTTATAATCACCATGTACAACCATGTACAAATTTTTTTAAAATTTACATATTTCTGACTGATATTATTGGTTTCTCAGAAAGTGAGCATGAGGTTTTTTTTTTTTTTTTTTTCTCCAGTTTCCATTTGGGTCTTAGCAGTACTGATAGATTATTGCTCCTGTTGACTGTGTTATAAAAAGGACTTGCCTTAGTTTGGCCTGCTGTAACAAAATGCCATATGCTGGATGGTTTAAACACAAACTTTGTTTCTCACAGTTCTGGTGGCTGGAAGTTTAAAATCAAGGTACCTGCAGATCTGGTGCCTGGTGAGGGCTTTCTTGCTGGTTTGAAGATGGTGACTTCTCATTGTATCCGTACATGGGGTGGGGTGGGGGAGAGATGAAGCAAACGCTCTCTTGCCTCTTCTTGTAAGGGCACTATTCCCAGGGCTTAGTCACCTCCCAAAGGCCCTGTCTCCAAATATTACATTGGGGATTAGATTTCAACATATGAGTTTTGGGGAAACACAGCATTCACTTCATAGGGGAACTGTATGGCAATAGCTCACATTAGTTAATATGCTAGAGGTAGGTACTGTTACTGTCCTCATTTGACAGATGAGAAAACTGAGTCTTAGAGGAGTTAAGTAACTTGTTCAGGATCACATGCCAGTAAGAAGTGGAGCTGTAACTCCTCAAATCAGGGCTGTCCACCCTCAGTGCTATCAGAAATTTTTAACTCCATAGGACAGTCCAGATAGGATTTTGTGTTCAAGGTATAATGGTACTCAGCCCTTAATGGTGTTACTGCACTGATGGTTGAGCAAAGGGAAGCACTCAATCCGTTCCCAAGAATGGGCTCCTCTTCACCTCTTATAGAAAACTTCTCTACTAGACAGAGATCCCTATGGGAATGAATTCACTGTATTTATACCACCTAGCACAGTGCTTGTTGAGAGAATGGTAACCCGATGGCATCATTTTGCAGAGAATAGCCACGATGTTTTTTTATTATTATTGATATTAAATTAAAATATTACACACATGACTTTCTAACACATTTTCTTCTCTGTAACATTTTCCCACAGTTTCATATAAGAGCAGGATTTTCTTTTAGTACTAAAAAATAAAGTAACTTTCAAGTATTAAGAAAGGAAAGAATGGTTTTCTTCCCATGAGTCATGGTTGGCAATAGTGTACTTAAAAGTTAGATTGTAGAGCCATTTTCACACCCATCAATTATAGGTTTTATTTTGTGAGCTGGAGTGCCATGACTTTTAAGACTCCTGCCTTATGTATTGTAGTTTGTGAACATAATTATTTTGTATACAAAACCATAAATTTTCTAACTTCAAAAAGTATTTTATTTACTGGACCTATTACCCAAACAGATGTTGTTTTTAGAATAGTGCCTTAAAAAATTAATCCATAAAAGATGTTTTCTGACAGCTTTTGTACTCTGTGCCGGATATAGTAAATGCAATAGCACAGAGTTTTGTTTAGAAATTCCCTAGGAAAGTGGGCGGATATAAATCAAGTGGATTAAATAGTTAAGTTATTTAATGTTTTACACTCAGAAGATGATGTGGAATAATGAATGTCATGCAGCAAACATGCATAGCTTCCAAGACATCCGTTAGATCTTGTATTTGTGAGTTTTTCATTGCACTTTAAGGAATTCTTATAGTGGAATTAGGAGGACTTTGGCTTATCCCCAAATGCTCAATAACTTCTAGGTACTACTTATCCTTCCCTTTCGTAATCCCTCTTCAAAGAATACACATGTGCACAGGCTGAGTGTAAATGTGCTTTCCCAAGACAGACGCCACAAATGGCACATGGGAAAACTGAAATCCTTTTGTTTTTTCAAGGGACAGAGTGTGAAATACGAGTTCTTCTTCCCTTTTATCAGAAGCTAGTTTTGAGTTGAAAGTGGCATAAGCCGGGCGTAGTGGCTCATGCCTATAATCCAAGCACTTTGGGAGGCTGAGGTGGGTGGATCACCTGACGTCAGGAGTTAGAGACCAGCCTGGCCAACGTGATGAAACTCCATCTCTACTAAAAATACAGAAAATTAGCCGGGTGTGGTGGTGGATGCCTGTAATCCCAGCTACTCGGGAGGCTGAGGCAGGAGAATCCCTTGAATCTGGGAGGCAGAGGTTGCAGTGAGCCGAGGTCATGCTGTTGCACTCCAGCCTGGGCAACAGGAGTGAGACTCTTATCTAAAAAAAAAAAATAAATAAAATAAAATAAAATAACAGGTGGCATAAAGCCAGTTTTTCAGCTTAATATTATTTCCAGTTAATTATAAAGACTAGGATATTTTGAGAACTTTAGAGTCTGAATAGATTCAAGCTAAAACAAGTAAGCGTAAATCTGAGAAGCTGTTGTGTGAAAATACTACCTTAAAGACAGTTTTCCCCTCAAATCACTTTATTGATGATAATTGATGTACATTAAACTGCACATATTTACAATATACAATTTGATAAGTTTTAACTATATACACATCTGTAAAAACGTTACCACATTCAGGATGATGTACATATTCATCACCCCCAAAAGTCTCCTTGTGCCTTTTATGATCTGTCCTTCCTGTTCTTTCCTCATCCTTAGGTAATCTAATACTGATCTGCTTTCTGTTACTTTGAATTAGTTTTTTTTTTTTTTTTTTTTGACGCGGAGTCTTGCTCTGTGCCCCAGGCTGGAGTGAAGTGGCGCGATCTCGGCTCACTGCAAGCTCCGCTCCCCCGGGTTCACGCCATTCTCCTGCCTCAGCCTCCCGAGTAGCTGGGACTACAGGCGCCCGCCACCTCGCCCGGCTAATTTTCTTGTATTTTTAGTAGAGACGGGGTTTCACCGTGTTAGCCAGGATGGTCTCGATCTCCTGACCTCATGATCCGCCCGTCTCGGCCTCCCAAAGTGCTGGGATTACAGGCTTGAGCCACCGCGCCCGGCCTGAATTAGTTTTTATAAAAATGGAATCAGAGTATGAACTCTACTTTTTTGTCTTCTTCACATAATTTGAGATGCATCCATGTTGTTGTATGTATCAGTAGCTCATTTCTTTATATTGATGAATTCATTTGATTATGTGGCTGTATACCATAATTTATCAGTCAGTTTGTTGATGGAAATTTGGGTTTATTCCAGATTTTGATTATTACCAATAAACTTGCCATGAATATTTGTGTACAAATTTTTGTATAGATATGTGCTTTAATTTCTCTTGGGTAAATATAATAGCAGTGGAATGTTTGGGTTGTATAGCTGGTAAATGTATTCTTTTTACAAAACTGCAAGATTGTTTTCCAAGGTAGTTATACCATTTTATATTTCCACCAGCAGAGTATGAGAGTTCATTTGCTCCACATCCTTGCCAACACTTTGTATGGCCAGTCTTTAATTGTAGTCGTTTAATAAGTAGGTAGGAGGAGTATGTCATTCAGTTTTAAATTTAATATCTCTGATTAGTAATAATTCTGAGCATCTTTTATGTATTGCTTTCTGTGTATTTTTTTTTTTGGCAAAGTGTTCCAATCTTTTTTGTATTTTTTATGGGTTTTCTTATTGAGATTTGAAAGTTCTTTATATATCTGGATACAAATCTTTAATCAGGTATGTGATTTGAAAACCTTAAATCACTGAATTAAATTTTGTTTCTTTTGAATAATTTTCTTCTGCTTTTGCAATTTTTTATTGTAACGAAATATCCATAATAAAATTTACTATTTTAACCACTTTTAAGTGTAGAGATCAATGGCATTAAGTACATTCATGTTGTTGTCTTTTAAAAAAATACTGTAGTCTGAAGTCATAAAAAGTCCATCAGAGTCTGAGCTCTGTAAGGGCAGAAACTATATCTTATTCTCCATTATATTTGCAGAGCCTATACTATGCTTGGCACATATTAGGTCCAAATATTTGTTGAATAGACAAAATGTTTGTTTTCAGATTTCTTAGTTGTTTCAGTGTTAGTGTCTTAGCTCCAGCTGCTATAAAAAAGTACCACTGGCTGGGTGCAGTGGCTCGCGCCACTGCACTCCTGCCTGGTGATAGAGCCAGACTCTGTCTCAAAAACAAAACAAAACAAAAAACCAGAAACCAGGTGGCTTACTAACTACAGTGATTTATTTCTCACAGTTCTGGAGGCTGGAAGTTCAAGATCATGGTGCCAGTATGGTTGGGTTCTGATGAGGACCCTCTTCCATGTTGCAGATGGATGACTTCTATTGTATTCTCACATAGCAGAAAGAGAGCTAGCAAGCTCTCAGGCCTTTTCTTTATAAGGGCACTAAACCTACCCATTCATGAGGGCTTCACTTTCATGACCTAATTACCTCCCAAAGTTCCCACCTTCAAATACCATCACGTTGGGATTAGCATTTCAATGTAAGAATTTGGTGGGGTAGGGAGCACAAATATTTAGTTTGTAACGGTGTAATAGGGTTCTCTAGTGAAACAGAATCAATAAGATGTGTATGTGTGTATATATTATATATCCATGTATCCATATGTTTCTTTCTGTCTTTCTATTTTAAGGAATTGGCTTAAACAATCATGGAGGCTTAAAAGTCCAAAATTGCTAGGCTAGGCTAGGCAGGCAGGCAGGCTGGAAGGCTGACAGGCTGGAGACCCAGAGAAGAGCTGATGTTGCAACTGGAGTTCAAAGTGACTCTGTTGTCTGAATTTCTTCCTCCACAGGAGAGGTCAGTCCTTTTCTTAAGGTCTTTCACTGCTTGGATTAGGCCCTTCCAGATTATGGAGGGCAATCTGTTTTACTCAGTCTCTTGATTTAATGTTAATCTCATCTAAAAATTACCTTCACAGAAGTATCCACATGTGTTTGACCAAATATCTGGGTACTGTGGCCTAGCCAAGTTGACACATAAAAGAAACCATCACAGTTAGGATATACTTTAACAAAGATCAAAAAACAATGCCTTATAAAGGATGGAAGTTAGGTTTCCTCTTAGTCCAAGTGTAAACAGTTCAGGGTTGATTGATGACTCTACTATTTTAGGGCCCCATGCTCCTTCTATCTTGTTACTCTGCCCTTTTCCACATAGTCCTTCCTTGTAGCAGAAAAGGGAGATGGTAAGGGAATGGTGTACTTCCCATTTAAGTGCATGACTTTAAAATTGCACACATCACTTAATGCGTACATCCCATTAGCTGGAACCCAGTCTGGTAGACACACTTCAGTGCAAGAGAGGCTGAGAAATGTAGTCTTTGGCTGGGTAGCCAGAAGCCCACCAACACTGCTATTACTGTATCGAAAGGGAAGGATAGATGTTGGGGTGAGGGAGGTATTCATCAGTCTCTGATACTGTTCATTCATGTTTTGTGTTGCATTACGTTTGAGTGGAGTTCAAGATGTTTGCTAATATTAAATCTGCTCATTCAAATTTGAGAGATTGAGAGTTATGACACAACTTGAGTTTCATAATTGATGTTATTGAATTTGACCTTTCTTCTGCACTTAAAGCACGTGTCTTGAGCAAACCTGCACATGAAAGTTGACATACCAAATGGGAAGCTGAGGCAGAAGACAGGAACACAGATTCAGAAACCCACCTCGTTAAGACTGTTCCACTTCATTCTTGAGTAAGTAGGTGACAGTGAAAGTTTTGGAGCAGTGTTAGAATATGACAGATTGGGGTAATGGGAGGATAATCTGGTGGTTCCACATTGGTTGCTGGATGACATCCAAATGCATCCATATGGCTTACAAGGAACTGCCTGTCTGCTTCACCTCAACTCCTGGCATCCACCTTTACTGCCTGTGTTCTGGCCACACCGATAATGATTCCTTTGCTGTTCCTTATTATTACGCATCTCTATGTCTTCTAGCAACTCTGCTCACCATTTTTGTTACCTTTTTAAAGTAGAAATTTGAAGATTAAGGAAAGGAGATAAAGGGCCCTTAAATTGGAGCCTACTCAGGTCCACCTATCTGTCTCTGCTGTTCTTTGAGTGCTGCGGTGTTTCAGGAAGTGTGCTAGGTGTGTTCTTTTTGTCACCTCTCCATCTTCATGGCACCCCTGAGGGATATGCCATTATCCATGTTTTGCAGATGAATTGCTGAGGCAGAAGTTTAATGACTGACTCAAGGTTACAACAGTCAGAAACTGACAGAACCAGGAATTTTGGCTGACTTCTGAGCCTGGATTTTTCCCACCACATATTGTTCTCTTTGGAAAGAAGGTCTTAGGCTTAACATGATTAGTAACCACAGTATATCAAGGGGTTGTGGAATCTCTGGGAGCTTCAGCGTCAGGTTGGAGTTACACCTCCTGGGTGTGCTACTGGAGAGCTTTTACCTCAATTACTTGTGATGTGACCTGCCTTGCTGACTCTGTACTTACTGGGGGTAACTGGGGAAATGAGGGAGGAAGCAAATTTGGAATATAGTTTTAACCAGTTGGAATGAATTCATCCTTGACTCCTGAAAGCTTGTAGTCTTCTTAATCTCTTTTCTAGTGTTGCTATTTTGGATATGAGTATGGGATAGCAAATGAATGCTTTAGGGTTGTGTGAGCTGAACAGTGTTAAAAATGTGCTTTTCTCTCATCCTGAGGATCTTCCATTAATCCACTAGATGGAGCAGCTGGTTTGAATATATTTCACGATTAGAAGTTGGAAGAAAAGACATGGTCTTCCTATCAGAGCCATGTCACAGACCCCTTGGAGTTGGCCAGGCATTTTGATCTCTATTTTTTCCTCTCTAAATATAAAACTTTTATTTACTCAGCACATTTATGTGTAGGGAGCATTTGAGGTTCTTCTGGGACCTGACAGAAAACCATCGTGGTAGAGTGGAAATAATTCGAATCTGAAGTCTGGGGATGTGAGAGTAGAAGTCCTAGTTCAGACACTCAGTTCTCTGTGACTTTGGTCTTTAACCATCTTGTATCACTGCTGCAATAGGTGAGATGTGAGATGTACCCTCTACAGGTTAGGTATATTGGGCCTCTGTGCCATCCCTTCAGACCACCTGCACAGAGATGCGCGAGCTTCCATTTTGCCTGGCTGAAACTGCACTCACTGCCAGTATCTACAATGTGGAAAATCCATCCCACTGAAGACTGGAGGGATTGTTGATGGCATTAGTTCATTTGCCTTTGTGATACTTCCGTCACCCACGGGCATTCCCGCTCATGTGTGAACACCTCCTTGGGGCAGTAGTTTCATTCCCTCACAAATGGTTTATCCTATTTTAGGGCAACACTGGTTATTAGAGTTTTTACTTATTGGTCCTGGTTGACCCTTCCAGAGCAGTCCGAGTCTTGTAATCTTATCCGTCTTTCACATTCAGATGTTCTGGTTTAGAACTAAGGTGGAATATTTGTTTTTTTGCCTTCTGTACTACTGGTTCTGGCCGAATGAAATGACATATAAGAAATTAAACGTGTTATCAAAATGCTTTTTAGTTTTTAGTTCTCACCTGATGGATAGCACGGTGGCTATGTATATTTAAATCTGTTATCTGTATTCAGATGTCTTAAAACATCATATGTCCTAGAATTTTAAGGTTTCATAACAAGGAACTCTTCTTTAACAGTTGTTGACACATTTGTTCCTACAAGCCAGTGGTGTCTTACTTCGACTACTGGAATCTGCTCCTAAGTGTTTAATGAAGTGAAATTAAAACTTTCATTTTTAGGTAGCTTTGAACTATGGCAATGTGTAACCTCACTACTCCTGATTTCTGTTAATTTTTAATTAAATAAACATCTGCTAAATTACAGACTTTCACATAGGTTGACATTCTTGCTGTTTGCCAAATACAAGAGTTTGTGATATTTGGAAGCAGACTCTTCAAGAATTCCTTTTAAACTGTACAGATTTGGTATTTCCAGTGGAAATCTACAAAACACCAACTCTGTTTTAATTTATGTCATATAAATTAATAAATTTATAGTACTTTCCCTTTCAGTTGAGGAAAAGGACCTAGCCTTAGCCTTATCTTTTCCAAAGAGGGGTTTTAGGGGTGCATATATTTGAATTTTGGAATCAGTTTTTTTTTTTCAGATGGAGTCTCGCTCTGTTGCCCAGGCTGGAGTGTGGAGTGCAGTGGCAAAATCTCGACTCACTGCAACCTCTGCCTCCTGGGTTCAAGCAAGTCTCCTCCCTCAGCCTCCCAAGTTGCTGGGATTACAGGCGCACACTGCCATTTCCGGCTAACTTTTTTTGTATTTTTAGTAGAGATGGGGTTTCACCATGTTGCCCAGGCTGGTTTCGAACTCCTGAGCTCAGACAATCGACCCGCCTCAGCCTCCCAAAGTGCTAGGATTACAGACGTGAGCCACCGCACCCAGCTTGGAATCAGTTTTAACAGTGTATAATCTCATTGGCACTTCTTGGACTGAAGCCAATTAGCATTAGCATGAAATAAGATATTATAAAGTCTGTGTTGTTAATTTTTTTTGAGGTAATTTACATGGGTTTTTGGAGAAAAATCTTCTTAAAATATGGATGCATTGAACTTTGGGCTAAAGATTAGTTCTTTTCCTGTACCTTGATCTCCTGGTGACCTCCAGTGACCCACATTGGTGACTCTGATGGGTTATCATTAGTTCTCCCCAGGAAATTTGAATTATCAGGATGTTTCTTTGGTTACATAATAGATTTAACCCAGGTACTGGCTGTTATGAAATCAAGAAGCATATCTTCCCAGAAGTGTCCTTGTGTGTATTCATTTGTGGAAGCTGGAGGAATCAGATCTCTCCCTCTCTTCAGAGGTGTGTTTTGGAACGCCCTAAGCAGGCTGCTGTGACATCAGCCCTTGAATTTACTCTGGTTCTCATCAGGAACAGTAGGAATAATTCCTCAACTTCCATGGAAGGAAGTGGAATGAAGCAAGCCTGAAAACAAAAGCTTTACATTGGCTATGCATGAACCACCTTTGCTGTTTTAGAAGTTTTGCTAGGGGACCTGGGATAGTAATAGTGACACCTGGCCCCTGATTGAACATTTTCATCGGTGCTCTTTGTCTCTGTGGTTTTATACTGCCCCTTTCCGATGATGAAAAAAGACCTAGCTTAGCTTTAGGTTTCTCAAATAGAGGACCACATCTATATTAAGGAACCAGTGTAACTACGTAAAGAACTGTAAGTTCATATTCTTCAGAATCTTACGTGTATAAATACTGTATGATTTTTAATTCTTCCTTATATTATCCTCATTATTGTTAACAGGATTTAATGTGGCATGCTGGAAGGAGCAAGGACGTTGGAGCCAGAGAGCCCTGGCTCATATTTCAGATACCAGCTGGGTGAATTTGATCAAGTTAGCTTATTTCTCTGAGACTTCATCTGTAATGGGAGAGTGTTCAGGTGACCCACGTCTCATGGCTTAATTAGTTCCTGGATAACATTTGAAGTGATCTCTGTTAAGTTCATAGACATTTCCTTGGCAATGTTACAAATTGGGATTCTATTGCAGAAAATAATTTTATGCTATAAAAGCACCAGAAATTAATTTTTAAAAGTGATAAGGATACTTATTTTTTTGAAAACATCAATTACAGAAAATAAGATACTTATTATAAAGTCTATGTTGTTAATTTTTTCTGAGGTAATTTACATGGGATTTTGGAGAAAAATCTTCTTAAAATATGAATGCATTGAACTTTGGGCTAAAGATTAGTTCTTTTCCTGTTGAACTCTGTAGCAAGCATGAATGTTTATCATCATCCAGCAATCAAATGAATTCAAAATCGGAGTCAGTCATTAAAAAAAAAGAATTTGCATGTTTTTGAATGGTAAAGTAAGTGTGGGGAGTGGTTCCATCTTCAGAGTTCCCTTACTTGTACATTGTGATGATACCTGAGTTCAAAGTCACATTTGTTTTCAAAGTCAAGCACAATTTCAGTGATGTACTTGATGTCTTTGGTTGCATTTGATGCCAATGGTCAGTTAGGCTTTGTGGTTTTATAATGAGGCATCATTAGTCTGTCTTCCTTGGCAGTGTCACTATTAAGAGGCATTCCTAAAGAAAAAAATGAAAAGCCTGTTTCTTCGCAAGAGAGAATTTTCTCAACTTAAAAATGTTATCTTTATCTTTAATGATGTTAGCTAGATCTGAATGCTGGTACTATCCCATCTGTTCTGTTTTGAAGCAGTGAAACCATCTTTCCCTTAAGCTGGACATTTCTTTAATGTCTCTTACCAAACCTGTCTTTAAGCATTTGAAACCTGTTCTTTCATCATTTGCTAACATGGTTTGTTCTTAGGCTTGCTGTATTTATTACATGCAATTATATATATGTACAGACACAAATGTTCCATTTTTGCATGTCAGTACATTGTGGTTTCTTATGAGTTATTTCATATGCCTATGACATTAGATATTCTTGAAATATTTTTCCTAGTCTTTTATTTTACAGCACTCTGAATTTTAAATGTAAAATTCAATGAGTTTTAGTAAATTTGTACGTTTTTGCAATCATCACCATGATCTAGTTTCAGAACATTTCAATTACTCTTGAAAGAAGTCTCATGCCCATTAGCAGTTTCTCTGTACCCCCAAATCCAGGCAACCACTCATCTGTCTCTATAGATTTGCCTTTTCTGAACATTTTATATAAATGGAATCACTCAATATGTAGCTTTTGCATCTGGTCCCTTTTGAGATTTATCTATGCTTGCAGCATGTGTCAGTACTTCATTCCTGTTTATTGCCAAATAGTGTATTCCATTCTGTTGTCCGGATAAACCACATTTTGTTTATCCATTTACCAGTTGATAGACATTTGGTTTGTTTTCAGTTTTTGGCTGTCATGAATAATGCTGCTGTGAACATTTGTATACAAGTCTTTGTGTGGACATGTGTTTTCATTTTTCTTGGGTGGATACCTAGGAGTGGAATTGCTAGGTCAGGTGGTAGCTGTTTCCCAAAGTGGCTTTGTCAGCAATGTATGAGGGTTTCACCTACTCTGCATCCTTGCCAACACTCACTATGTCAGTCTTTTTAAATTTTAGCCATCCTAATAGATATGTAGTAGGATGTCATTGTAGTTTTAATTCACATTTTCCTAAAGACTAATGATATTGAACATCTTTTTATGTGTTCATGGCCATTTTCATATCTTCTTTGATGATCCTAGTTTTTAAAAATTGTTTATAACCTAATGTCATACAAAGTCAGTGTCCAGCGTGGAAACAAAAGTTATTCCACTTATTTTAACAGAGATAATTAAATATAAAGAATTGTTATTAGGTATAAAGTTGTTAATAAGTAGGTAACTGAAAAGATAAAAAGCAAATGCTATGATATCATAGAGGTAGTGGCTGTAGGAAGCAGCCATCAACTGTAGAGCTGGGCTGGGGGCAAATAGGGTGAAATCTTTATTAAATATTTAGAAGCTTAGAGGAGAGGCCCCACAGAGCTGAAACCCAGACCTCTGAGGTGTGGGTGATGGTGCACCTGTTTCTGAGGGGAGTGAGTTACACAACAAGGCTGGTTCTGTAAGTGCTGAAAAACTGCAGGCCAGATTCAGCTGCTGCCCTAGGAGGAACTGCTGCTGCACTAGGAGGAACTGCTGCTGCCCTGGTGAAGAAGTGTTGCTGGGGTGACACTGGGAGCTAAAGCCAGCGGGAAGCAGAGGGGAAGGAGCTAGTCTCCCTCTAGTGTCCCCTAGTGGCAGACCCTAACAGGGAGCCAACTGGTAAAACAGAAATGGTTTCAGAGTTACAAAGCTGAGTTTGGAAGAGTATGGTTGGAGCTGGGAGAGAATACCTGTATAATTGGCCAGCCCACCCCTTTGAATATTCAGTATCTAGACCTATCCTCCTAAACATATTTTAACTTCCACACAACAAAAACTACTTTCTTTTCGTCTAACAGAATATAAACATTCTCACACAAATGAAGATGTTCTCACCAGCTCCCTAAAATGCGGTGTCACAAAGTCTCATTAGTGTATCCATCTCTGGGAGGTAGTCACATTACCTATTGCTGAGCTTTGTGAATTCCTCCTTAAATTTAGTTAAAGTTCTGCTTGAATGTTGTGTTATCCAGAGTTAAATTGTAGAGGTAAGTTTCAACAGTGTTTGTATAAAATAATGCAAGAAGAAGGAGAAGAAATTGGTTCTAGTTCTCTCTCTCTCTCCCCTCTCTCTCTCTCTCTCTCTCTCTCTCTCTCTCTCTCTCTCTCTCTCTCTCTCTCTCTCTCTCTCTCTCTCTCTCTCTCTCTGTGTGTGTGTCTGTCTCTCTGTCTCTCTCCAAAAGCAAGAAGGAAATATGCTTATCTGCCACTTGGCAGTAGTTGAGATTTGTATCTTTCTTCTCCTATTACCTGTTCCGTGTTTCCTTTGCACTCAGCCAGGACCTCAACTGATTAGGTTTCTGTACCTGAAGGTCTGAATTCTCAGTGGTCCTGCCTTTTTTTGGATTGCTGTGGTTTTCCATTAACTTTTACTGTTGGAGATAGAAGTACTAAGAGCTGCCCTGATTAAGGAAGCCATGATCCTTCCTGACTCTCTGGGAGGCAGCAACCCAGGGTCCTCTCACCCCCACTGGTAGTGTATCCTCCCCATTGGCCTCTTGGCTAAGTGGCTTGAGGAGCCCCGAATGACTCAGTGGCAGTCTCTCCTGCCGGTTCACTGGAAACATTGCTGCCTCCCTTTAATAGCTCCCTTAAAATCAGGACCTCTGTATTAGCAGGGATGAAAGCCAAAAATTTTTAGAGTGGGGTATTAGGGTAATAGTGAGAGGGGCCACTCCTACTTCTTCTATTGATTCCTGGACCAATGTCTTCTTACTTTGGTGAGACAGGTGAGTCAAAGCATGTACTGTGTTGTGTGAGACAGAACTCCATCTTTCAGAATGTTGCCTTACAACTGTTGTCTTCAGTAGGCTGTGCCATTCTTCCGCTGGGTCACCTGCTTATAGATGATGGGATATGTAGTAAGACTGGTGAATTACAAGTGCTGAGAGATGTTCAGAACTGGCACATTCAGTAGTTTTTCACATTGCAGGCCATGAGCCACGAGTGGTCCTGAAAACAGTTCCGTGAGCTATACCACTTTCCTCCCTCCCTCTCTTCAGAGAGGCTGGAATAGCAAATAATATTGTATGACACAGGTTGTAATTGCAGTTGTATTTTTGGAAATATTTTTTACACACATTTACTGTATCATGACTTACAATGAATTTCTCAATATGATTCATGGTGACAGTACTTTGAAAGCTAGAGGTCTAAAGAGACATTTGACCTTGCAGTTCCCTTATCCCCAGCCTCTGGTGGTCTAATGCGTTGGTTTCTTAATAGCACTCCAGGTGGTATTCACATTGGCTGCAGCCCTTCAGTGGGCCTGAGCATGAGGATGGGCTTCTGTTGAAATCTTGTTTCCTTGAAACAAGGTCCAAAGATGGACATTATGAGTGCGAACACATGTACAACTCAACTTTTAGGGTTGTTTAAAAGATTAAATGAGGCCGGGTGTGGTGGCTCACGCCTGTAATCCCAACACTTTGGGAGGCCAAGGTGGGTGGATCACGAAGTTAGGAGTTCGACACCAGCCTGGACAATATGGTGAAATCCTGTCTCTACTAAAAAATACAAAAACTAGCTGGACATGGTGGCAGGCACCGATAGTCCCAGCTACTCGGGAGGCTGAGGCAGGAGAATCACTTGAACCCGGGAGGCATTAGCTTGCAGTGAGCCGAGATTGCGCCACGGCACTCCAGCCTTGGCGACAGAGTGAGACTCCATCTCAACAATGACAACAACAACAACAGCAACAACAACAAGATTAAATGAGACCATGTGACTCAGTTCTGTGCTTAGTATTTGGAATATAGCAGGAATTCATTCCTGTGTAACACACTGTTAAACCAAGAGGTACTCTGCCCCGTGCTCTTTCTGTAATGTTTATCTAGGTTTTACATTTAAAATTTAAATCTCCTGTATTGTTGAGATGACTACACTGACCTAAATAGAGCCGATTTTTAAATATGAATAACACTTCATATCCCCTGTTAACCTTTTTCTATCCCTCCTCTGATTTTTTTCTCCAATTGGTATTTTTTTCTTGGATCTTGAGAACTTTGTGGTTAAAGCAGAGACGAAAATTTTGTGGGAAAACATCTGCAAAATAAATTTCTTTGAATGAATTGGGATAGATGGCTTGGCCCTTGGGTCCAGACCTTGCCTAACATAATTAATGAACCAAAGTTATTGACCAGATAAAAGGTTTCCCTTAAGTGCTCTTTAATTTTAAAGCAGAATAGCTTTAACGGGCCCTTGATGAAGAAATCATCTTACCATTCTTAGCTGTCCTCTCTTCTGCATATGCAGTGCTGGGAGTGCTTTTGGGCATTTGCTATGTTAGGGGTAGTGATATGTTTTGGAAAGATAACTGTATTGAAATTAGGGTACTTTAAAGAGAAATTCAACTTTGGATTGATGTACCTTCTGATATGTGCTGTCTTGTTTTTAAAGACGCACCTTTATCAGGATATGATTCATACATCATATGATTCATCCATTTAAAATGTTCAGTGGTGTTCAGTATATTCAGAGTTGTGCATCCATCACCATAGTCAATTTTAGAACATCTTTATTATTTCCCCAAAGAACACTGGACCCCTTAGCCATCACCCTGGAACTCTGCCCTATCCAACCCCCTAGCCCTAGGGAACTGTTAGTCTGCTTTCTGTCTCTAGAGATTTGCCTTTTCTGAACATTTCACAGCAGTGGATTCATGCTCTATGTGATCCTCATGCCTGGCTTCTTTCACTTAGCATGTTTTTAAGAGTCACCCATGCTGTGGCATGGATCGTACTTCATTTTTAAAAAATTGGTATGTAGTATTTCTTTGTATTCTACAGTTGTTTATCCATTTATCAGTTGATGGACATTTGTATTGTTTCCAATTTTTGTTTATTATGAACAGTGCTGCTAAGAGCATTCATGTGTAAGTTTTTGTGGGAACATATATTTTCAACCTTGGGCATCTAGGAGTGGAATTGCTGGATGATACGGTAACCTGGGTTTAACCATTTGAGGAACAGCCGGACTATTTTCCATAGCAGCTGCCCTGTTTTGCATTCCCACCAGCAGTGTGCGAGGGTTCTAGTTTCAACACATCCTCACCGATACCTGTTATTTTGATTAGCAAAACCAGTCGAATTGGTATACCAATCCAATTGCTACACCAATACTTGTCTTTTTGATTTTAGCCATCTAGTGAGTGTGAAGTGAAAGCTCATTGTAGTTTTGATTTGCATTTCCCCAGTGATTCTTCACTTGCTTATTGGCCATCTTTTTTTTTTTGTCCTGTTTTGTTTTGTTTTTGTTTTTGCTTTCTTTTTAATATGGAATGCTTCATGAATTTGTGTGTCATCCTTGTGCAGGGACCATGCCAGTCTTCTCTGTATCATTCCAATTTTATAATAGTATGTGTGATGCCGAAGCAAGCACCTATTTGTTTTTAATTGACAAGGAAGGATAGTGATAACTGTAATCTGTCCAGTTCTTATGTGGGGGATAGTTTCTCCTAAATTTCCCCACTTCTTTGACCTAAATTTACATAAAGATCAGGGAATATTGGATTGAAGTAACACTCTTTTAAAACATAGTTACAGTTAAGTCATAACCCAACTGGCTGTATATAAAAGAGAGTCTTGAGAAGGTTCAGAATTTTGTGTCTTTGTGAAAAGAAATTAAAACCTTGTAAGGAGTCAGCTAAAGAATGTAAAGTTTTATGAGCTTCTATAAACAGGGAAATATGGAATGTCTAGTTCCATTTAACCTGACTATAAGCCAGGTTAAATGGAACTTTTTAATTTTATTTTGTGTCTTTTTATACTGCTTTTAAAAAAATAGGACTATTTTGAAAAATTGTACTTTCCCTCCTATATTTTAGAGGTAACCCCATTAGTATCATTATTACTTTTGATTAATTGAAAATCTCACCAAAATGCAATAGTTTTTAAAAAGTCAAATTCAAATCTTACATATGTTTTATGTTTTCCTCTTTTCCCTCAAGGAATATTTCTTCATGTTGAGACAGCATTTCTATACTGCCACAATGACAGAAAAGACTTAAAACAGTCGGCTGCTAAAATGTAAGATACAAGTGATTGGTGTATGTAGAATCTGAATTTTAGTCTCTTCACGTGTCGGAACAACTTTTCAACAGCTGTAACTCCATACATGAAGAGCATGAACAGTTTCAAGGGTGCATTTGTATGCGAGTTATACTTTATATTTCTTTTACTGTTTAAAGTTAGTATACCCTGCCGTTAAGTGATCTTTTCAGGTGTCTGCGTAAAATAGAATTTCCTTGGGAATGGCTGGTGAAGGCCAAGAAGAGGTCCCCGAGTTCTGACTTCATTATGCCATTGAGTTTGTCCTGCTTCCTTGTTCTTCATCCAGTGCCTAATTTACGGTGGGGCTGTGAGTGCTTCCTGCGCTATATGATCCTTGGTGCCGTCAGCCCTTGCAGATACTCAACGACTTTACCAATAGGCATGCTCTTTGGCAGCTTTTTATATTTAATATAGCATCAGCATTTATGGATTTATTGGTTTTTCTTTAAAGAACTGAGCTCCCTCAGAAACCATGGTTTTGCTCCATGACCTCCTGTAACAGTAATTTAAGTTGCCACTTCTGGCAGTTTCCTGAGCTGAGGAGTCAGTTGGACCTGTGTACATTGTATTTGTTCATTCATTTCATGGCTCTCAGTGAAAGTAGTGGAAGTTGTCTACGAATCAGAAATTTAAATCTCAGCCATCTTTTTTCTCTGATGCTCTACAGTTGGAAGGGTTTTTCGAGGAAGTGCAATGCAGTCATTCATTGCTTAACAACAGGGATAGGTCCTGTAGCTTATCTTGCCTTTGTGAGGGGCTGGCAGGCCCAGGGAGAGAGACGGAGAAAAGACCAGTCACCCTCCTCATTTTTCTGGTCTTACACCTCACCTGTTTCTAGAAGTGATAGGAAAACAATGCCCAGCAAGTTGGTTTTCTATTTTTAAAAAGTATTGTAAGATATCTGTAACATAAAATGTATCATCTTAACTATTTTTAAGTGTACACATCAGTGATACTTGGTACATTCACATTGCTGTGCAGCCATCATCACCATTCATTTCAGAACTTTTTCATCTTCCCAAACTGTAACTCTGACCCCATTAAGCACTAACCCCTCATTTCCCTTCTCCCAGCCCCTGGCATCTACCATGCTACTTTCTGTTTCTATGAATTTGTCTATTCTAAATACTTCAAGTGGAATTGTGCAATATTTGTCCTTTTGTATAGAGTCCACAGGTTTCATCCATGCTGTATGTAAAATTTCTTGCATTTTAAGGCTGAATAATATTCCATTGTGTGTGTAGAAACCACATTTTGCTTATCTATTCATCCACTGATGGACACTTCAGTTGCTTTCGCCCCTTGGCTGTCGTGGATAATGCTGCTCTGAACGTGGGTGTGCACATCTGTCTTCAAGTCTTGCTTTCATTTCTTTTGTGTCTATTCCCAAAGGTGAAATTGTTGGATCATATAGTAATTATGTTTTATTTTTTGAGGAATTGCCATACTGCTTTCCATAACAGCTGCATTATTTTACATTCCTACCAGCAAATAAGCTGTTTTTCTTAAACGTTTCTTCCCTTTGAAGACCTGATTGATGGATTGATTTTTAGATACAGGGTCTCTCTCTATCTCTCAGGCTGGAGTGCGGTGCCACAGTCATAGCTCAATGCGGCCTTCAACTCCTGGGCTCAAGTGACTTTTCTCGCCTCAACCTCCTAAGTAGCCAGGCCTACAGGCTTGTGACATCACATCCAGCTAATTTTTTAATTTTTTTGTATAGACTGGGGGTCTCGCTATGTTGTTCAGGCTGGTCTTGAACTCCTGGGCTCAAGTGATCCTCCTGCCTCAGACTCCAAAAGTGCTGGAATTATAGGTGCCAGCATTTCTGCCTGACCTGTGTTGTTTTGAAAGCTATTTAACTTGGTCTCCTACCAGAAAAAGGAAGATTCTCTCATTTCTTTTGAGTGACTGTGGTCTCTGAAAGACCCCTCCGGTCACCCCCCGGACCCTTGCTCCCTGGAGCTAGCCCTGGTCGTTTCCACTTCCTTTCACTTGGCCACTCATCGAGCTTGCCATTTGTTCAGAGCTGCCCACAGGGACTGTTTGCCACCCTGACATTCCAGCACCAACACGGAGAAACCTGTGTTATTTTGCATTCTCTACTTTTGAGAACATTTAAATAACACTATTAGCAACAGACCTGACTCCAATGTTTTATGTGATCATAACTTTAGGGATATATTTTTAGCAAAAATAATGTACTTCACAGTGGTCCAGGCAGAAGGAGTACAGCCCTGAACTCTCACAGGGGTCCAACAACTGTCCACACTGTGCCCTCTGGCCCTGCCCGTCACCTTTGTTCACTTCAAGGTAACTGGTATTAGACATCTCAAAGTGTTCTAACTCTCCTGTGTATTGAGATGGGCGTAATAGATGATGGATAAATGTAAATATGCAGTAAGTCTAAATTTTGAGGATTATGTTCCTGAAATGCGCAATGGTAAGAGTTCACACTTTTATTTAAAAGGTCCTTATTTAATAATACTTTCTTAATTTTCATTATTTAAAGTCTTTTTTTTTTTAATTTTAAGTTCTGGGATACATGTGCAGAATGTGCAGGTTTGTTACAGAGGTATACGTGTGCCATGGTGGTTTGCTGCACCTGTCAACCTGTCATCTAGATTTTAAGCCCCACATGCATTAGGTGTTTGTCCTAATGCTCTCCCTCCCCTTTCCCGCCACCCCTCGACAGGCCCCGGTGTTCAACTCCTACTTATGTATGAGAACATGCGGTGTTTGGAGAAAAACCTTTCTCTGATGGTCATTGCTGAAAGCTCCACTCCTTATCTCAACTCTTTTTTCATGTTTCAACATCCCCATTTCCCTCCTTTTTTTTTTTTTTTTTTTTTTTTTTTGAGACGGAGTCTCGCTCTGTCACCCAGGAGTACAGTGGCATGATCTCGGCTCGCTGCAAGCTGTGCCTTCCAGGTTCACGCCATTCTCCTGTCTCAGCCTCCCGAGTAGCGGGGACTACAGGTGCCCGCCACCACGCCTGGCTAATTTTTTGTATTTTTGGTACAGAGAGGGTTTCACCGTGTTAGCCAGGATGGTCTCGATCTCCTGACCTCGTGATCCACCCACCTTGGCCTCCCAAAGTGCTGAGACTACAGGTGTGAGCCACCATGCCCAGCCTTCCCTCTTTAAATCATTTTTTCTACAAAAATAAAATTTGTTGTTTGAATTTGCTAGATATGAAATTCTCACATATTTGAATTTTGTATGAGATGCTTGTATTTTTAGAAGAATTACCCTACTTTTAGTCTCATTATCAGGGAAGAAAACCATTTAATTTGGGACAAAAAAAGAAGAGAGACCAGCATTTATTGAGCATGTGGTATATACTAGGCTCTGTGCCAGATACTCTAATTACATTTGATTATATTGATTGGTTATAAAAGGAATGAGGCATTGAGAGACCAACTCACATAAGGTTTCTTTGCTTAGCAGAATTCACTGCCTTGATGTATGAAATATGGACTGTCAGATATGGAAATAAACTTTTCAAATGGACTGGCTTTCACAATGGCATTTAAGTAGAATGAATGATGTGTTAGACTGAATTCTATCCGTCCTCCCTTTACTTAGGTTTGGTGAAGTGTGCTGGATCATGTATGAGGTATTATCATTATGTGAGATCTTCCTTTCAGCCACTGCAGAATGGAGAGAATTCGTCTCCCTTCCTGGCCTCCTAAGATAGACCTGAGGTCTGATATATAAGTAGAAGACTTATATCTGTTTGAAATACAATATTAATTCCAGTTTATAGTTCTGGATTTTTAAGGTGTCACTCTAGATTCCTCTTTATTCATGTTTCTAGGAGCGTAGTAAATACATCTACCAATCAAACTAATTTGTCTGTTAGAATACATTTAAAACGGAAAGTTGGCAAAGAGAGAGCCGTAGGTGGGAACAGCAGCTCCAGATGCTTAAGCTTTGCAGGAGCTCAAAGCTTGGGACCTGTTTGGTCTCTGGCTGCATGACTGAGGTTTGCTGTGACCACCAAGTGGGCTGGCAGGCCTTAACCTGAACTTATTTTCTGCGCAGGCTTTCTGGGGGGTTGTATAGCCTGGAGCCCCTTTCCCAGGTCTAAAATGCACACCCTAAGGGTAGCCCCAGCCACCTCCCATGTTAATGGGGTTAGTATATTCCTGAGAAGTGGGACCAAAACAACGTTCAGAAATTGTTGAATTTATCAAGCAAGGGGCTGTTTTAGGTTACACAGTAACCTAATAGGTACTTACATATTTCTAGCAATTTCTTGGTTGAGTTCACTCCTGTTACCTTATTTGAATTTGACAACCTATAGGATGGGCAGAGTAGCTGTCATTCTCCCCACCCCCATTCTTTTTATTTTTTTTTTGAGACAGAGTCTCCCTGTGTTGCCCAGGCTGGAGTGCAGTGGCGTGATCTCGGCTCACTGGAAGCTCCGCCTCCCGGGTTCAAGTGATTCTCCTGCCTCAGCCTCCCAAGTAGCTGGGACTACAGGCGCCCACCCCCACGCATGGCTAATTTTTTTGTATTTTTAGTAGAGATGGGGTTTCACCGTGTTAGCCAGGATGGTCTTGATCTCCTGACCTCGTGATCTGCCCGCCTCAGCCTCCCAAAGTGCTGGGATTACAGGAATGAGCCACCGCACCCGGCCCCACCCCCATTCTTAACTTTTTTTTAAATTTTTTGAGACTGAGTCTCACTCTGTCACCCAGGCTGAAGTGCAGTGGCACCCTCTCAGCTCACTGCAACCTCCATCTCCCAGGTTCAAGCGATTCTCCTGCCTCAGCCTCCCTAGTAGCTGGGTCTACAGGTGCACACCACATTGCCTGGCCAGTTTTTTTTTGTATTTAGTAGGGTTGGAGTTTCATCATGTTGCTCAGGCTGGTCTCGAACTCCTGACCTCAGGTGATCCGCCTGCCTCGGCTTCCCAAAGTGCTGGGATTACAGGTGTGAGCCACTGCGCCTGGCCTCCCCACCCACATTCTTAATAGCAGCTTTGAGATAGAATTCACTGTTGGGGCCACTCCACAGAAACGGGATGGATCTCCTCCACTTGGCCACAGTTGCTTTAGATATTGAGTCAGCTGACATCACACCCACCCCGAGAGGGTGTGAAAAGGTTTATTATTCATATAATGAGGCTTTCTGGGGAGAACAGGACAGCTCCCAAGAGGTCCTAAAATGGCTTGAGAGAGCAGGGAAAGGAGACTGGCTTGGCATTTTTTTTGTGATGGTTATGGGGGATGGTGTGGAGTGAGGGTTCCCATTGAAGGGTTTGAATTTACTGCTGCTGTCATAAGAGGGAGCCACTTGGACTTTCCTCTCTTGCCTGCCCAGATGTGGACAGAGAGGGATGAAGGGGGAATGAGGCTTCAAAGTATCACAAGTGTAGTCACTTTTTAAAAATTACATTCACATGCCATAAATGTGTTCAATTCAGTAGTCACAGACTATATGTGTGTGTAGATTATATATACATTTGAGAATATATATTGGAAACACTGTCTAATTTCTGAACATTTTCATTACCCTAAAAAGAAACCTCATACTCACTAGCAATGACCCCATATTTCCTGGTCTGCCTAGCCCTCCATAATCACTAATCTGCTTTCTATCTCTCTGGATTTGTCTGCTCTGGACATTTCATTTCAGTAATACAATATGGGGTCTTTGGTGCCTGGCTTCTTTCACTTCACATAATGGTGTTCAGGCCGTTTGTGTAGTGGCATGCATCAGGACTTTGTTCCTGCCTGTGATTGAATGATACTCCATTGTGTGGATGTGCCATACGAGTTTGTCACATTAAAGGATGATTCATTTGGAACATCTGAGGGTGAGATGGTAGGAAAGTCAGGTGTCAGTATTAGCAGGAAAGGAAGACATGGGCCTGCATCTCAAAAGGGATTCAAAGGCAGACATTTAGTCTTAGGAGCTGTATAAATTAGAAGTGACATTTAAAGATGGGAGAGTAAATGTGATCTCCAAATTGAAATATATACTCTTTTAGGTGGCTGCACTGGTTGCCAATAGATACCATCCATCTATTCATGTCCTCTGATGAAATTCATGGTAATTTTCAATTTAGAACAACTCAAGTTCATTCTGATACAGAAAAGTCAGTGAAACCAAACATACCTTTTGAATTACTCATTTTGTCTTGCTTCTATTATCATGAGACCTGTTTTTGAGTACTTCACTCTAAATATTTTCTGTTGCTTTTCAAGAGCCCAGTAATTTTGTTGGTTGGAAAATGATTAATACTTAAAATTTGGCACAAGTTGCTTCCGTGTGTATATGTCTTAGTCCATTTTCTGCTGCTATAACAGAATACCACAAACAGGGTAATTTATAATGAGCAGAAATTTATTTGTGCCACTGTTCTAGAGTCTGGAAGATGTAAGAGCATGGCGGCTGCAGCTGGATAGTCTTCATACCACATCATCCTATGGTGGAAGGTGAAAATTGGAAGGAAAAGAGAACATGAAAGAGTGAGAGAGAGAGGGGGCTGGCGTCATTCTTTTATCAGGAACCCACTCTTGAGAACACCATTAATCAGTGAGGTTCTGCCCTAATCACTCCCGGAAGGTCCCGCTTCCTGGCACTGTCCATTGGGGATTAAGTTTCTAACTCATGAACTTTGTGGGACACATTCAAACGGCAACATTTTATTAGTTTATTGCCAGAAAACATTGCTTTTTCTTTTGAATGAGTTAGGGAATTGTTTCATTCTCTCTTATTGTTTTTTTTTAAATTTAGCTTTTACTTTTATTTATCTTTTTTAGTTTTATTGAGGTATGATTGGCAAAATTATGTAAATTTAAGGTATACAATATGATGATTTGATATACATTGTGAAATGATTACTGCAATTGAGTTAGCTTAGTTAGCTAACACACCTATCACCTCACTTAGTTACCTTTTTTCTATACTTTTTTGTGGTGAGACCATTTAAACCAAGCTTGTCCTGCCCACAGCCCTCAGGCCGCATGTGGCCCAGGGTGGCTGGGAATATGATCCAACACAAATTCATAAACTTTCTTAAAACATTATGAGATTTTTTGTGATTTTTTTTTTTAAGCTCATCAGCTATCATTAGTGTTAGTATATTTTATGTGTGGCCCAAGACAATTCTTCCTCTTCCAGTGTGGTCCAGGGAAGCCAAAAGATTGGACACCCCTAATTTAGACTCTTGTTTTAAACACGAACTGAGGGTTCTAAAAGTAAATCAAACAGCATATACCAGCAGCTTCCAATTTGCTTGGTTATCATTTATAATTCTTGGTAAAGTTCAAACATAATCTTTTATATCTCAAATAATATTCCCTGGCTTCTGCAGGCAGGATGTCTAAAATTTGTAATAACAATAACAAATTAATTTTAAATTTCGAGGTACTCTTTATTTCTATTGAATGAACTATTGCTTTTAAAGATATTTCTCTTGCCGTTTAGGAGTCAGGTTAATTGTAGATTTGCTGAATTCTCAAAACTGACATTTAAATTATGCGTTTAGTGTTTTATAGTCTCCAGTATTCAGATTCTGGGTAGGTGAGTTTCCAGTTGTTTACCTGTCAGCATTGTGATTTCGCATGAAGACTCTCCTAATGTCACAACTTGGATGTAATCTTGAACCCTATAGCTCTGTTTTAACAGAATCACCCTTTGGAAGTGGAATGCTCTAGACCCCACAGGTCATCCTGTTTTTTGCATGTGACCAACATCTCCCCGTCTTTGATCTTGTACAGCTATTCGACACACTTTGCATAAAAATACAGGAGAGAGAATAAACCTAGATTTTTGTTTTTCTGTGGGGCCCAATGACTAAACTACTTATAGAAAACAGACATTGTGGGATCATGTGCCTGGATGGTATTCCCTACAGGTGTGATTTTACTACATGCACGGGTTTACACAGCCCCCAGGTACTCAGTCAGTATAATTCACTCTAACTTTCAAATATATATAGAGAAAATGAAACTATCTGTTGCCTTGTGAAATAAGAATATCAGAGCAGATATTAAAAGACTGATAACTTTTTTCCTAGTTACATATTGTGGCTGGGAAAGGTTTTCCTGTGTGTGCAGCATGGTCTTTTTTATATAGTTAGCCTTTCCTTGTTGAGGAAGGAAAATGGCAAGAGTCAACTTGGTATCATATCACCGACAAGCTTCCCTGTTTGCCATTCCCAAAGATTCACTTGAGGTAGTGTAGTGTCACTGAGTTCAGTCTACAGTAGAAGGAGTTGGATTACTTACACACCAAACATAATCATGGTGGCTGTGAGACCTCAGCATGTATTTCCCATTGTATACTGGAGTGCTGCTTCAGAAGGCATGCATCTAGCCAGACTGGGTAGCCCTTTATTCATGTTCTCATTTGCATCTTTGGGTACCAGGGATGGGAGAATCCTTTTAAGCAGTGCAATCTTGCTAGCCCTCTCTAGCAAAGAGTAGAGGTGGGCTGAAGTCAAGATCGACACTGCAATGTTGTGTTCCCTTGTGGTTTGCTGTCAGCAAGCTGTTACCCATACGTGCAAAAGGTTGTTTGAAGTGGGCTTGCACGTGTTTCCATAGCAGCAGTCATCTTAGCGATTTCACTCGTTTTTTGGACTTTTTTTTCCTTTGCTTCTCTGTTTCCCGCTGATGCAGGATTAAATAAATAGCATATTTAGGTCAAGGAAAGAGATGTTTGCTAATATAGATGCTAGGCTAAGCATTCTGGGAGACGGATTTCTTGCAGCAGATGAACATTCTTTGTGCCTCCCAGCAGCATCTGCAGCAGTGTGGCTGTCTGGCACTGTCTTTTTCATTTTGGGCAGGTTCTGAGATTCAGAACAATCCCAAGCAAATCACAGGAGCCGGCAGTTTTCCAGTAGCCACATGTAAATCTCCTGCTTATTTGTTCTTTGGTATTGAGAGTGAAGCAATCAGCTAGAAAAACAATACTTTAAAGGTTTTGGTGCATCCGAGGTGTGTCCTCTTATGTTTGCACCACCCCTCCTGTTTTACACTCGAGCCTGGATTTTTTGTCAGGCTGTTGAGCAGGAGCGGATTCTAGTACGGCAGCTCAGAGCTTCCCTTCTGTTCCGGTACCGGTGACTGCTTGTCATGAAGATGGTACAGTGGGAGCCTGTTTCGGAAGAGCCAAGGAAGAGGATGTGGAAATGGAGTAGAGATTGCTAAAAAACTGAACATCCACACCTTGGGGATGGGTTGCACTACTAGTGTGATTCTGTTTAAAGGCATCCGCACCGTTTTTGAAAGAAACTGTGCTTATATGTGCAAACAGCAAGGAGAGAATAATGCCCTTGAATATACAGCATACAATTGGACAAAAGAAGATTCAGAACTATTGATCTCCTCCTGGCTGGTAAATACTATCTTGCTTAATTAACAAGTAGTTTAATGGTGTTAGAATAAACTAGTCTTTACTTCTAAAGCAAATATATTTATTTCAGTGTACTTATATGTATGTAGTCTGTGTGTATAAATGGGTAATTAGTGGCCTTAAGTTTAAATTATGAAGTGAGTGTTTGTGTGAGAATGCCATGTATTCATCAAAGCTAAATACGTACAGAGAAGTAAGATATTTTATTAAAGAATAATTTTCTAATGTAGCGTTATCAGCTTACACATTCTTAGTATAGTCCTAGAAATAATATGTGGTAAAGTGTATATTTAGGGTATTATATATGTGAACCCTCTCCCAGCGATAATGAATTATGTAGCCCCTTTACATCCCAGTCTTCTAGTTGGCCAGGTTTTTCTTACTAATGGCTTATGGTCAGTCTTTGATGCGGGGGGAGAAATTTAAAGGGAGCATGAAAGAAAACTATGATGGGTATGAGACAAATATTTATAGTTTTATTTTTTTAAAAAATCCAGCTACTTAACATGTTTTGGGGCGAAGGGTCTTGAGAGTGAGAGGAAGTGCAGTTTGACATGACACTTCTGTGTTCTGTCCCTTTATCAGGCATGAAGAGGTGTCAAGTCACAGATGGGTGTGCCTCTGTGGCCTTCCCACCAGCACCAGGCTTGTGAGGAGCCGCATATGGGTCTCCTCCTCCCTCAGGATGCCTTGCCATTTTTCCTTCTGTTCTTATCACAGCTTTTGTCAAAATGAGTGGGGACAAATATATCTCAGAGTTTCTGTGTGTGTCTTGCCAGCAGCTGCTTGGTACAGCGAAGCATGCAGAAATGCTGAGACCTTCCCGGCTGGTGAGGCTACCATCTGAGACTGAGAAGGGGGTATTGGCATGCCGTATGCCCTTGTGATCAGATCGGGTGGTCCCAACCTGTGGGAACCCAGAGAGAGGATGCATTTTATGGAGGGTCTTATGTTAGCACTTGCAATATGTGGGAGGAAGAAAGGAGAGCATCACTCAATGCATCAGATGCATTTTGCAAGTCAGTGTTATGTATAGCTGGAATTTAAGTGGTGCTGTATTAACTGTTAAATATTTTAAGCTCTGAGGTATTTTGGAATATGCTTTTGTGAATAACTGGTATCGGAGATTAGAAGGACTAGCTCCTTCTAGCGCTCTCTTCCATTAGTGTATCCATAACCCGATAGCCCGGGACCTGCTTGGGCCAGTAATGGCAATGCCCCTCCCATGCGGCAAGCGTCTGTCCCTCAGGCCAGACTGACTTGTCTTTGGTTAACCTGACTTTAAGAGATTCTGCTTGTTTTTCTTTTCTCTTTTATTGCCTGCGGGGAGAGTAACCTGCCAGGGGCTCTGTCAGAGCTCTGGGTCTGGGATTCTAGAACGCTGCTGTCATGCATCATGTCCGCTGCTTTCTGCCCACCACCCTTGCCTGCACCAGCAGGCCGTCTGTGCATGTGGCAGAGGTGCTGCGAGATGGAAAGATGCGCCCTCTCACTCCACACTTGTCTCTGTTGGTGTCCTTGCCCTCTGTGGCCTCTTCTGCATGCAGCAGAGTGGCCCTCTGAAAAGGAGTCAGGCCATGTCACTCCTCTGCTCTGGACCTTCAGCTCAGGGTCAAATGAAGAATCCTTACAGCGGCCTCCAGCCTCATCTCCAGCACTGCCTAGCACTTCCTCCTTCTGTTCACCTGTGTGCCTCTTTCCTGCTCGTTCCTCACCTCGCTCTGGGCACCCAGGCTGCCTTTCTGTTTCCACTTCCCAGGATATCTCCACCAGGGATTGCACCATTCATTGCTTGGCCTTTGCTCAGACCCCCTTCTCAGTGAGTCTCCTAGGACTCTCTGCTTAATCCTAAAATGCCCCAGCACACCTTTCCCCAGACCCTGTATAGTTTCTTCTTTACCTGATGTCCTCTTTGTCCAGAACAACAGCATAAGTGTAGTAATAGTAATTAGTAGTAAGTGTTACTTAAGAGTACACTTACAGTACAACAAGAACAAGATTCATGGCCAGGTGTGTGGTGGCTCATGCCTGTAATCCCAGTGCTTTGGGAGGCCAAGGCAGGAGGATTGCTTAAGGCCATGAGTTCAAGACCAGCCTGGACAACATAGCAAGATCTCATTTCTACCAACAATAACAAAAATATTAGCCAGACGTATGTTGACATATGTTGTCCCAGCTACTCAGGAGGCTGAAGTGGAGGGTCACTTGAGCCTAGAAGTTCAAGTTTACAGTGAGCTGTGAATGCACCACTGCACCCCAACCTGGGAAACAAAGCAAGGTCCTATTGCTTTAAAAAAAAAAAATCAGATCCATGATGGCTGGGATTTTTGTGTGCTTTATTCAGTGCTCTGCTCCCAACAGCTAGAACAGTGCCTGGCTCTATAGTAAATGCTCAGTCAGTGAGGGAATACTGATGAAATGGTTTTACGGTCCTGAACTTGAACTTGGAGAAACTACTGAGAAGATTAGTTAAAATCACTTATTCTAAAGCCAAAATGTATGTTTTTTTAAAATTTTTAGTTTCCCCCAAACAGTAACTGGCTCTCTGTTAACGATCTCTCCGAGCCTGTTGACCATTTCAGTCCCTAGATGTGTGCTTCTAACCCTTCTGTCATGGCACCACACCAAGAAGTTGTGTGGTTCATGACTGAATGTTTCCTGGGCTTGCAGTGGTAATGACTGACAATTGGATATTGTCCAGACTACCTCTATTGATGACCCATTTCTTAAGGGAGCCCTGCCCATTGGTACTTCCCTGGGTCACCCCCATGCAAAGATAGGCTGACTTTATCTTCATATATGGGTTTGCGTCAGGGTTCTCAGCTTGTGTAGGATGTCTGTCCTACCTCCAGCTCAGGTGGTGACTCCAGCCTGTGATTCTGCCTTAACTGTCATCAGGTTAGAGCTGTATTTCACCTGCCCTCAGAAAGCAGAACCCCGACTTCAGCTACTCAGTGTGCACCAAGCCTTTGTGGAGGGAATGTAACGTTCATGAAGGATGGCCTAAAGGGCTCGAGGCCACGCATTCTTCTGAAGACCCTGAATGTCCCAAATATCTATCCATCTGTCAGAGAACCACATGCCTGGTCTGCCTCATTTGTTTTCAGTGGAGTTTCTGTTCCTGATCTAAGCTTTGTGTTTTTTTTCTTGGCCTATACTGAAACACATGATAAGAAACATACTTAAGAAAGTGGAATCAACTATAAGGATGTTATTGAAGGCATTGCTTACTTGCTATTGGAATGGCAAGAGGCTCTGTAGTATGGTGGCTAAGAGTACTGACTCTGGACTAGGTGCTGTGGCTCACACCTGTAGTCCCAGCCAGCACTTCAGGAGGCTAAGGTGGGTGGATAGCCTGGGCCTGGGAGTTGGAGATCAGCCTGAGCAACATGGTGAAACCCCATCTCTACAAAAAATACAAAGATTAGCTGGGTGTGTTGGTGCATGCCTGTAGCCCCAGCTACTTGGGATGCTGAGGCTGGAGGATCACTTGAGTCCTGGTGGTTGAGGCTACAGTGAGCTGTGATTACACCACTGCACTCAAGCCCTGTTGACAGAAGGAGACCCTGTCTCAAACAAACAAACAAACAAACAAACAAAAACAGAATGCTGATACTGGAGCCAGCCTTTGGGGTTTGAATCCTCTTAAATTCACAACTTAATAGTTGTATGACTTTGGGCAATTTACTTAACCACTCTGTTCCTCAGTTTCCTTATCTGCTGTTTGTAGATAATAATGGTACTTGCCTCACAGGGCTATTAAATTCTAAAGTTCCTAGGAGTGTCTTTTTTTTTTTTTTTTGAGTATGTCTCGCCCAGGCTGGAGTGCAGTGGCCTGATCTCAGCTCCTAGGTCCTGGGTTCACGCCATTCTCCTGCCTCAGCCTCCCGAGTAGCTGGGACTGCGCCCGCCACCTCGCCCGGCTAGTTTTTTTTTTGTAGTTTTAGTCGAGACGGGGTTTCACTGTGTTCACCAGGATGGTCTCGATCTGACCTCGTGATCCACCACGTCTCGGCAAGTTTTTTTTTGTAAGTAGAGACGGGGTTTCACTGTGTTGCTACCCTCGTGATCCACCCGTCTCGGCCTCCCAAAGTGCTGATTACAGGCTTGAGCCACCGCGCCCGGCCAAGGTCAGTGTCTTGTACATAAGTGCTAATTGTTAGCTATTATAATCATTGTCCTTTCTGTTTTTTGGTGTTCCTTTTATGAGGAGCCCTGGAATAAATTTCTTCCCTTCATAATATGAATGGTTTGTGCTTTTCATGAGTAACTGCTTTGTTTTTATTTTATGTACAGTATGGTTCATGTAACTGATCCCAGCCAAGTCATCAGTTAACTGTTAAAGCTGATTTCCAAACATATGACCAAATTCTAGCAGGTCCTAGGCTTTTTCAAAATGACTTTTATATTGGCCTTCAACTTTGCTTATTTTTTGTATTACCTGCCATTTTATCAGCCTTTTTCTCATCTGCTTATTAAAATACTTTAAAATTTTATTACATATATATGTAAATAACTTTAAATCCTTTTGGAATAAGTTACAATATAAATTAAAAGGTAAGGCCAGGCGCAGTGGCACACGCCTGTAGTCCCAGCACTTTGGGAGGCCGAAGTGGGTGGATCACTTGAGGTCAGGAGTTCAAGACCAGCCTGGCCAACATGGTGAAACCTTGTCTCTACTGAAAATACAAAAATTAGCCGGGTGTGGTAGCACGTGCCTGTAATCCCATCTACTCAGGAGGTGAGGCAGGAGTGTGGCTTGAACCTGGGAGGTGGAGGTTGCAATGAGCTGAGATTGTGCCATTGCACTCCAGCCTGGGCGACTGAGTGAGACCCTGACTCAAAAAGGTAAAAAGGGTAAGAGAGAAGCATATAGTGAAGAAAAAGCCTTTTTACCATCACTAAGGACGGCTCTGAAGTAACAAACAGATGTCTTGCGTGCAGGATTTAGCTTTGTAAGGCTGGGGCTGTTCAGGCTCCTACTGGAATTTATATTTAAACAGTGAATCAGCCGCATGGTGGGTGCTACATTAGGAGATGTCCTTATCTGGCAGTTGTGGACAGGCTGAATTTCAAGTATAGACACCTACGTTTTGACTAGTAATTCTACCACAGTTGAGGGACAAGACTGATTTGGGAAGATTTTATTCCTGAGTATAGATTTTTCCTAAAGCATTTCCCCTTTTCTGATTAATTGACTGTGTTAGTTCAACTCATTTAGGAAACAGTCTCGATTGCTTATTTGTACTGAGTGTACAAAAAATGATGGGGACGCTGACACGTGGGACATGCAGGTACTGTTTGAGGACAGGAAGGGATGGCTCAGCCTAGAATCTCCAGTGGAGGTTGGGAAGGAAGCTTGAGCTGAAACAAAACACATTGTTAATTCCATTTTTCCTTGTCTGGGCAAGTTTGTGATAGGCCTAGCCTTATTGGCTAGGATTGACCTATTTTACTCATAGCTACTAATATCATATTCCACGTCAAGTAGCTGTGGAAGAATTGAAGAGCTGTTGGATTATTCTCAACATGTTCTGTTTTTGCCAATTATAACTGAAGCGGAAGAACTTGCTCGGCTAGAACTTTAGCAGCAGCTAGGACCCTGTCAGCCGCTTAATAAAGAGCAGTAATACAGGCAAAGCGCTTGTCACAAGAGGAGAAAACGAACCTGTCTTCAGTTTCTTTTGTGACATGTTGGGATAATGCAGCTGTAATTTTTCCCATTGCTAATTAATATTTCTCTCTCTCTTTTTTTTTTTTTTTTTTGCCTTATGGCTTTAAAACCTTGAAGTCTTTCATGTCTCTACCATTACAAGATTTCCTAAATGTCTTCAACATGTCTTCAGTCTTTAGTACTGTATAAACTTTTATCAGACCACTTTAATTTCCCCAAACAGTCCCGAAGGACTAAACAGTCTTTTCTAATGAGAAAAACCTACCGGCTATGAAACAAATCCTTTAATTGATCGTGTACTTATTTAACAGTCATTTGTTGAATGTGTGCACTGTGCAGACAGCAGAGTTGAAGATGATATGGCCTCTGGCTCCTGAGAGCCCCCATCCTGCTTGTCTGTGTATTTGGGGGTGGGGACAGGTGGGATCTCAGGGACTGGCTGAGAGGTGAGTGAATAATCAGGGACAAGGTATGTGAAAATGGAATAATAATACGTGTCAGCTGGAGGCAGGTGGGGAAAGTAGAGGCCAGATCTTGATTATCTTAGGTGTTCTCATGGCTTTTTCTTGTACATTTATATCGGTTTTATCTGCCTCGAGGTGTCATGAAGGCCCGGAGCCTGCTTGGCAGCCTTCTGGTGCCAGAGTACTCCTTGGCTCCAAGTCTGGTCACAGCACCATGGTTTGGGTAGGCTGTGTTTTCCATTTTATTTCTAATATTTTTCCTAATGATGCCCGGTGGATTTTGTTGTCTGTTTTGATCACAACAGTAAACTGGGCTGATGTTTTCAAGGAACAGTCTGCTCTGATTCCTCGATCCATTTCCTGTGTTGTAACTAAGATTGCCCTGCTCTATTGTGGCTGCTTTTTGTGAGTGCAGCCAATGTGTGTGAGCGCAAGAGAGGACCAGACCTTTCCCCAGTGCTTTGCTAAAATATACTGTCTTATTTATCATTGGGGTTCCTTTGCTTTAATATTTATTAAACTATAAGCCAGTAATACACACTTATTGTAGAAACTAAGCATGCCAGTGTCCAGGAACACAGAGACAACTGCTGTTTTAAACATTTTGAGACACAACCTTTCCAGATTTCATTCACGTATACCACTATTCTTAAAAAAGTATGTAACAAGTTGCAATAGACTGAATTGTGTCCCCTACCTCCCTAATTCATATGTTGAAGCTCTAACTCCTAATGGGACTATGCTTGGCAATAGGGTCTTTAGGATGTAATTAAGGTTACGTGAAGTCATAAAGGTGGGGCTCTAATCTTTTAGTACTGTGACCTTAAAGAGGAAGTGATCCTCCTGGCACCCCCCCCAACTCAAGTGAGGACACTGGAAGAAGCCAAGATAGCCTTCACCAGGCCCCTGACCATACTGGCATCCTGATCTCAGACTTCCAGTCTTAGAATGGCGAGAAAATACATTTCTGATTGCTTAGCCACCCAGTCTATAGTATTTTGTTATAGCAGCTTTAGCTGACTTAGATACAAGTAGAGTATAAGAAGAATATTGTTATGTTGTATAGTCTTTCTTGTATCTTGCTTTAAAGACACTCCACATGGGCCGGGCGCAGTGGCTCATGCCTATAATCCCAGCACTTTGGGAAGCCAAGGCGAGCGGATCACCTGAGGTCAGGAGATTGAGACCAGCCTGGCCGACATGGTGAAACCCTGTCTCTACTAAAAATACAAAAATTAGCTGGGTGTGGTGGCAGGTGCCTATAATCCCAGCTACTCAGGAGGCTGAGGCAGGAGAATTGCTTGAACCCCAGGAGGTGGAGGTTGCAGTGAGTCAAGATCACGCCATTGCACTCTAGCCTGGGGGACGAGAACGAGACTTCATCTCAAAAAAAAAAAAAAAAAAATATATATATATATACACACACACACACACACACACACACACACACACACAGCACAATATATCATAAACATCTGTTCATGTCAATGAATGGATATTTATGTCTCATTCTTAATGGTGTCATTTCATTTTATGGATGTAACATATTTTATTTAACCTATACCCTCTGTTCCATTTTCCTTTCCAATTACAAATGTGATAAATATCTATGCATATGTACTTTAAACATTTGTCCAGTTGTTTTCTTAGCAGATTTCCAGATCTGGAGTAGCTAGGTCAAAATATATTTACTTGTTAAAGGATTTTGGTATGTGTAGCCAGACTGCCCTCCAGAAAGATTATTTTGAGATTTTTAAAAATTCAAGATAAGAAAGTTTATGTTCACCTCTTCTGACTTCAAGCAGTTTGTTTTCATCATTGCTATTTATGAAGCTGATGATGGGGCTACCTGCTGAACAGAATACAGTGTCTTAGATTGCTGTACACTTAGGCAAGTAACACAGTCATATCAGGGTTCAAATTAGCACTAATTTTGCCTCTACTTCTGGAAGCATGATCATGAGCATTCTTAAACATCCCAGGAGAGTTCTGAAATGTTCCATTGTGGGGGCTGGAATGTGTTTGTTCTCAGAGGTCTTCACCCTTTGAGAGTTGATATAGCTGTTTCATGGATATTCAGTAGTAAAGAGCAGCAGAAATACTGAGTAGAAACAGATGAATAAAGCTGCTACTGCTTTGCTCAAGTCAATTTCTATTTCTCCCGTGGCCTTAGTGAGAAGCAATGACTTTTTCGTTTTTTATTTTTTAATTTTTAAATTTTATGTTGTTATGTTATGTTATGTTATGTTATATTATGTTATTTTTGAGACAGAGTCTCCTTCTGTCACCAGGCTTGAGTGCAGTGGTGAGATCTCAGCTCACTGCAACCTCCCCTTCCTGGGTTCAAGCAGTTCTTGTGCCTCAGCCTCCTGAGTAGCTGGGATTATAGGCACGTGCCACCACAGCCAGCTAATTTTTGTATTTTTAGTAGAGACAGGGTTTCACCATGTTGGCCAGGATGGTCTCGATCTCCTGACCTCGTGATCTACCCGCCTCTGCTTCTCAAAGTGCTGGGATTACAGGCGTGAGCCACTGTACCTGGCCTACATTTTTTTTCTTTTTTTGAGACAGGGTCTGGCCCTGTCACCCAGGTTGGTGTACAGTGGCAGAATCTTGGCTCACTAAAGCCTCCGCCTCCTGGGCTTAAACCGTCCTGCCACCTAAGCCTCCTGAGTAATTGGGACTACAGGCAAGCACCACCACGCCTAGCTAACTTTGTATTTCTTGTAGAGATGGGGTTTCACCTTGTTGTCAGGCTGGTCTCGAACTCCTGAACTCAAGTGACTCGCCCACCTTGGCCTCCTAAAGTGCTGGGATTACAGGTGTGAGCCACCACACTCCACCATGCTTTTTGCTTTTTAAAAGTAACATTTGTTGTCTTTCATATTTAGAATCCATAAGTACTGTAGAAAATTTAGAGCCTACAAAGAAGAATAAGAGGAAAACAAAAATCACCCATAACTCACAGCCCAGAAACTAAAGCTGCTTGATTTGTGGTATATGTTTTCTGATTTTTTCTTTGCTTATGCAAATATTAAAAATGGGATAATTGTCCATAAACGTTTCTGATGCATTTTTAACTTACCATATTTTATTATGAGCATTTTCTTATGCCCATAAAGTTCTGCTAAAACATGATTTAACATATGTGTAGTATTCCATTGTAATATATGTACTGGAATTTATTTAAATGCTTCTCTGTTGTTCAGTATTTAGGTTGCTATAAATTGAGATTACAGAAGACATCGTTACCCAAAAATCTGTGTGGATCTATCATTATTTTTGTAGGCTAGATTTATAAAAGTGAACTTGCGAAGGCAAGAATGAATTTTTTAAAGGCCTATTAAGGCATATTGTTTTATTGTGTGATGATTGATCCAAGTGACACTCCTAGCAGCAGTGACTATTAGTGCTTTTTAAATATATGATCATGGCTAGCATCATTTTTTGCCAGTTTGAGAAACAAAAGATACACCTTTCAAACTCTAAGTCCTTCGTTATATTCATCAGGTGTTTCTCTGTTTTGTCATTTGCCTTTTAATTTTGTTTAATTTCTTTATGGTACTTATTTTTCTAACTGAAGTTTGAACGTAAATGGTATACATAACCATCTTTTCCTCTGTGGTTTCTTCCATTACTTTTATGCTTAGAAATTCTTGCCTATCTGAGATCAGATATTCACCAGTATTTTCTTTTGAAATTTGTTTGTTTGTTTATTTACCGTTTGTCTTTTCCCCTCAGGGTTAGCAGACTAAGTCTACGGGCAAATCTGGCCTGCCATCTGTTTTTGTAAATAAAGTTTTATTGCCACATAGCCACACTTGTTTTTTTTATTTTGTCCAGGCCTGCTTTAATGGTGCCAGACTTGAGTCATTAGGACAGAGACTTATTTAAGTCAGCTGATAAAGTCACCTGATAAATATTATCAGCTGACCTGAAATATTTACTAGCTGGCCCTTTGCAAAAAGTTTGCTGTGCCCTGTTTTAGTGGATTTAGAATTTATTTGGATATATAGTTTAGTTGAGATCCTAATTTGATTTCCTCCTCAACCTCAATACCCATTTTTCCCAGTCCCATGTTGAATAATCCATTCCTTACTCAGTGGTTTGTGATACTGCTTTTATTATATTTTACATTCTTTTTTTTTTTTTTTTTTTTTTTTTGAGATGGAGTCTCGCTCTGTCACCCAGGCTGGATGTACTAAGTTGTGCAACAATTGGAAGAAAACTCTAAAGACTTTTCCTTTTCCTCCTACTCCCCATTTTTTCTTTAGTATTCTCTGTGCACTACAGAAGCAAGGTTCTTATCCAGCTGTCAGTTTAATTGCAATTCAGGAAAAATGAAAACAAGAAATTTGGGGAGAGACATAAATTGTATAATTTAAAGATAGAATAAACAGACCATACTGCATAAGTTCCTGAATTAAGTAGTCTTATGAAACATATTGGTTAAGATTCAGGAGCTAAGGGTTAAGGTTTAAGTGTACAGTTAATTATATTTGTAGGTTTGTTTCCTCAGTAAATAGCCTGTTCGTAAAATAGATCAAGCTTGTCTTTATATGGACTCTCTGGGGGTATTTTGATGAAAGAAAAATTCCAATGTGGCAGCTGCATCCTCAAGTAACCTTGATTTGAATCTACTTTTTTTTTTTTTTTTTTTTTTGTATATCCGGGCTTTGCTAACAAAAGGAGTCCCAGCAAAATATAAGCAAAGGTGCTAGCAGAGTTTCCAAACAAAGTCTATTCATGTCTGCAGGAAATATATCTGTATGTTTATAGATGAAGAGTACATTCTGGTTTTCCTTTTATACATTATACAAATTCTAAGGATAATTAGTTTCCCTCCTTAACTAGATTTTATAGTGTATATGAAGGTTTGGATATGAATATGTGTGTGTGAAGTACATGTGACTGTGTGTGTGTGTGTGTGTGTGTGACTGTGTGTGTGTGTGTGTGTATAGTTTTCAATTCAGTACTAGAATATTGGATAAAGGTGTATTTTACTATTTTTCAAATGTCAATGAACAATGAATGACCTCATCCTAGGATACGTTTCAATCAGCATTTGTTTCTCTGCCAAGGAAAAACACATATCCTAGGAGACTCAAAGTAGAAATGGCTTGTGAACTGAAGCAGAGGGACCACTTGGAGCCAGTTGCCGATGATAGGTGTTTTCTCTGCTTCTTGAGTAGGTTCTGCCTTTGCAGAGTCTCTAGTGAGAGTGTTTATGGGATTCTCAGATGCAGTCTTATATGCTAAATAGTTTTATGGATGTTTCGTATTCCCTGTATGTTTTCTAGGCTTATGAAACAGGTAACAACATTATCAAAGACTCAGTCTTGTAACTTATTATTTCCCTGTGCTTTCTTTATTGTTGAAGAACAACTGGAAGAGAATCCTGAGGTCTTTTCCTTCTTCTCCCCCAACCTCCCATATTTTCTTCAGTTCTCAAACATCCATTGGTTGCTTGCCAATTACAGGGTGGTATGATATGAAAGAACCATAATCTCTGCTCTCAGAGGGCCTGTAGGGCTCCCAAATGGGATATGGGGCCATGATGGGGGTAAGCACAGGTACCGCAAGCACCTACGAGGAGCTCCTTGTAGAAGGATTTAACCAGGTGAAGGAGAAGGAGAGGGACATTTCTGCAGAGGGAGCAAAGTCCCAAGGAGGGAGAGCTGAGGGCTCCTTGGAGCTGCTAGTAATTCCACAGTGCTGGAGGGGGCTTATCAGGCTGGAGGACAATGGTGGGAGTACGGGGGTGACCAGTGAGGCTGGAGAGGTAAGCAGGGGCCATATCGTGGTGGGTCTTGTTGGAACTTTATTCCTTATTAGAGGGAAGCCATTTAGTGAAGGTTTTAAAGAAACATGTTCTTGTTTTTAATGAATCTCATACTGTCCTTATCCTGCAGGGTGGATAACGGCTTAGAGAAAGGAGAGGTCTCAAGATAGGAATACCAGTGAGGAGGTCATTGGAGGGTCACAGGTGATGGTGGCCTGAAGCAGGTGGTGGAGGAGATAGAAGATTTAAGAGAGTGCTAAATGAGAGATTTGGCAGTTAAATAAGAGAAGAAAGAGTCAAGAGTGTTCATATTTGTGCCCTGGGCACCTCCAGGGAGCCACCTGCTGAGCTGCGAGCACTGAAGGAATGGATCAGGAAGAATTGGAAAAGGAGGATTTCAGTTCCAGACATCTTGAGTTTGAGGTTTAGTATATCACAACGTGTAAACCAGTGGGATGCGACTAGTAGGACCATAGCTAGAGTGTAGATCCCAGCATGGACAGATGTCTGGTAATGAAGGATGGATGGGGCCGAGGTCTCCTGGTGACCATGTTCAGAAGGTAAAAGTTATCACGCAGTGTTCCAAGGGCCCTGGAAGGGACAGGAGAAGGAGCTAGGAAAGGACCTGGAGCTGAATGCTCAGGGAAAGGAGAGCCTGCTGTGCATCTGGAAACAGAATCTTAGCTAAAGAAATAAATGCCTACAGCTTGAAGACCTCTGTCTGAGCGTGTTTGTTTAAGCCTCTTGCCTCTACTTCACCAAGACTGTCGTCTTTACTATCCACAGGAACATTTAACAAAATATGTTATGTGCACACCATCCTTTTAGGCACAACAGAATTTCAAGGTATCCCCTCAGCCTCGAAGGGGCTTATGTAGTAGATTGGGGAAAGAATTGATCATTGAATAAAGCCATTTTCTTCTTCTTCCCCCTCCCCTCCCTCCATCAGAAAAGCAGACTTTTATTGTTAACTAGTTAGGCAGTGTTCCAGCTCTTTCTGTCTATTTACTCGTTCCATCCTTATGACAACCCCCCGATGTAGAAACTGTGGTCACCTTTATTTTATAGATGTGGAAGCCAAGGAACAAAGAAAAGGGTAAATGCTGTTTGAAGTCACACAGCAAGTGAGTAGGACGGGCCAGGATTCAAACCTGTCACTTAGTTCCAGAGCCCTGTGTGCTGTTTCTCTTCCTACCACAGAGTCCTGCATGTCAGCTGAGCTTAGCAGACAGGTGAAGTCAGGACAGGGCGTGGAAAAGTTCTCAGAAATGAGCGAACCCCACGACAGTGGGAGAGTGAGAAAAGGATGAGACAAAGTTGAATGGGGAGCCTGGACTAGCTTGGAAGCAAAGGTAACATTAATAGAAAAAACTTGCTGAATTCCATGAGCAACCAAAGGCTGTGTGAACCCACTGACCAGGGACCGTGGAGAAGGATAGAAGAGAAGGTGACACCTGAGCTGGGTTTGAAGGATGAACACAGATGCCTAGGAGGTTAGAGTGTGGACGTGGGTGGGGAGGACGTTGCCCCGAAGGGAGTAGTGTGTTCTGTGATGCTCCAGGACGCCTGAGAAGCTCAGCCTTTGGAATGCTCTGGCCAATTTGTGCAGAGCTGCACATGTGGGTGATAAATTTGTGTTCAAGCCTGGAGGCCTGCAGGCCCCTGAGGGGTGGTATTAGATCCTCCTCTCTCATCAGAGTGGGATCAGAATCAGAAAGGGAAAGACGGGGAGCAGGAGTGAAAGCTCTGAGCCCCCACACAAACCCTGCGACCAAGGGGAGGAAGGAAAAGGGTCAAACTGGAAGAATTTTCATGGATTTACTTTTTACTAGAATTTACTTAACTGATGCACACTGGAAGTGAATGAGGGAGCAGGGGTAACAGCGCTCCATCTTCTGACTCCCAGGTAGTGGTGCCCTTGAGCAGATGCAAGTGCAGAGGAAGGACGGATGTAAGCGTAGGTGGGGAGTGGAGCGGAGAGGTTAGGAGCTCACTCTTGGTCTCGCTAAGTTCGAGTGCTTGAGGAACTTTCAGGTCAAGGACAGATCCAGCTTTTGTAGAGCCCCAATGTTCTTGCCAGTTGGAAGTTCCTCTTTAAGAAAACGAACAGAAAATTGCAAATACCAAGTGAAGTATGGGACCATAGAGGGGAGCCCCTGCAAGGGAGCTTGCGGACGCTTGAGCTTCGATAACTTCCCAACCTGCTCCTGCCTCATGGCAGATATCTCAGGCTGTCCTGTCCTCTCTCATATCTCCATGCTGTGTTTTCCTTGGTGTCAGAAAGGCCCCAAGTCCTCCTCTCTCAGCCATAGGCTGGTCATCATCTTGTTTTGACTGTGAGAGCTAATTAAGTTAATCCAAGGGTTACCTTAGTGTGATGTCTGGAAAGACCCATACACTTACAGCGTGCCTTCTGATTTTCCCACAGAAAAAGTTACCCCGCTACCTCTTCTAACACACAAGAGAAACTGAAAGAAAAAGCCACAAAGGGCTTGTGTGGGATGAGGGCTCCAGTCTGTGAGCACTACCCATGGCAGAAAGAGGGTGAAAAGATACTCTCTCCATTTAGATTGTCAACAGGACTTGGTGGCTGTGTATATAACGGACATAGCACTTCCAGCTTTTCCTGTTATGAAGGAGTTCTGGGGAACTAGTTTACCTAAAGTCCCTCACTGAGAACAAAAATTTTAAACCAAATTTAAGTGGTTTCTGAATAGAGATTACAAGTGGTTTCATACCAGCAAGTAAACGTGAGGCAGTATGTTTAAATAATTATCCCACTACTACTTACGAAGTGAGTTCTGTAGATAGGAGTGGAGAAGGGAACCTTAGAATCATTGTTTAGTCTGCATCTTTCACAGCTCAGGCTGAAGGCCTGTCCTTGCTGAGAGGTATGTGCCGATGCCACCAGGCGTAAGGGTATATTTGGGGAAATGCACAGAAGCCCCTTCTTGTCCTTTCTTGTTCTCTTTTCTCCTGTTGCGCCTTGGCCTCTGGAACCCTCCACTGCAGAGCCTCACCCTCCCACCCTAGGTGCTCCTGAGCTCCACCCCCACTCGTCTTTTTTCACTGTCAGAACTTAACAGTTTCTGCGTGTGAATGACCTCAGCTAGATGTTAGGTTCCTATCTGATTTTTAAAAATTACACTATGGTATAAATAGCTAATAGACTTATATCTGCTAAAGGGTATTTGCATTTTGGAGGGGAGTTTGTTAACTGAGGGTGGCACTGGAGGTGAGTATGGAAGGTTTTGGGGCATTTTGTCATTCATTTCCAAGTTGCAGAACAAATGGAGTCTGTATGCCAGCCCATCTCTGTGCGTGAGTTTCAGTTTTTATTGCGAGTGAGGAGGAGAATGCTTTTACCTCATTTTTCTTCTTTCTTTTTTCAAGTATGTGACAGTTTTCTGGAGCAAATTTCAAATGTTTAAGTGCGGAGGGCATGGGATTTTTAATGGTGGCCTACCCTGCTGTATCTTGCCACCTGCAAGCCACCTTCTACTAAGCTGCTCTGCCAAGCCCTCAGGAGGAGAAGTTTGGGAATCTAGCATCTTGCTTTGAAAGGAGTTGAACACATCAGCACATTGCACTGCTGGTCCTAACATCCTGGGGCCTTGTAAGGAGAGGACAGGAAGATACTGCTTTCTCAGTCAGATGCATGACCTGCTGGGGTTCTGGATTCTGTCCAGAACTGAGTGCTGCATCTTCGGAAGGACACATCAGGGCAGGAGAAGACTCAGAGAAGGGCTGTGAAAAGGATGGTGGCATATCTATAATGAGAGTTGGTGGTAGGAGCCCCTTCTGCGTGTATTTTCTCACAGATCCCAGAGTCAGATCAGGTCATCTTGCTTTTACCAAGCTGATTTAGGAGGTCAGGTAGGTTGGGTATTAAAGCAGGCAGAGCCCTAAACATTTTAGCTACTCCCCAGAAGTGTACATCATTGTCTTATTGTTGCTTTTTTTTTTTTTTTTTTTTTTTTTTGTAACCAGTTCTTTGCCACGTAACAAGCCAGGGGAGTGGTCATGGTGCCTGGGAACTTTGGTGCAAGAGATTTGATACTGAATTTCCGTTTTCACTTTTCACCCTTAGCATTCAGCCACCTTTTGGACTGGACTGTTGTGTTACAGAAGGATACAGGCTTCTGTCCAAATCATACTCTTTGTGACCAGTTTTGTAAAACAAGTGGAAACTCTGATAGTTTGTGCAGATGCATGTTTATCTGAAAAACGCTGGACACCATCCAAAGGCAAAGTCTGCAGGAATGGTCTTAATTTTGAAAACAGCCTCTCTTTGCATCAGGAATGTAAACCCTTTTTCATTTGTATAATTTCGAATCACCCTCTCTCTGTTAGAAAAGAAGCATTAAAAGAAAGAAACATTGAGGATAAGTTTTAGTACTGTTTATGTTGTCTGTCCTGCAACCCCAGACACGTAGGACTTGGCTCAAATCAGGCAATCAGAGAATTCAGGAGAAGGCCAGATGATCTGGAAACAAGCAAGGGAAATCATCGTTCAAGAATTCCTTCTATTAGGAAATGAAATTTTAAAAGCCAATTTAAAACTATTTTTGGTTTTCTTGTTTAAAAAGGTTGTTTTGGTATCCTCACATTAGTCACCTTCCAGAGTGTGGGGGGTGTGTGTGTGTGTGCACGCATGTGTGCGCGTGTGCACATCTGTTCATAAGTTGCTCCTATGACCTGTGTTCCAGGTCACACACTCACCCTCTGAACATGTGAACAAGAAGATTAATTATTTGGAAAGACTATTCAAGGAACTCAGGGAATCGCCCCACCGGGCTTTTATTCCCCACTTCTGCAGTGTCTTAGCCTCCATTGCCAGTGACTCTCTGAAGTTAGGGTTAGGTCTTTTTATCACAAGAGTTAAAGGGGGAGTTGATATGAATAATTGACTTCCTGTCACCCTGTTATCTGTGGTTAGGTGATTGACGAAGCAAAAGTGTGAGCCAAGCTTGCTTCGCTTTCTCCAACCCCAAGGACACTATGGTTGGCTTCCTCTGCCACCCACTTACTGTGAGTTTGGGATTGCAAACTAATTTTGACAGTAGCCCAAAGTGAAACACTGTTAGGAAGATGAGCCTGGTTGCTCAGACCCACAGGGAAATCTGGAAGGCCTTGGATTGTCTGTGCCTTCACCTCTCTCCATGACTGTTTGATAATCATTGGAGGGTGAGCTGAGGGGTCCCAACGAGTCTGTGCCTACTTTAGCAGTTGGACGATTAGGGGCCGTGCGGCCTAATCTCAGCCCCATTTGACAGTGTTGCTCCTCTGTGCCTGGGTGGGTGATGGATTGGAAGAGGCCATGTGGGTAGGGTAAGGGGCTGACCTGGACCGTGTTTCCTGTACCACAAATCTTCCTCATTCATGGATTTCACCAAGTCTCTTGGTTCGGAAATTCTTAAAAGAGTTTTGGCAGCTTGGTATGGGACTCTGCCTGGATGATTCAGATGGAAACCAAGGCCGGGAGTGCTGTAAGTGCACCCGAGGTTAAAAAGGATTGTCGAGTGCTCCACACATAATTCGTGCCAGGTGTTTCCCATTTGTCTCTATGCCTAAATCTTAGTGGATATCCAGAGGGTGAGAATAGTTTGCATCTTGAGGGGAGGGTGGGTCCTACCTTCAGGGGCTTCCACTTCATTTAGTGAATTGAGACATGTGCGCTGTTGGTGTTGGGTGTCTGGGTGCCCGGAGCTTGCTGCCCCCTGTCTGGCTTCACTGATGATGCATGCCTGCCAGCTGCCATCACCCTTGCCCCAAGGCTCCACCGTTTATCCTGGCCCCACCTCAGCTGTTCTCATCCGTGACTCATTCACAGAGGTCCACCAAGTACAGAGGAAAAGCTGAGGAGAATGGTAGGTGTCACATGCGTGACACCCTCACCATCACCGTGGAGATGTTTCTGTGGTTTGCAGCAAATCTTGGAAGAGCAGAATGGCCTCAGCCCTAGTCTGAGAAAATCCTCAGGGCTTTTACAGAGATGATCCTGGGGACTTAGCAGAATTTGCTGTGTTGGTCAAGGGTGGGGCTGGGCCAGTGCCACACTTTGGCAGAACAGACCCCTCCTTAGCTACGGGGCTGGAAAGCAGCATGTTTCTCAGTTATTCTCCCATAATCCCCACATGGAAGTGTTTTCTATTGTATAACAAAGACGCACAAAGTCAGGGGGCGGCTGGAGTATTCCTGACCAGCCAGGGCTGCAATTGCAAGCCAGCAATGCACAGAGACAGGAAAACAATTCCCACGAAGAACAATGAAGGCTGCCCATGGCAATCCCTGGAAATAGTCTGATGTGGATGGAGTGAGGGAGGGAAGTGTTGAGAGACCAACGAAGGATGTCAACACAGTGGGTGTTTTGAAGACAAACCTCGTTTCACATCGCTGCTGGTCTGGTCTTCTTTCACATGTGGCAAATAGGAATCTAGTGGTCAGCCAGGAGACTTGCCGTCATGCCCTTGACAGAGGTCTTCTTTACAGATGTTTAGGCAAAGCAACTCTGAGGTGCGGGGCTCAGCAGGACTGAGCTGGTCAAAGAAAAGGCTTTAGTTAGAACTTTGAGCTGAATTGGTAAGTTCTTTTTTACTCCAAGTTTTCGTGTTGTTTGCGTCTGGGTGTGGGGTGGGCGAACCCTGCCTGAATAACCAGAGGAAAGTGAGGTGATCCACAGAGGGCTGCAGCTCGGCGATTTTACAGTGTTCACTTTAGTTCCTGAGCGGTGTGGGTCTGCAGGCAGCAGGAGCGGGTGCCCTGTGAAGCAGCGTATTCTAGGGTAGGTGCCCTGTGAGCGTCTGCTGCACACATTGACCAAACATTTGAGAAGCCCTCTTTTCCTTCTTTTCCACTGTCCTCTTGTAGAAACCTGGATAGTCAGCACATCTCCCAATACTCCTATCCCATTCAGGTTGTGGGAGGGGAGTACGTGTCTTTTCTTGTCTTCTTTCTGTTACACCAGCTGAGGAATGGGAACCGATTGGAGTTTCTTTGGATTTCAGAAGACCCGCATTTTTGGGGTAAAACTATGCTGTTTGCTTTACCATTGGCAGAGCAACCTAATTCCAAGCTGTTATAATAAAAAATATAAACAATAAAACCAAGGAAGGGAAAGGATTAGATCAGGGGTGTCTAATCTTTTGGCTTACCTGGGCCTCACTGGAAGAAGAAGAACTGTCTTGGGCCACACATAAAACACACTAACACTAATGATAGCTGATGAGCTTTTAAAAACATTGCACAACTCGTAATGTTTTAAGAAAGTGAAAGTTTACAAATTTGTTGGGCTGCATTCAAAGCCATCCTGGGCCACATATGGCCCCAGGCCGTGGGCTGGACAAGCTTGGATTAGATTATCCCCTCCAGGTCAGAAATTCTTTGATTTTGAAATCGATTATTAGAATATATGGGTAATTGTAAGGTCTTGTAAGGCACAGTCCAGTTGGAATGTGAAATATGTATTTGTGAAGAGTTAAATAGTTATGTAATACTAGTATTGATCTTAGCTCTAGATGGCTTACAAGGTATAACATAAGTCAGCTAGTGATTAATTGCTGTTAGTACTACTTGGGGTCTGGAAAAAGATGTGTGACCACTGTCTTAGTTGTGTTCTGCTTTGTGCCGTGGACACAGTGTGAGTGAGAAGGATGGGTTGTGGTAATTACCAGCAGCACTTGTATTACTGAGGGTTCCGTCGTTGGCCAGCATACTCTTTTTAGGTGATGTCGTTTGCTTTCATTGTTTTAGCCACCACCTGCCTGTATGTGGTCATCTCTGCTTGCATCTGAAGGCCTATACCTCATCCCAGTGTGTATATGTCCATATGCCTTCTGCTATTTAAAGCCCTTTGGTGGCTTTCCATTTAGCTCAGGTTGAAATACACAATCCTCAATACGCCTATCACGACCAACAAGGCCCAGTATGATCTGCACCGTCCTTACCCCACCAGGCTCATCGTGTGCTGTTCTCCCCTGGACCACTGCACTGAAACCTCATGGGCCACTGTTCAGCTCCTCAAAGAGGGCAAACTATTCTGCACTTCAGGGCCTTTGCACATGCTATTTCCCCACCCCTCAATTTGCACTAACTCAGCCACTGTTCAGAATTCCCTCCTCCTCCTAGCCATGTTTAAAAGTATCTTCCTCAAAGGAGGCTTATTTAACCTGAGACTAGGTAAACATCTTGTACTTTTCTTTCATTGCACTTAACACAGTTGTAAATAAACTAGTAATTGTGTTGCTAGTTGTTTACTGGTTGATTTCATTGTGGTCTCTTGGTATGTTTGTAGAAAGCCTGGTCAGCACATCTCCCATTACGCTTTCCCTCCAGCCTGCTTGCTGGTGTATGTGATGACCCACTGTAATGTTATTACTTCACACAGCACCCCAGCATTAGCTTTTCTTGAGTGAAATAAATTAATAGCAACAATCTGCAAACAAAGTTCCTCGGGAACAGTGTTTTGTTTGTCATGGTGTGACTTGGAGTCCGTAGTGACTGATGGACCTACGCATGTGTCTGTCTAGCAGATACACGTCTAACAGCACAATTCACATCCTAGTGATTTTTTTCCCATGTGTACATTTCTTTAGAGCACCTGAGTTGTTTATGCAATTTCCTGTTTGTCAGAGGGTAATAACCATACCTCGCTAACTTAGAATTTTTCACTTGTTTACAATTTAAAGTGAACAGAAAAGTAAAACTAAAGTGTTTAATATTTTTGAGCTTCTAGAATATTTTAATATGTAATAATTATATATTTGACACAAAGAATTGGTTACCATATGTATGTTCCTAATTTTTTTGTAGAAGTCATACAAAAGAATGTATGGAAAGAAAGGGGAAGAGGAACTACCACTTGATATACAGACAAAAACATTTTACTAGGAGCACAGTTAAGAGGAAGGAACAATGAATTAATTGATCTTGATCAGGGATATAATTATATATTAGATATATAATTACATAATATATACACTCATATATCTCATTATGTATGAGTAACACAATTATATGTGAATATAGGATGAATACACTGAACTCTCTGGACACTCATTCCTTTGTCACAGAAGAAAATTCACATTTGAAAAGTAATTTTCCTGGTAGGATTGGCGCTGCATTTCTCAGCCTTAGCACTGTTGACATTTCGGGCTGGATAATTCTTTGTTGAGGGGGCCGGTTTCTGTATTATACCATGTTTGGCAGCATCCTTGGCCCTACCCAGTATATGGCAGTACAACCCTCCCTTTTGCAAGTCATGACAGCCAAAAATGCTTCCAGATAGTGCCAAATTCCCTGCAGGAGGGTAAAATCACCCCCAGTGGGGAACCACTAGATTAGAATACCTGATGCTTCAGGTTTCAAAGGAGAAGTCCTCAAAACAAGCCCAAGTGGGCAGAACAGCTTCCATCCTAGGAGATGGTGGGCACCCCAGCTTCTGTTGAGACTCACGCCAACAGCCCTTCACCTGTAGTAGACTTTTCTAAAGTGGATAAAGTGTAGTCCATTGATTAATTTTTTTATTTTAAAGCATTTTTATTTTAATATATTTCTTGTTCTTTAAGGATCATCCCAAACCCAGCTTTGCAAGGAGCTCTTCCTTCAATCACCCATTTACTCCTGTGGATTGCTCACAATCTCACGTTGCAACTTGATGATATTAAGGTATATTGTTGAAAGTAATGGCATAATATTTTTTTCTCTTTGAAGTACAACTTATTTACTTCCTTGAATTTTCAACATAAGCAAATTTCACGTATTAGACAGATGATTCTAACTACAGTGAGAGAAAATATTTAATAAACTTTAAAAACCAAACTTTTTATTTATTTGTTGTTTATTTATTTATTTATTTGAGACAGAGTCTCACTCTGTTGCCCATCCTGGAGTGCAGTGGCACAATCTCAGCTCACTGCAAGCTCTGCCTCCTGGGTTCACGCCATTCTCCTGCCTCAGCCTCCCAAGTACCAGGGACGACAGGTACCCGCCACCACTCCCAGCTAATTTTTTGCATTTTCAGTAGAGATGGGGTTTCTCCAAGTTAGGATGGTCTCCATCTCCTGACCTCATGATCTGCCTGCCTCAGCCTCCCAAAGTGCTGGGATTACAGGAGTGAGCCACTGTGCCTGGCCAAAACAAACTTTTAATTATTTTTTTCCCTCTAAATGATCAAAAGGGACTATTAGATTTCTATATGGAGTGAATAATATACTTAGCTCAAAGAAAACTTTTCCTCTTAGCATTTTTAGAGACAAAAACACTTCCTATAATCTTTCCCCAGCATTCACTTGGACGCAGCACTAACAGCTTGTGTCAGTATCTTGCACTTAGCTGTCCCTTCCAGCCATTTGGTTGTTATGTTGCCTGTCTGTTCACACACTTGTGGTGGACATGGAAATCTGGTGTAGTCATAAACTAGGCTGTGCCTTGTAGAATGTTGTTTGCGGTGATCTTAGAGATTTTCTAGCCCACTGCCGTATTTCACAGATACTCAGGGAATACTAACATCTGACTTTTAATCCTTTTGGTGAGTTGGGAAATCCTTTTTTTGTTTTTGGTCTGTCCTGAATAGCGGGAATTGAACTACTGGAAAGTACTCCTAGTGAAGACATGTTGTTTTCCATAATTACTGCCTTCCTTCACTGATCACAAGCCCATCAGTCTTCCTTCCTTTATCGTGGGTTGTTATTTCTGATTGCTTCTCTCCAAGACAGCCACCTAAAATAATAGACACTCTCAGTAAATTATACAGCTCTTTCTAGGAACAATTTTAAAAATTTCCTGCCTCTCAAAGGCTGCTGTGAAGTAGATTTGAAGGCAAATGTTACTCTGCTTAAATTGTTTCTCATGTCACATAATGAGATAACAATATATGGGTAGAGAATCTGAGAATTAGAAATTTGGAGTCTCATACGGGGTCCGTAATGATCAAGTTACCATATTATGCTCCTGTCATTTACCCAAGAATTATGCTGATAATTGAAGTAATAACTACCAGATACCCATGTTTACTTTAGAGTAATTATTTCTGTTACTGCGTATGCTGTGGAAAAGAGGCTGTGTTTTACACTTCTCATTGAGGAGGCAGAGTCCAAACTCCTGACTACAGATTGCAGCTGTCTTCATTCTGATTCCACCTACCTTTCTGGCTTTTTCTCCTGCTTTCCCATGCTGGGGGTGCTGCTTCACCTAAAGTCTTGCTGTTTGTCCCAAACACACCATGCTCTTTCAGACTCCCACACCTTTCTGGATATGTAGTTCCTTTTTGCTTGAACACCTTTTACTCTCTTCACTGCTTCAGAACATCTTGCTTATCCTTTAAGACTTTGCTTTTTCAAGTTTGCTCCCTGGGCCAGCAGCATCAGGAGAGCTGTGGCTTCTCAGTTGCTGTATTGGTCCATTCTCATGCTGCTAATAAAGACATACCTGAGACTGTAATTTATCAAGGAAAGAGGTTTAATGGACTCACGGTTCCACATGGCTGGGGAAGCCTCACGATCATGGTGGAAGGCGAAGAAAGAGCAAAGGCACGTCTTATGTGGTGGCAAGTAAGAGGGGTATGCTGGGGAACTCCCCTTTATTAAACCATCAGATCTCATGAGACTAATTCATGAGAACAGCAGGGGAAAAACCTGGCCCCTTGATTCTCTTACCTCCCACAGGATCTCTCCCATGACACATGAGGGATTATTTTTTTTTTTTTTTTTTTTTTTTTTTTTTTTTTTTTTTTTGACGCGGAGTCTTGCTCTGTGCCCCAGGCTGGAGTGCAGTGGCGCGATCTCGGCTCACTGCAAGCTCCGCTCCCCCGGGTTCACGCCATTCTCCTGCCTCAGCCTCCCGAGTAGCTGGGACTACAGGCGCCCGCCACCTCGCCCGGCTAATTTTCTTGTATTTTTAGTAGAGACGGGGTTTCACCGTGTTAGCCAGGATGGTCTCGATCTCCTGACCTCATGATCCGCCCGTCTCGGCCTCCCAAAGTGCTGGGATTACAGGCTTGAGCCACCGCGCCCGGCCGACACATGAGGATTATTACAATTCAAGGTGAGATTTGGGTTCGGACGCAGAGCCAAACCATATCAGCTGCATTCTAGACCTACTGAGTAGACCTACCCAACTGAAGGAAAGCTGGAAGGGGAGGCTCATGGTAGCTCCGAGGAGGGGCTGGGGGAGATCGGAGTGCCCTTAAGGAGCTGACACTCCCACATAGACCGCCTGAGCTGGATCTTCTGAGAGAATCAGAAGAGCGCCCAGTAGGCTGTTTTAGCAAGCTCTCTAAATGATCCTGACATGATCGAATTTGGGAACCACCACCTTTTAGACACCGTTCAAATAGCACTTCATCTCCTGAAGCTTATCCTGATAACTCCTCGACAGGTAGTCAGCCATCCTTTTTTTACATTCCTTTTGGTATTTGAAAATCGTATTTAAAAATCTGGTCACTTGTATCTTTGAAAATGAGTGTTGATTTTGTCTCTCTGGTCAAGGAATGTAAAAAGCCATACATTTTTTTTTTCACTGTATTAGTTAGGCAGGGTAGGCTAACTGCTGTAGCCTCACACTGTATGGGTTTATTTCTCGTGTGTGACATGATCCCACTGGGTTTACATGCCGTGGCCTTGCATGCGATGATTAAGCAGCCTGGCTGCTTCTATCTGTGGCTCCTGTGTAGCCAGGGCCTCAGGCTCCTCCCGAGTCCCTGCCTCCAGTGGCCCCACAGGTGGAGAGAAAGCAAGGATGATCAAGCAGCATGTTTCGTGACTGTGCCTGGACTCTGCGACCTTATTATTATTATTTTTTACTTTTTTTCTTAGGCCAGAACCTAGTGACATAGTTTCAGCCTAACTGCCAAGGAGATTGGAAAGTCGACTGCCTAGGAAGAAGAGACAGGATTGGGGATTGTCTAGTCCAACACTCTTCACTAAAAATATAATATTTTAATATATGTATATATGTAATTTATATTTTTATATATAATTTTACATTTTCTGCTAGCTATATTAAAAACCGCAAAAGAAACAGATAAAATCAATTTTACTAACATATTTTAACCCAGTATATTCAAATATTGTTCAATAAGTAATCAATAAAAAATCTCAAGATATTTTACATTTTTTTTGTCACACCGTCTTTGAAACCCAGTGTGTATAGCACATCCAGGTTCAACTAGGTAAATGTCAAGTAGCCCCGTGTGGCTAGTGGCTACCATATTGACCAGCACAGGTCTAGCTACTCCTGTCACACTTGTTATTGAAACTACTTGTTTGCATCCCTTTTTGTCCACTTTCAGACATCGTACTCCTGGACTAGATTGTGTGTTCCTTATTTCCCATCCTTGTGCAGCGCTCTGTGGTTAAGAAACGCTTGCTGAGTGATTAAGCAGGGAAGGAATTTAATGCATGAATCCATCCATTAATGAATGGATTAATGAGTAAATATGGGAGAGCATTCCTTTTGGTTCATTTGACTACTTTCGTGAGAGTCCTAAGGTGTCCTCTTTTGTGATAAGTGCTGAGTCGCACAGAATGTGACAAAATTAGTATCATAGTAGAAGGATAAAGTGAGCCCATTAATTGTGGTGCTCATATGTATGGCTGAATTGCAGAGAGTTTGAGCTGAAAAGAACTTGGCCATGGGATTGTCTGTCCTCATTTTTGTGGATGTGTGTCCCTGAGATAAGTGGAAACATGGAGGTGGCACACCAGCCTTGGGGAGCAAATCCAGTGGTCTCCTTAACTCTCCTGCAATTAATCTAGAAGTCTCATGTTTTTCCCCGAATTAATGAATCGCTATAAGCTATAGTCATATATGCTGCAGTTATTTCAAAATGAGTTGTTGGGGAATGTGTTATTTAACATAGTCTCGATTTTAAAATGCTGCCAAACAAAACTTGCTTAAATTTTTTATTTTACTGTCTTTTCTTCAAGTCTTATACCAGGGAATAGACAAGCTCATGAAAGTTATATCAATACAGTGTCTGAGTAACAGATTCTGTTTAAAAGGAAACTAATAGTACATGAAGCCTGAACACTGGATGGGGCATTATTTTCATTGCAGTGAATTGTGAAGAATGCATACGGAAGACGTGACTTCTGCATTTTTTTTCTCTTATGGTGGAGACAAAGGAAAGCCTAGAAATGCCTTTACTCTTCTCTAAACAGATTGGTTCATTGCTTTTAGTTACCATCCTATGATGGTCACACATTTGAACTTGAGTCAGAGCTTGTAACTGAGCCTGTGAGCAAGTAAGGCGTTTGTAACTGAATTGTAGGCAGCAAAACACTAGGGTTGGTTTTGTTCTAGGAAAGTATGCTGCTAAGCAAGTGTTTTGATATGTGATCACACAATTACAAATATTTGAAAGATGTGTGAATATTGTACTGCTCTGTAGGCCCTTTTTTGTTGGTTTGAAATGGAAAGGCATTTTACTTGAGGGTAGAAGGCGGAGGAGGGGAAGAGGAGGAGTGGTGATTCTAAGACTTTGTATAGCGTGAACCCTATACAAAGTTTTCTTTTTTCTAAAAAAGTCAGTTAAATAGAAAATGATCAGTCATTAATGAGTGTTCCAAATACCATGGCATTTGGAATAAGGCTAAGGTGTGTGTTCTGTCCTGCGGAGGATGGTAAACTTTTGACTTCAATCTCTACCCCACTCCACCTCACACTTTCAGCCAAATACCCTCATATGGGTCATATCTGTGCAGAGATATTTCTGGGAACCCATTTGTGTTTCCTTGTCTTGGATCTGTGTTTAAACATTGTGGGTGTTCCTCCTGTACCTTAAGTTGTATTAAGACCAGTGATTCCGAAACATGGGTGGGTAATAGCCTGTAGCATAGGTCTCATCTGGGGAGTTGTGCAAAATTCAGATCCTTGAGCCTCAGCTCAGGATTATGATTCAGAAGTTGTGGGTGAGTCCTGGAATCTGTATTATTATTATTATCATCATCATTATTTTCAAGCTCCCAAAATGACTTGAGGCAGAACTAGGTTTGGTAACCCTTACAAGACAGGGGTCTTGGCTTCACCTTACTTTTGCTGGAGTACCAAGGAGGAAAATATTCTTTGGGATGGAATATTCTGTAGGGCCTCATGAAAGAGGACGACCTTCCAAGGTGAGTAGGCATTTGACAGGTTAAAATCAGGAAGAGGTGGGCGAACATTGCAGATTGGCAGCATTTCTGGAGACATGAGGTGAGGCTTCAGGAGGTAACACGGTGTTCTTACTGCAAAGGTTTGAGCAGGGAGTGGTGAGGAAGGGCCAGGGTGTGTCAGCCCTGAAGACACTGGCCGAAGGGTGGCCCCGGGCCAGTGGTTGCCGTTCAGCACATGGGATGCTGTCCTACCCCGGAGCGAGATCTCCAGATTCCTTCCCCACTTCTTTCCACGGGGGAATTAATGTGGGAGGAGGAATCCCTGCTCTTGCTTCTGCATTTCCTCTTTTCCTCCCTCGGTTCAATACTTTGCAACCATGAGGAACTTCATTTATGTGTGTACAAAAACATAAAATAAAAAAGGTTTCAATACAGTAGGGTTTGGGTCCTTTGCCTAGATTGCCCTGTATTACTATCGTCTAAAGAAGAAGAACATTGAGCTTGAGTTTTAAGTCTTTACAGTTACAGTGGATGGTATTTGAAAATCTGGTCACTTGTACCTTTGAAAATGAGTGTTGATTTTGTCTCTCTGGTCAAGGAATGTAAAAATTACCTCTAAAGAATCTGTTTAAAATAGTTTTGCCACGTACAGCTCTGGCCCTGAACAGGTTCTTTAACTTCTGTGTCTCGCTCTCCTCCTTTGTAGAATAAGAGACCTGTCTCAGGGTGGACAGAGGACCAGATATAGTGCTTATCCCAGTACCACTGGAACTTGAGGCAAAAGAAAATAACCTGGAATACTGTTCCTATTTTTATTTCAAGTTTTGACTGTTTATCATGGCTTTTGGAAGGTATTATTTTTAAATTTAAGTATTTCATTAAAATAGTATCTTAATTACTGAGTTTTTAATGCTCTTATAAATTTTGTTCCCGAAATGAATACCTCGCTTGCATACCTCTGGTCCCAGCTCAGAAGAAAGCACCCTGTAAGCATTAGCTACTTTCCTGAACATTATTTTAAAATATTTCCCAAGTGGTAATAGATAGCTTTAAAATTTTTTTAAGTGCCTAAAGTAATTCATACTTTTAAAGGAAAATTTTAAAAATGCAGATAAGTAGAAAGAAGGGAAAATAAAAGCCATTTGTTCCACATTTCAGACACACTACTGTTAACATTAAATTTGTTTAATGTTTTTATTTTTTAAATTAAAAAAAATTTTTTATATGCTGTTATCGTCTAATAGTTTCAGGCCTTAGACAACTCTCCAATATTTTTTGTGGCTCCCCCAAAGGAGATACATGCTCAGAAAGGAGACAAAATTGTGTTTGAAATAAAACTTAAAAATATCCGGATCTATTATTTACCAGTTATGCTAATTTTGGAACATAACTCCAAAGCATAGTAACTATGTGAACTTTTGATAAGCTATTTAATTCATAAGAGCATGGGCCGGGCGCGGTGGCTGGCTCAAGCCTGTAATCCCAGCACTTTGGGAGGCCGAGACGGGCGGGTCACGAGGTCAGGAGATCGAGACTATCCTGGCTAACACGGTGAAACCCCGTCTCTACTAAAAAATACAAAAAAAAACTAGCCGGGCGAGGTGGTGGGCGCCTGTAGTCTCAGCTACTCAAGTGGCTGAGGCAGGAGAATGGCGTAAACCTGGGAGTCGGAGCTTGCAATGAGCTGAGATCCGGCCACTGCACTCCAGCCTGGGTGACAGAGCAAGACTCTGTCTCAAAAAAAAAAAAAAAAGAAAAAAAAAATTCATAAGAGCATCAAGGGTTAAATTGAACTCAGTTGAATAAGGATGTATGTCAAGTATGTGTGCAAGGGGGCGGGGTTCCTTAAATGTTTTTCTTGCTCACCTGTGGCACAGTTATAATAAAAAAGTAGTGACTTCTAGCTTTAGGTCTTGGCAAAGCATAAATGGAAGAGTGTGTCTGGAGAGTTCTTAAATGCTTATGTAACATTGTAAACCTCACTTGTTTTGTATTTAACCTCCTGTTTTTGAAACAACAGAAAGGCTTAAGACCTGGCTCTTCTTTGTAGATGGGCCAGTGGAATGTTCATATCCATCGATGTTCCAGTTTTCAGAGTTTGATTAAACATCTCCCTGTCTTTCTTAACCACACTTTTCTTGGAAGAGTTTTTTTCTTTGTTTGAGAGGGGAAAGATGAAACCCATTGTGTTGCATGTATAATTCTTTTTACAATTTTATGTTAATTGACAAATAATTGTATATATTTATGGGGTACAAAGTGATGTTTTGATACATGTTTACATTGTGGAATGATGATATCAAGCTAGTATTTATCGCCTGACACTTTGATCAATTTTTTTGTGATGAGAACATTTAAAATCAAATCTTTAAGCAATTTGGAAATGTAACAGAAACCCATTGATGCTGGTGGTGCTGGTGGTGGTGCTGGTGGTGGTGCTGGTGGTGCTGGTGGTGGTGGTGGTGGTGGTGAAGGTTGTGAAGATGGTGATGGTGCTGCAGCGACCTTTGGTCTTTTAAGAAAGCCGCTGAACAGTCTAAGATTACTTCTAAGTTATGTGATGTGTGCTTTGATTTGGCAGCAGAGAGAAGGGAGGCTTTGATAGCCTTCCTTAGCATTCACCCTCCTCACCTGCCAGGTTTCTATCTCCAACTGGAGACAACTTTATTTGTAGCATATCTACCTGTGAATAAATTTAATTTAGTTTAGTTTACTTACATATTTTACAAGCACTCAGGGGGAAAAGTTTGACTTCTTAGGACGTGTGGCCCAGGAATAACAACGTGTGAGCCCCTAAAACTGTCTGGCAGTGTTTGCTATTTCTTGGCGGTCTCTTAAGTTCACATAGGAAATCAGTTACAATGAGCTTGGAGGAAATAGAAGGCCCTCCTCTAGGCAGCAGGATGAGAAAGGGATACATCGTCTTTGCTGCTGATATTATTTTATGGAAGTGATATAACCTACTGCTTTTTAAAAGAGGGGACTTCCAGATGATTGTTGGGGAGCTGTTATTACTATACGTGGTCATTGTCTTCTAAATTCATGCTAAATTCAGCCAGAAGTCCTTGGGGAAACGCTACAATTCCCTTTGTAAAGTTTCCACATGGTGGACTTTCCCCTTGTAACCTGAGAGTGTGTTCGTTTTTGCAGAAGTAGGAGTCTAGAGTTGGCCTGGCGGCCTGTCCCCTCTACCCCCCATGCTAGATAGCTGATTGCTGTGAACTGTGACTCTGTGACTCCTGCCAGCTTGGTCCATCTCCATCATCTATAAATTGAGATGGTCTACCAGCTTTGCACCTTCTAAGCACTGAAGGAACTTGCTTTAAGTAAGTTTAATGTACAAATATAAGGTCTACAAAACCAATGAACTTGAAGGGTGGCAATTTGTGTTTTCCACTAGGGTGCTTTGGGAGCTGTACAGGGGAGAAGTGAACAAAAGAACATTTGTCTTTTAGTTATACATGAATGATGCATTTTATTTATAAAGGAAAACTTGAGTGCTTTTAAAAATGTTTTGATCATGTTTTTCACAAAGAATACATTCTCTGGCCCTTAACCTCAGCATGTGTGATGTAGTGAGGAAAGTGAGAAAATTCTAGCTTGTGAACTCCTGTGATAAATCATACCAAAGTGAGGCGGCTTCATCACTTATTCTAGAAGCAAACATTTATGGATTGCCTACTGTGTATACAGGGTTAGCCCCCTGCCCTCTTCACCCAGTGTTCAAAGCTGAGGAAGGGAGATAAAACAGTCACAGATCACGTGAAACAAGGTTGAGGCCAGGTTTTGGTAACCCATACCAGGAGTTTAGTTTCCTGAGAAAAATCCCAGGCCCATTGTTTCTCTTGCCTTTGTAAGTTTCCATCTCTAAAATAAATTATTGACATTAGCTAATTGAATTATTGTTATCTTGATCAAAATAAATTGATAGTTTACAGAAAAACCGTTGGTGTCCAGAGCTTAATAGCTCCATTTCCAAACTGAGAGGATCCTGACCCTTCAGTAAATTCATTCAGTGTATATTTTCTCAGCACCTGTAGTGTTTTAGGACCTGGGGACACAGCAATGAACAAAACAGGCAAAATTGCTGCCCTCATGGAGCTTTCTACCTGGGGGTAGGGAAGGTTAGACACACATTAAATAAGAAAAGTGGAATAGGATGCCAGATGGCACAGAGCCTATGGAAAAATGAAGGCGGGGAAATGGGGGAGGATGTTACAGGTGGGGGTGGGGCTTTCTTTACTGAGAAGCTTCTTAAACCTTCCATGGCTGCAGGCAGTCTTCTCTAAACAGTGGGGTGTGTCCTTCGTCAGCCTGACTCTCCCATCTTAGCTTCCTCATCTGGAAACAGAGGTTTCTGTAGGGACTGCCCCCTGCTGTGCCAGTACTGTGGGTTTTCCCAAAGCTGGGAGTGCAGGGCCCCCCCAACCTGCCCTCCCCGCCACCCCCATAGTCTTCTTCACTGATAGCACGTTATAGTTCTGTTACAGTTCTTGTTGTCTGCTGGCTCCTTGGCTCAGCCCCTGCTCTGTTGGAAATGAGAATCTGACATGTTTAGAAAGACACCCACTTTTTTGTCTTTGTGTTTTTCTTGTGTATATAGTAGGTCAATGCATTCCAGTGAGTGGTTGTTTTTCCCCAGATATCAATAAGGAAAGTTCTCATACTTAATATTATAGATATATAGATAGAGCTGGAAAGATTTTTTGGTGTCAGTCCTTCATTTTACAGGTAAAGCTCGTGGGACCCGGAGAGGTGAAGTGACTTTTTCTAATGTCACACAGCTGTTGTGGGGCATAGTGAGGGGCTAGAACCCCAGCGTGAGCTTCCTCTATACCATTATCTCATAATCCAGCTCACTGATTTCTGACTAAAGAACTGATGAAAGTTTTTTTAAAGAAAACTTGCAGAATATAGAAGACTTTAGAGAGATAAAGAATCACTAATAGTACCATATACCAGAGGTAATCAGTTGTTACATTCTGTTGTAATTTTTAAAATCTTGTGTGTGTGTATGATAGTGTGAGCGTTTTCTCAATGTCCTTAGTTCTTAGAAAACAGTTCTTAGAAAACAGTTTTTATTGGTTATGTTATTTGCCCTGTTTTGGAGATACAACTATTGACTTCGAGTTGTCCAACAGGCATCAGGCTTCAAATGATCCATTTATTGACTTGCGTCAACAAATGAGTAGACTGTGCACATGTTGACACTGCTGATTGGCATCCACTGGTTGTTTGTTTACCTCATGCCTGATGTTTAAATGCCTTTTGTTACCCCTCCTTAAATAGAATGTGAACCTGCCCATGGGAAGAGGTTTGCACCACAGGACTTTGGTTGGCTCTCTAGCTCCTCACTCCAGGCCTCCGTCTCCTTGTTCTATGAGTGAAGGACCTTCCACTGGTCCCTTTTCTGAGAACTAGGTGAACTCCCTTGGCCTCTCTTTAGGAAACTCACAGACACACAATTTCATATGTAATTTTAGAGGGTTTGTGGACTACCTTCCCTAACATTCAGCCTTGGATTCTGGGCTAAGAAACACTAGACTAGGTGATAATGTGGATTACATTTCTGTGACTGTTTGATTAAGTCTGTAATGATAAAAAATAATTGAGGAAGCCGGGCACGGTGGCTCACGCCTGTAATCCCAGCACTTTGGGAGGCCGAGGCGGGTGGATCACCTGAGGTCAGGAGTTCGAGACCAGCCTGGCAAACATGGTGAAACTCTGTCTCTACTGAAAATACAAAAATTACCCAGGCGTGGTGGTGGGCACCTATAATCTCAGATACTTGGGAGGTTGAGGATGGAGAATCACTTGAACCTAGGAGGCAGAGGTTGCAGTGAGCCGAGGTCATGCCACTGCACTCCAACCTGGGTGACACAGTGAGACTCCGCCTCAAAAAAAATATATATATATAATAATAATAATTGAGGAGGGCATGAGACTTTATATCAGAAGTATCTTTTCCTATATTAACTCTTCTAAGAGGCCCCGAGGGTTGTGGTGGAGAAACTCTCTCTCCCCCTCCCACCACTGGCTGCCGCGGCATCTTCTCTTGCTGTTGCCTTCTCTCTTCCCTCGCTGGCTCTTTCCTGCCTCACTCCCTGAATCAGTTGCCTGCAGTGCTGTTCTCTTCTCTGTTTTGCTGCCTCTCTTGCCGTCTACCGTGCTTTTGTCTTTCTCAGAAGGGCAGATCATTTTCATGCCACCTTTTCTTTTCTTTGGCCAGCAAGCTGACCAGCAACAGTATACTGTGGAAAATCTTTAGTCACTTGTTTTCTTTCACATTTTTTCTTAATTTCTACTTATTGTTTCTGTTTCCCCAGAACAAGAGAAAAGGAATGATAACTTTGGAGTATACACAAGTACATGTATATAAGTAATATAGGTATACGTTTGTATATGTATACTTATTTTTCTTTTGCCTTTATTGTTATATTTTAAGTATCCTTCTGATATGCCAAGAACCTCTAATAAAGAGAGTAAATAACTTCTGTTAGGTTGAGATAATTGATTTATTCCTTGTATTGTTATTTCTTATATGGTTATTAGCTATGTTTAGCTACAGTGTCTACAGTTTCAAAATTTATATAGATTTATTGCTAAAAACACGTTTATTTGTACATTTTAAAACTTTAGTTTTACTGTTTTCAAATACACTTGGTCTCAAAAAACGTCTAGCAAATTTTACAGAATAAAATTTTCTTACCTGGAAGAAAGGAACGTTTTTATTTTTAGTAAGTTGTAGTGAAAATTGTTGGGTTTTGATTTATGAATAAACTATTGTTGGGTTTTTATTTTTGAGCAATCGAAAGCTTCTGCCTTAATTTGGGCCCTTAACAAATGAACATGTTTGCATATTTTTACAAATATACCATTTCACTTTAGGGCCAAAGATGAGAAACTGCTATCAGCATTCAGTTCAGCAAATACATTGCGAGTGCTTTTCCCCCCTAAGGCCACTCAGAGCTGGTTAAGATACAGTTTTGCCCCTAAGGCCACTCAGAGCTGGTTAAGATACAGTTTCGCCCCTAAGGCCACTCAGAGGTGGTTAAGACGCAGTCCCTGCCCCCAGTGAATTAGCAGTCTCACTGAAGGGGCAAACTTAATAAAAGGTAAACTCTGAAAAGCTTCATAATAGAGGTAAAAGTAGTGCTCAGAGGGTTAAATTAGAAGGAGCCGATTCAGTCTGGCTGGAGGGGTTCATGGGGAAGGTGGTATTGAAACTGGGTCTTGGGCATGGGTAGCAGTTCCCTCTGCAGAGACAATCACTCCTTCCACTAATCGGAGTGTGATGGAAGTCCATCTTATGGGTGGAAGAGGAAGATGAAGTTTGGAATTTAAAGTTAGCTTTCCTTTGAGTCACAAATTGCCCTTGGAACATTTGTTAAATTTCCTGTGAGGTTTTCATGGTTTTGAGTACCCAAGCTGTATAATAAATTTGTGTACGTAACTAAAATTTGAGACCTGAACCCCATTACAGAAGCATTCATTCCATCCTGCTTCTGAAGCCTTCCTCTTCCCCATAGGGTTTACAACATTCTCTTTTAACAGTGAAACGCTATGCCTTTCATCCGTGTTCATAGATGTGTTTGTTGTGGGTTAAACAAGCTGGCATGTGAAGGAACTCAAGGTTATTAGATGGTAGGAGCTCAGTGCAGGTTTGCGGAAGTTGAATCGGGGGTCAGACATACACCTTGTTGTTTCAAATGTTGTAAAGAAAAGTGTGGCCACCTACTTCCTGTCCTGGTAAAATGGTGTTTCCTCTAGTGGCCGCATCAACCGGATGTCATCCTCATGTCCTCACACATCAATCTCATGAGCCCTTTGGAGAAACCACATCCCATTTGGAGGCTTGGGATCTGAGGTTAAACCCTGTGCCGTGTGATTCTCCTTGACAGTCAGATTCCAAAAGTGTTGGTCTGTCCTAAGCGAGCAGGGGAGAGCGCCAGCACCGCTTGAGAAGTTGTGTGATGGGAAAGCTGACCGCAGTTTCTTCGCCAGGGTTTGCTTCTTTCATAAGATGGGCCAACTGGAAGGTGGTGGACTCAGATGACTGCCTTGCTCTCAGAATTGCTGTTCTCAATCTGGGATTTCAGTATATTGCTCTGAGATGGGAGTAGGAAAAAGCTATCTGAATTTTGTTGCTGCATTTCCTGTAAACACCTTGCCAACCTTGTACGTTGTACATTGATGGTCCCCCTTTACATAAATCTCTGTGTGAGGCATTTAAAAAAATGTTTACTTGCTTGGGCCAGGCATGGTAGCTCACATCTATAATCCCCACACTTTGGGAGGCCGGCCTGGGAGGATCACTTGAGCCCAGGAGTTTGAGACCAGCTTGGGCAACATGGTGAAAACCAGTCTCTACAGAAAATACAAAAATTAGCCGGGTGTGGTGGCATGCGCCTGTGTCCCAGCTACTCGGGAGGCTGAGATGGGAGGATTGCTTGAGCCTGGGCGGTGGAGGTTGCAGTGAGCTGAGATTGCACGACTGCACTCCAGCCTAGGCAACAGAGCCAAACCCTGCCTTGAAAAACAAAGAAAAAAAGCAAACAAATAACTTGCTTTACAACTTGGTATATTTTCTCCTTTTGATGATATAAATTATGGAACTGATCATGTTTTCCCTTTTGTCCTGGCTACTTGGAAGCTCAGAGCCAATTAAAAGTATTTTCCTTGATTATAAAACAAAAATAAAGTCATTGCTAAACATTTTGAAAAATATACAAAAGCCTCAAGAAGAAGACCTGGCTCATGACGTGAACATGTGGGTTTCAAGATGAGTATTTGAAGGCAGCTGTCATAATCAAGCCACAGAGAGGGAAGAATGGTTGATATTAAGTTGCTGAAGTGCTTTGTAATGTGTTACAGCAACACGATTGGTGGAATTGTCGTTTTAGATCACGCAGCGAAAGCCCTGAGTTTAAGACTAAAATTAATTTCTTCAGGTTGGAATGAGAACAATAACAGTACAGTAGTTACTGTTAAATGAATACCTGCTTTGTACAAGGCACTTAAAGACCATCTAAAGACCTTTTTACCTGTTCACTCACATGGTAGGGTTAAAGCCAGATGCTGCTGTCTTTCGTTGCTGACTGGTGATTGGTATTGTGCCGTTTAGCAGTTGAGCATAGTATCATGGTTAAGCGTGTGTACGCTGGATCCATACTGCCACTGCTGTCTGTATAATGTTCTGCAAGTATTTAACCTCTCTGGGCATCAGTTTCCTCATCTGTCAAATGGGGATAACAGTATTACATAGTGTTGTTATGAAGATTAAATAAACAATCTTTGCGGGGCTTGAACAGGTCATGGGTCACAGACAGCACTTACAGTGTTTGTCAAATAACTATCTTAAAGTTCATTTCTCATTCCTTACAGAATACCAGAGTATTTTGACCCAACAAATAGGGTAGGCTGAACACAGTGACTCACACCTCTGGTTCCTGCTACTTGAGGGGTTTAGGCAGGAAGATATCCTTGACTCCAGGAGGTCAAGACTTCTGTGAGCCACGATCGTGCCACTGCACTCAGCCGGGACTGCAGAGCAAGACCCTGTCTCAACAACAACAATAACAAATAAAATCAGGTTTCTCTTATTAATGCCCAGAAATTCTGATGGCTTAATGGCAATGGGGATTTGAGGAAGAACTGGACTATTTAGAGCTTCTTGAACCATTTCAAAAAGGTTTTTGAGTTGTTGGTTGGGCTGTCCTTTACTAAGGCTCAGTTAGTCTGTTTTGTGCTTGTGGCTTCATCCTTTCTTCTCTGATTTGTAGGACATTGCTAAGTTTTTACTTTACTGTAATTTCAACTCTAGACGTAACTGAGACTCTGGGATTTTCCTGTTGTAACTTTACAAAGCAAGATTTTTAAAATTTATAGATAATATTATTTTGGAACACAGATTTGGTAGGAGGACTTATATTAACCCTGAAAGACAATCCAAGGTTGAGGGATTGGGTAGTTTAAAAAAAATTATAGAAGCCATTAATTTATTTGATGGACTCATTGATCCCTTGAGATCATTACATAACTGATATTCACACTCAGAAGGGTTCCTGGTGTTCGAGTGGCAGACTCAGTTTCGGCTTCACTCTTGAAGTACAGCAGCTGCAGCAGGTGCTGGGAGGAGGAGGCGGCCATGCGGGGACTGAGTGGCGTCTCACTTCTCCCCACTGCCTCCTTGGAGCTGTTCTGGCTGCGTTCCTTTGTCTGGAAAGTGGGAGATTTGTACCTGTGACTTGTATAATAGTTTGTGTTATTTCCCTGGGTAGAGTACCTCTGGCACCTATTGTTGCTATGTGATAACTACTCTTGTTGTTGACTGACTGAATACCACTACTGCTACTGCTACTATTATTACTGCTACTGCTACTACTATTACTGCTACTGCTACTGCTGCTGCTGCGTGTTGTCTACTGTTACTAAATCTTCCCTGATGTCAGGGAAATACTCAGAGTAACTAGGAGAAGCTCTGTGGTATCCATGAAGTACAGAGTAATATTTGATCCCCTCTTTAATGTTCATTTCTACATAACTTTCAGATAAATCCCTTAATATGTCTGTTTTAATTTTTCCCAAGAGATAAAAAAAAAAATGACTCCACTGTTAAATGTCAGGAAATAATAAAAAAACAAGACTTTTAGGAACACATATTTTGGGTGCTACTAAACCACCATTGAACCCTAGGTTGGTGATCCAGCTATTTTCTCGTGCTTTTGTGTATCTCTCTTAATTTTATTAATTTGTCATTTATGATGTCTGTTCATCTTGCCTTCCCAGCTAGATGTGAAGTTCCTTGAAGGCAGAGATACTCTACCTTATACTTTCACTATGATCCTCTCAGTACTGGGGGTACTTTCTGGTGCCCACACCTGGACTTAAAGTAATATTCTATTTAATAAATGCATTTACTATGATATGTGGTATCTCATGAAACTGTTTTGATGACCTCATCTTTCTGGCATCAAATAGTAGATAAATTAAGTGTTTCATGCTGCAGTCTGTCATGCGGGTTGAAACTCATTTCCTCCACCTGTACCCACGAGGTGCAGGCTATGGGAACATGCTTGCTGGTAGCTCTTCCCTGCTTTAATCATCAGCCAGGCATTTGGTGTTTAGCCATAACACAAATGAAAGCATTCCAAAACTGGAAGAATTTTAGAACAACTAGACAACCTTGCTGTCTCTTAAGCTCCATGAGCTTCAGATTTAAGGTAGTTATGAAGGAGTCTAACTGTGACTGGTTTTCTTTTCAACACCGCACTATTTTGATTCCGATTGATTTGGCCCACGCTGTGTGGAACAGACACAATAAAGCCGGTCTTTATCAGAGAGGCAGTACACTGTGTATTGTTCAACTTGGAGTTTGTTTTCCTTTGGCCAGCAAGTGGGAGCCTCCCCTTTTGCGTGGAGTAGTAACACCCCTGGAGGCTGGCCTTCGCTATCATGCCTTCCCACCCCACACGCTCTGCAGACCCAGCCAGAGGGGCTGACCACTTGTGCCTGGGAAGCCAGTTTCCTTTCCTTCCTTGGACCACTGGCATGCCTGTGCCTTGCACGGCCGGGGACTCGCAGCTGTTCCAGTTGCAGACTTTCTGACTTGCGTTTTCAGCCGAGAATGCAGGCTGATAAATGCAGGACAAGTAGTAGAAGTGTCAAAAAGGAGCTGGTGATTGAGTCCCCCCTGCAATACAAGGATGCAGCTCAGGGCGAAGTGGAAGCAGAGAGCCCGGGCCCTGTGCCGGTAAGAGGGTCTCATACAGTGTTGCTGTATCTACCCCATGCTGGGGTCTTATTGTGCGTGTGGACGGGGTTGACGCCTGTTGCCTGTCTTTGATTTCAAAACTTGCTCTGCTTGTTCCTTGTGAACTCCTCTCTTTCCCTGTAATATGACTTTGATTCCCCTTTGATTCTTCTTTGTGAAGAAAGAAATGTTGACATTTTGTGGGTGAATGTGGTTTCTAGGAGGTTTCTTTGTATGGAACAATTATGTATTGTTCACAATTATATCCCACCTAGCTGCAGTGTTTGCAAATGTAAACCCAGGGAAGCATATTTTAATAGCAACTATAGGGTTGAAAAAAGATGTGCTTTGCAAAATTAAAACCTTTTCTACGTTATTTATGCTATTGAGAAAATGAGGCAGGTCCCATGGGGGGGTTTTAAGGAACATAGCTGTTGGAAATATGACATAGTTTAGAAAGGATAAAATTACATATGTTCTTCTCACGCATTTTACCAGGAGGTTTGCCTTGAATAAAGTAGGGAAGAACCTAAACTGTGAACCAGCTGATAGAAACGTCTCTGTTCTTAACATCAGCTAAACTCTCAGCATTTGGGTAGAGCCAAGTGCTTTGGTGGACTTTGTAGGGGAGGAATGTGAAAAATGGTTGTGTTGTTATCAGTGAGTAGGTTGTGCTTCTCTCTCGGAATTTCTTCAGTACAATAAAGGCACATAATTTTTTAAGCAAGCTGCACAAAACCACTAACATGCCCTGCAGAGGGGGGACAATTGAGCCTTTCAAATTATCTGCTAAAGAGATTGTTATACTAATATGTAGTGATTTTATTTAGTGATTTTTTTTCCTTTAATCTGGAGGTTCAGTTGATGTTACCATGAGGTGTCTGCTTACTAATTTACTTAATTTTCAATTAATGTCTAAGAATCTGAACTTAAACTTTCCTATAACAGATTTGATTTGAACTGAGTTTCTTTCTTTGTGATTTGTGAGACTGCCGTATATTGTATTGCCTTGAAAACTATATTACTAACCCTGAACTGAAAAAGTTAGTAAAATATCATGGTCTTTTTCACTGCAGATTTTCATCTTAGAGATTTAGGTTTCTTCTCTTCACCCTCTGCTACGTTGTTTAGAAATGTAATTCATTGTTCTGGATTCCCCGCTGCCAATGTAATATCTGGCTTGTCTGTTAGGTTGCTCGCAGGCTGAATGGGTTTCACTGCTTAAAGCAGCTGATGTAACTTATGATTTCTTGGAGGAAGTTGTGTGGTTTAGGTTCCCTTGTGAATATTCTTAAAAATCTTCTGTCAGTGATTCTCCAGCTGTGTAGAAATATTTGTCTACAGGACTGAATACACTGTAGAAAGATGCTGTGCATTTTTTTTTTTTTAAGCACACAAATGACTTTTTAAACTTACTTCTCTTTCTAGTGCTCAAGAAATTTGCCATGTATGTCCCAGCTATTTGTTTAGGTAAATCTCACTCCAGGCAGTTCCACTGGGGGTCCTTTTCCACTGCGGTGGATGAGGCTGTGCTGCCTACAGCTGCAGTTGGTGGGAACACTTGTCACGGCCCAGCAGCTTCTGGCAGCGTGGAGACCTCAGCTCTGCGCACCTGCAGAGAGGCGTGAGGGAGGGAGGAAGCCAATAGTGATACCAGGAGTTTTTTCTTATCGGGCAGTGTTTCTCTTCTTCCAGCAGGTTAAACAAGATAAAAAGAGCTGATGTCAGATCAGAGAAGCAAGGATATTTCAGCAGGGCCTTTGCCCAGGGGCAGATCTCTTACCTGTGGCTGTTGCTGCCCACCGGCAAACAGGAGTTCAACAGACTGCTGGGAAGACAACTTCTTTCTCAAGATGATTTTTCAGAAGGAGGCAGACACCATGTGCAACCTGTTTGTGGCAGTACTATTCATTGTTACAATGTCAGGGGCCCACGGGCTTGGTGAGAATCCCCAAGACTGTCTATCATTTGAATGAATTCTACCTAGAGACGTTTAAATGTAGGTAACATGCTTTATTCAGGAGGTAGCATTTTGAAATAAAGTTTTGCTGTTTTGAGTTATGTACAGAAACAGTCCTTGGGGAAAAATATTACCTAAGTTGAAAAGGATAAAATTAATTAATGCATGTAGTATAGAAGTAGGAAAAACAAGAAATGCAAATAGTGTAGCAGTAGGAAAAACAGTGTCCTTGTTTTGAGTCTCCAGTGGTGACCACTATTAATAATTCAGTGCATATACTGCCAGACTTTCTCCTGTGCCTAGAACAGTATAACTCGTGTGTGTGTTTAGAGGATGTACTATTATAGTAGATTTCTGGGTTAATTTTCTCCCAGAACATGTCAGTAACATCTTTTGTCACCATATGTGGATTTATCTTTTTTTTTTTTTTTTTTTTTTTTTTTTTGAGACAGAGTGTTATTCTGTCACCCAGGTTGCAGTGCAGTGGTACGATCTCGGCCCACTGCAACCTCTGTCTCCTGGGTTCAAGTGATTCTTCTGCCTCAGCCTCCCAAGTAGCTAGGATTATAGGTGCCCACCACCATGCCCAGCTAATTTTTGTATTTTTAGTAGGGACAGGGTTTCATCATGTTGGTCCGGCCAGTCTCGAACTCCTGACCTCAGGTGATCCGCCTGCCTCAGCCTCCCAAAGTGCTGCGATTACAGGCGTGAGCCACCGCACCTGGCCTATGCCATTATTTTAAGGGCTGCATATTATCTCATTTTAGGTCTATACTATCACTGGATGATGGTTTTTCAATTTGTCTCTAATTGTTTGCATTAGTAACGAGGCTACCATAAAGGTACCCGTAAGTAGATCTTAAAGCATGTAGGCAAGCCAGTATTTGTTCTAGAAACTTTCTATCAGAAGTTCCCTCCTGCCCTTATGATTGGTGGTAATGTTTTTTCTCCTCTGCCGGGGCCACCTTGAAGGGTTCCCTTAGCAGTGGTTGCTTGTTTAGTGTTACGGAAAGTTAGTGTTTCTTTTCCTTTCTCTTTTTTTTTTTGGAGATGGAGTTCTTTTTTTTTTTTCTTTTGAGATGGAGTTTCTCTTGTTCCCCAGGCTGGAGTGCAGTGGCTCAATATTGGCTCACTGCAACCTACGCCTCCCTAGTTCAAGCGATTCTCCTGTTTCAGCCTCCTGAGTAGCTGGGATTACAGGCATGCACCACCACGCCCAACTAATTTTTGTAATTTTAGTAGAGACGTGGTTTCATCATATTGGTCAGGCTGGTCTCGAACTCCTGACCCCAGGTGATCCACCCGCCTTGGCCTCCCAAAGTGCTGGGATTATAGGCGTGAGCCCCTGCGACCGGCTAAAAGTTAGTGTTTCCAAGAGAATATGTGTTTGGACATTATAAAGTTTCAGAGGCTGCAAGGTTCAACTTTACAGGTACCTACATGGGTGGGTCTTGTCCCCTGCATTGTGACAGTAAGTGAGGGAGGAAGCACATGGTGAAACTTCCCCATTTCTATCCAGGCTTACTGCCAAACCCACTGAGAAATGGCTTTGGGGGCTAGAAATCACTACCAGGGGAACAGGCAGGATATTCTTGATGTCTGCATGTTAGTTTCCCTGCTCACATTTGAATACCTATTTTTACCCCCTACCCCCCCAGCTCTAACATAGTTCCTGGAAACAATTTATTCTAATTGTTACTGCTCAACAGTTTAGAGGAAAAAGGTGTGGCTTCAAAGTGCCGAAAAAGGCTGGGTTCTATGTCATTTACGCAGCCCTTTCATTGGGTTACTTTTGTGAGGATGGTAGGGACTGCAGCACAGGTCTTATTCTGGGAATTTTTAAGGTCGAAGGATGTGAAGATTGAGAATAGCTGAATTGTCCTGTTAGGTGTACTCATTAGGTACTTTTTGAAAAGGATCAGCGGGCACTGTGACTCAAGCCTATAGTCCCAGCAGTTTAGGAGGCCAAGGTGGGCATTGCTTGATCTCGGGAGTTCAAGACCAGTTTGGGCAACATGGTGAAACTCCGTCTCTACAAAAAGTACAAAAATTAGCCAGACGAGGTGGCATGCACTTGTAGTCCCAGCTTCTCAAGAGGCTGAGGTGGGAGGATTGTTTGGGTCTGGGGGAGTTGAGGCTACAGTGAGCAGAGATCACACCACCGGACTCCAGGCTGGGCGACAGAGTAAGACCCTGTCTCAAAGAAAATAAAAGTTTCTTTTCAGAGACACCTTTTGGGTGGCTCATATTTTCCTGGGATCCTCAAGTGTTAAAAGCAGAATTTTAGTTCTTATTTTAATGTTTGAATGACCTCACGATTACTTTAGCTAAATAACTCTGTGAGAAGGCAGCACAAGTACTACAAGTAGTAGAAGGACTTGGCTTCTGGTTGGACACACCAGCACATTACCTGGGAACTCTTCTGTCCCCCAGACAGAGGAGGAATGAGACGAGAAAATCTTTCCTATCCCTGAAGTTCTGTTTGCTCTAGAAATAGCAGACTAAGTGAAGTATAAGCTTATGGGCGATGATCAGGTTGTTAATTTTCAATTAGACTTTAGGTGACTGTGATTGAGTTAATTAAATTGTACTTAGACAATAAGCCTTTCTGCCCTATAGGTTTTCCTGCATCCTTAGAGACAACTTTAGAAAAAAATAATTAATGGTATTACATCAATAATATTTAATAAGTAGTTTCCTTGTTTTTAAAATATTGGATGGTGAAAGAAAGATGTTCCCAAAAGATTTATATAGTGACCTATTCCTAGTGACAAGAACAGGAAATTTTACTTATTCAAAGCCATACACGTTCACTACAATGCTCTTTGTGTTTCATTTGTTTATTCATTAATTCATTCAACCCACATTTACAAGAATGGAGACTTGCCAGTCTTATTGGACAGTGCATGGAGGTGAATGAGATCAAAACCCTTCCTCTCCCCAGGCAGCAAGGCATGAGGAAGGAAGGGGTTCATTCCTCTGGAATGCTTTCATGTGATCTTTATCAGGCACAGTGAGTGTTAACGCCACCCTGTCCTTTCCAGACACTTAAGCAGACAACACTCAAACCATCAGCAACTCCAGGAAGGACGTGCTTCAGATTTTTTAGCAGCTAATGTACGCAAAGCCCGGCTTTGCAGAAGGCGCAGGCCGAACCCCTGTCTGTTCACGTAAACAGTGTTACATGAGGCTCCTGCTGCTGCACACCTATTTTGTGGAGCGGTCGGTGGAAGGAATCTTTGGGGAGTGCATGCTTAGAAAGGGTCCGAGTGAATCTAATTCACATGCCAGGCCTGGGAAATGATCTCAGACGTGGGGCTTCCACAGCTTGTTCCCTACCTCATTGCCATGCCAAGTCACAGCTACCTGCTGGGTAGCAGTGTATAGAAAACTAAAATCACTTGTATAGAAAACTAAAAACTAAAATCCACCCAGCTCCGGCGTTTCTTTTCTCATGACCTATCATCAGCATGGAGGGAGAATGGCTGGTGACTGTTTTTTTATAGCAAGGTAATGCCAATAGTCATGTAATAATAAAAATAGCCACTACTTATATGGTGCCCCGCTCTGTGCCAGGAACTGTTTTACGCCTGCGAAATGTTATTCAATTAATCCTCACAACTCTAGAATGCAGGCTCTATTCTTTTTCAGAAGAGGAAACTGAGCACAGAGAAGTTAGGCAACTTGCTCAAAGTTACACATTCAATAAATGGCGGAGCCAAGATTGTAGACTTTGGGTCAGGTTTTCTAAAATCCATACCTGGACACATATGCATGATTCATGAACAAAAAAGAACATATTCACTTGAGCTTAGCATTGAGACTGTAACGATGAACAAGAAAGGAAAAACACACTGCCCTTAAAAACTTAACAATTGTTAGAGAAAGGCCAGTTTGCAAGTGACAACCAACAGTGGTTGGTTGAATAGTATGAAGACAATGGTGGTCATGTGAAGAGCTCAGAAATATGAATGAAGTAGAGCTGCCCTCAGGAGTCCCTCTTATCTTGGGTGTTACGTTTTATTATCTTCCCAGAAAGTTACATAGGAGCATAGACTGGCGAGGGTCTAAAAGTCTGGAGGCATCCTGTTTTCCTCCCTATTTTCCTTTTTAAAAAATGTATAGCATGACCCAGGTTAATCCTGAAATGTTTACTCCCTAATTAGCAAAATGGGTACTGTGGTCCCCATAGTGTTTGCAGAGGCTGCCATTTGTGCAGGTGTGCTCTACTCTTGGAAAGGTAGTGGCTAAACACGAGACTGCAGAACAATGTCCATCTGGCTGGTGGCACGGGTGGGCCAAGAGACCAGAGACCTAATTTTGATCCTGCATCTGCCTCTCAATCTCTGCAGATCGCCACCCTCCTGGGCTTCAGTTTTCTTGTCTGTAAAATGAGGAGCCTGTCATACATAATCTCTAAGGTCTGGGACTCAGGTTCCAGTGTTAGCATCTTTGATCTCACAATAACCTGGGAGGGAGTCAGGTTTAGGACTGTGGAGTTTTAGTTTCAGGTTTTAAGCTTTGTTTATTCAAAATTGTTTGGCTTTTGAGTTGTTGGAGCTACAAAATGGGATCTTGGAATTCCACCTAGTGTAAGAAGTAAGACCAAGGGAATGGGTTGGCCACCTGGAAATGAATCAAAAATTTGGAGTTAGCAGGGCACTCTAGGCAGGAGATAACAAGACAACCCGGCTCCAGCCTACAGATAGCATATGACTGTGAGGATACTTTTAGAACCAAGAAGGATTGGAAATTATAGTTTTCCCCCAACTTTCCAGAAGTTTGAAATACCCTGTAATGTGATATACTAGTGCTAAGTCTCTTTTAGAATGACATTTTGAGGCTTTGGAAATTTTCAGCGCTCCCTTTCCTGACAAGTGTAAGTGCCACTTACCAGTGGGTCTCAAGGGCTCTGCCAGGTTCCTGGGGAGGAGCCAGTCTCGTATTCTGCTTTGGGATCTCCTTAATATGGAGAGTTGTCACTGCCAAGGGAAAGGCAGCAGCAAGTGGTGCAGAGAACCAGCACTCACTCACAGGAGGCTCACTTGGCATTTCTAAGCCAGGACTGCATTGCATATCAGACAGAGGTTGTAGCAGCGGCTGCCCTCCAGATCCCCCATCTCTGAAGGTTCTCTGGACTGCCTGTTCCACTACCACGTTCTGTCTTTTCTTACACTGAGCCATGCTGCATCGTGCTATCAGACCACTCTTTCTAAAACGCAGAGACAGGTGGGGCGTGGTAGCTCACACCTGTCATCCCAGTACTTTGCGAGGCTGAGGTGAGAGAATTGCTCGAGGCATGGAGTTTGAGACCAGCCTGGGCAACATAGCAAGACACTGTCTTTACACAAATAAAAAATAAAAAAAAATTAACCCGGCTTAGTGCGGCAGACCTGTAGGCCTAGCTATTTGGGAAGATGAGGTGGGAAGATTGCTTGAACCTAGGAGTTCAAGGTTACAGTGAGCTATGGTGGAGCTACTGCACTCCAGCCTGGGCATCAGAGCGAAACTGTCTCAAAAACAAAATACAAAACAACACAGCCCACAGAGATAGTTGTTAATTATCTGCTTAAAAGCCTTCTCTGACTCTTCCTTTACAGAGAAAGCAAAGCATGGCTTCCTTGATTCACAGAGGCTGACCCTGAATTTGCCTGCTAACCTTATCTCCTGCAACCTCCAAAATGTGCCCTCACCCCGGCTTTCCAGCCTTCCTTCCACCTGGGGTGCTTTCACACCTGGGCACAGCTCTGCCTTTGCCTGGCATGCACTGCACTGGATAAAAGGATAAAATCCTCATTTATGCTTCAAGCCCCAGCTCACGTGCCAGCTTCCTTGGGAAATCTTTACAAACCCTCTCCACACATTTCCCAGAAGAGTGTGTGCTCCTGTAGCCCATCGTGGCATCGTCATTCCAGCCTGCTGTCAGGCATCTCTGCTTTGTTGTGGTGAAGGTTTGTACTCCACTCTCCCTCACTAACAAGGCTTCTGCCTAACAGGAACCACCCGAGTGGTTTTGTTTTCTTTGTATTCGATCTCTGATATAATGTGAAAGGTTTTGTTGTCGTTGTTGTTGTTTTTTCCTCCTGCTTCTCAGCATGGTCCTGGTGACTCTTTGGGGTATGTGTAGGCAAAAAAACGTTGCAGAAAGGGCCTACAGGAAAGACTAGATCTGAAAATCATTCACATTTTCATTCGCCTCTCTTCCACCTGCAAAGGTTTAGCCACCAATAACCAAATGTCTTGAATTGCCAAAAACTAGAAAGGGATGCAAGTAGAGGAACTTGCTTGACTTACATGTGATGTGGGTATCGTGCCCCTTTACTCTCCTGTGCATCTGTGATTTTGATCTCTATTAAAAAGTTGGTGAACATTTTATCAGAGTACTTTTGGGTACAGAAGTGCAAACATAGGTTCCCAGAGTCAAACTCCTTCTTGTTCCTCTCTTAGCCAGCACCCCTTTCTGTTATCAGTACCTCTTCTTCCTGGCAGCCGTACCTGAAACCCTAACATCATCTTTGATGGTCATAGTACACTTGGAAAAATCACCGTGTGACATTATCACAACAGCTTCTCAGTAAATTGATTATATCTGGAAAAGGTGGAGATCCACAAGATACAGGCAAAGAAGATGGCTCTTCCAGGGAGAAAGAGTTCACAAAGGTGGGGCCTATTGAAGTCACAGGAGACTGTGGTCCACTGCTTCATAGAACCAAGACTAGACCTAACTTCTGTCTCTCATGTGGTATTTTTTCCTAACTCTTGTCTGCCCAAGTGAAAATTTCAGGAAGTGGACTGTCCTTTGTTTTGCCATGAAGTTTAAAAAATTACCTGTATATTAAAATTTCTTACAGTCTGTAGTAGTGCTGTCTAGTAGAAATGTAACATGAACAATATCTATAATTTCTTCTCTGTTAGTTTTTGAAGCAGAGTCTCGCTCTGTCACCCAGGCTGCAGTGCAGTGGAGTGATCTCAGCTCACTGCAACCCAGGCCTCCCGGGTTCAAGCAATTCTCATGCCTCAGCCTCCTGAGTAGCTGAGATTACAGGTGTGTGCCACCACACCTGGCTGGTTTTTGTATTTTTGGTAGAGACGGGGTGAACCATGTTGGCCAGGCTGGTCTTGAACTCCTGGCCTCAAGTGATGCCCCCCACCCCGCCTCAACCTCCCAAAGTGCTGGGATTATATGCAGCCACCACACCCGACCAAATTTAAAATTTTCTAGTAGCCAAGTTAAAGTAAAAAGAAACAGGTGTAACTAATTTTAGTAATATAATTTTAACCCAATATTTCCAGAATATTACTATTTCAATTTTGAATTTTTATGAAAAAAATCGAGGTATTTTATATTTCATTTATCAGATGTCATTGACATTTGGTGTCTGTTTTATGCCTGTAGCACATCTGAATTTGCAATCGTCACTTTTTTTTTTTTTTTTGAGACGGAGTCTCGCTGTGTCCCCCAGGCTGGAGTGCAGTGGCACGATCTCGGCTCACTGCAAGCTTCGCTTCCTGGGTTCACACCATTCTCCTGCCTCAGCCTCCTGAGTAGCTGGGACTACAGGCGCCCACTACCGCGCCCGGCTAATTTTTTGTATTTTTAGTAGAGACAGGGTTTCACCGTGGTCTCGATCTCCTGACCTTGTGATCCGCCTGCCTCGGCCTCCCAAAGTGCTGGGATTACAGGCGTGAGCCACTGCGCCCAGCCAGAATCGTCACATTTTAAGTGCTCAGTAGTCACCTGTGGCTAGTAGTTACCACATTGTTCAGTGCAGGTTTATACTTACACATTCTTTAGCTTAAAAACCTCAAACCAAAAAGCTGTCATTTTGTGGGGGAGTCACTGGATAAGGAAAAATATTTGTGATTTTTTTTTTCTGTAGGAAAAAAATTACATGATTTAAATGTGAGTTTTCCTTACAAAGGTCATGCCTTGAAATATTTGATGGTAATATATATTACATACTACTTAATGGCATGAATATGTGTCAAGGCATTTAAACCCGGTTCTTTGGAAAGATTTAGTATTTTGGAGTATGATTTTTTTATATTTTTGAAGTGGAAAATGACTTTTTCCTGGAAGGGACTCTGTGTTTTATCTCTGCTGTAGTGAGATTGTAAAGCCTGGGTAGTTCAGTGCCTGGCAGATCTCAGAGCAGGGAGAATTTCCCTCCTCCCTGGTGACGTGGCGCCTGAAGCATCCCCGTGTGCAACCATGTTCAGCATTTCTCATATAAAGAGGAACAGAAGCACTGGAGAGGCACTTCTGGTTCTAGAAATCTGAAATTCCATCATGCTTACTGTTCATGTGTGATGGGGAAGGTCCTGGTCTTGGGGCCAGGAGACGCAAGGATCACCATCTGTGTGACCTTCAGTAAACCATCTAATTCCTCTAAGCGTCAGTTTCCTCATCAGTGAAATGGCGTTGATGCAACCATACAGTGGTGGGAAGGTTTAATGAGACAGTATGCGAGTAATTCAGCAAAAGTATGTATATTATAGGGGCTAAAATTCTATTGAATGTGAACTACACATAACTGTGTATGGTCCTCACCACCACCATTTGGTGAGTTCGTGCTCTGTCCAGACACTACATATTGAACCCTGTCAATAACCTGGTGATAATGATAACAGAAATTATTACTTTTCCCATCTTTAGATGCCAGTATGGAGATTAAAAGGTTAAATAAGCAACTTGTCCAAAGGCCACATAGCCAATAGGCAGTGAAGCCAGGATTTTTTTGAGAATACGTTTTAATATGAAATTCTCAAACATACACAAAAGTAGATGGACTAGTGGTGGTTCTCAAACATGAATGGGCACCAGAATCATCTGAAGGGCTGGTTAACACAGACTGAGGCCCCAACCCCAGAGCTTCTGACTCCTTGGGCCTGGGGTGAATGTGTGTTTCTTTTTTTTTTTTTTTTTTTTGAGACAGAGTCTCTCTCTGTCGCCCAGGCTGGAGTACAGTGGCCGGATCTCGGCTCACTGCAAGTTCCGCTTCCCGGGTTTACGCTTCTCCTGCCTCAGCCTCCCGAGTAGCTGGGACTACAGGCGCCCGTCACCTTGCCCGGCTAGTTTTTTTGTATTTTTTTTAGTAGAGACGGGGTTTCACTGTGTTAGCCAGGATGGTCTCGATCTCCTGACCTCATGATCCGCCTGTCTCGGCCTCCCAAAGTGCAGAGATTACAGGCTTGAGCCAGAATGTGTGTTTCTAACATGTTCCAGGTGATGCTGATGCTGGCCCAGGACCAAACTTAGAGAACCATTGTACTGATGTAATGAACCCCTGTATACCTGTCACCACCTCTGGCGGTAATTCACATTTTTGGGACTAGGATTGAAACTCTAACTCCCAACACCTGCCCTTTACTGGTGTCTATACTGCCTGCCTGGCAGTGGAGTTTGCAGAAACTGTTTTGTGAACTATTTGTTATGAATATTCCATTCCCTATCCCCAATATCATAAAATAAGTAGCTTAAAGTAAGTTGTTTTGAAATCTGACTAAATCTGGCTTTTAGAGCCTTTTAGCTTAATTACTGGCCCTCTTCATTTCAGAATTCCAAAAATAGTTTTTATTGACCTAGGAAGAATTAACAATTTTAGGTCATAATGCTAAAAAAGGAAGAAAAATTCCTGGAAGAGTCTACAGTCTAGATTTGAGATAGAATTATTTATACAACTATGATAGCACATCTTTTTCTTTTTTGATTTTATTTCTTTTCACATGTGAAAAAAATAGGCAGAATTAGAAGCCAAGACTACTATATGTGTGTGAGAGATACATGCTGGGCCCACCGCAGGCGCCCTACCTGTTCCCTTTTCACCCTTCCGGGCCTGGAGTTGGCCCATGCCAGTATCAGGGTAGGGAGAAGACACGTGAAACACTGCACTTGCAAGGGAGCTGCTCCCGTCCCACCTAGCTCTCTCCTCATGTGACTCCCTGGGCACAGGACATGGAGAAGTCTCCTAAATTCCTGTCTTGTCTTCCTCTCCTCATTGACATTCTCGGCAGCATCCCCAGCGAGCACAGCTGATGGCAGGCTGTTGAGGAGTTGTGTAGGTTTTCCTTAATTGGTATTATTATTCCTGTCTTTCTTATTATTTCCTTTTCTATTATCATGTTTCTCTTACCCATTTCAGGTGCTATTGATTTGACAAAATCAGATTTTGTCAGATTTGTCAAATCTGTGTAACTGCTGTTTAACAACATTGTGTTAGTGTTTATAATATAAAAAACTGAATTCACAAATGTCTAATTGTTGGTATTAGTCTGTTCTTAGGATAACACCACATTGGAGCATGAAAAATATATTTAGATGTCTGGGAGTTTGGTGTTTCTTATGCATTCTTCCAAATATCCTCCAAAGCATTAACTGCTTTTGAGCTTATTTCTAAATCTAAGTTTAGGTAAGGTTTCCTTTTTCCTCCAGTATTTAGATTACATGTGTATACACATTGTCAGTGAAAGTGCAAAATTAAAATGTAGGCATCGTTTTAGTAGGGGCTGAGACAAGATCCTGGGCCAGGGCTCAGGAGGTTCCTCCTGGGACCCCAGGACAGTCCCTAAACTCCCAGGCTCCTGGGTTTCCCAATGTGTAAAATGAGAAGACTGGACTGGATAATCTCAGGTTCTGATGTTTGCACAAGCTTATAGTGCTAGATAAAAGCTTTTAAGCTGTATTACTGAACCTGTAGTACCTTTTAAAAAGCATGCTTTCAAACAGCTTCTAGATCATTGTTCCTACAGACACTCATGAGCATCTGGAGAAGAACATACACTACTGAATGAGAGTGGGATTCTATCTTGATGATCACCATCTCCTAGTTGTAATGTCCTGAGTTAGGGACAGAAGAGCATGTCTGTGACAAGCTAATGGAGGGCATCTTCCTTCCACTGCAGGAGGACGTGGGACCTACCTCTGTGTCTCTCCGCTCCTCCTCCTGTTTGCTGGCTTCCTGAGGGCCCTTCCTACTGTGGCTCTACCTGCCACTCTGGCCTCGTCTCTCCCTGCAGGCTTTGGCACACGTAGGTGCCCCACGTGAGCTAATCATTGATTAGCTCAAATGAACACTATTCCAATATTTGCTACTTTAGAGGAGAGACTGAGGGCTGTATGGGCGAAGGTGGAGCAGGGGTCCTTGTGAGGAGTGTTGCTCCAGTGTTATCCACCGTTGCAGAGGAAGCAGAGTGGGAGGGCACTGGCCCATCCGGTGCTCCTTGAGCACGTCCATCTGGGAGGCCCGCTGCTCACCTCAAGTAGCAACTGTGTGGAGTCTGTTTTCAGAAGGGCTTTCTCCTAAGTATAGTTTTCCCCATGACCTTGGATTTCCAGTGGTGCTAGAGCACCTGTGGAGCTGGGACCCCAAGCCCCCTTTATGCACCCTTATCCAGCTATTCCAAACTCCTCGCTGCTTCCAGAACTCACCATGCTCAGGGAGAATTTAGCATGAAGCGCATGAAGCTTAAGTTTCAGGATCCCTTTCAAGGCACTGGAAGAGATTCTGGCAATTTTATATCTATTAGTTTGTATTTTTTTTTTTTTTTTTTTACCTCACTGTAATTGTACATGTTTCAGGCCCTACAGAATCTACTTCCATCCAGACACATGCTCCCTGGTGTCTCAATTTTCTCTGCAGGGAATCCTCAATCTGCCCTGAATCCTGGCTGGCTTGTTCATCTCATTGATCAGCTCCAGGAACCTCCTTTAAGAAGCATCCCACATCACCGGGGTCATCCAACACAGTTATTGAACGCTTCTGCTATGCTGGAGACAGCAGTGAATACAATAGGGCTGTCTTGCCCTCATGGAGCTTATAATCTAGCTGAGCAGAGGTTGGGTTCCTTCTAGTGGACCAGATGCCAGTCCTGGTCCCTGCTGCTGTCATTCATTCTGCTGATTGTTCACACATGTGCCTTCCCTCTGACTGTCAGCTCCCTGGGGTGGGGCTGTGTTCTTTTTATCTGGATGTCTCTGGCACAGTGCATGTGAACCAGCTCAGTGAATACCTGTGGAGAGAGGGAACTCATACTGCTCATCCCATGTGTACACAAGGAAGGGAGGCGGCTGTTATTTTCCTGTGCCCACTCTACTTATAGGAAAATGAGGATCCTTCCTGCAAATTTGACAACTTCAAGAAGTTCCTGGTGGGGTTAAGTAGTGAGAGTCGTGTGCACGACGGGAGTGCAGGAAAGCTTGTATGGCCCAAACCTGTGAGCCTGTGGCTTCAGAAGCCCCGTTCTGTTGCAAGCTGCCATCTCCCCATTCCCATCCCCAGCAACAGTACTGGTGTCCTGGTGGCAACGTCGAGAAGCGCTTTGAAAATGGACCAACTTTATGTCAGCCTATCAAGTAGCTTTTATAGCCATGCAGATAAATCAAGGAAGTCCTAAATTCTTTATAAGCAGAAATGACAAATTTCTCATTTCTTAAAATAGCTCCAAGAGTTGCCATTTAGTTTGCTATTTCAAGAAGTGGCATTTGGGATTTCAGCTCTTGTTAACATTTAATCACCAGAGACTCAAGGACAAGAAATGACTGGAAAGTTCATTTGAAGCTATCACGTCTGAGGCAAGAGCAGTGAAATTGCTTTGCTCTTTGGAGCTTAGCTCTTCCCATGGTTTTTGAGGTTTTGTACATGTTTGGCCAGAACTGAACTCAGTTTGTGGGCTCACATTGTGCAGGTCTGCTGGATCCAGAGGAATCTCATTTTCCTGGCGCTGAGAACATTTCCTGCTTCTGATTGCCTTTTGATCTGGAATTTCAATTTGCATGATGTTGGGCTGCCAGACCCTAAGCAGCAAATGCTGTGGGAGGGAGGGAGTTCCGAGAGATTGAAGGGTGGGGGGGTCATGGTGGGGCCTTGTGGAGTCCTGCTTTCTGGCCCCCATGGGTGGTGTAGGGAAGTGTGATTGCTAGAGGTGCGCCATGCTGCCCGCTGCCATGGGGACTGGCAGGGCCTTGGTATCAGTGGCTCACCTGTGTCCATGTTGTCCCTTGAGATGAGGAGCTCTTTCTCCCCAACCACTCTGATGATGCCACATAACTCTGTGAGCAGTGTCCCATGGGGTGTCCTGCCTGCCTGCTCTCTTCCTCACAATCCAAGATCCTGCTGCTGTCATGGAGCTGCGCTAATGGGAGGGGGTCAGGAGTGCTTTCCTCTGTCGCCCACCCGCAGCTGTGGTTCTTCTCCGCTGGCACACACCGTAGCAATACTCAGTCCCGTCTACAGTATAAGCAGCTGTCTGTTTCCTTTGGGCTCAGCCCCCGAATTTCAGTGTCTGCGATGCAGTTTTCTCTATGTTGGGTCATTATTTGTCTTCCTTTGTGCATGTCCCTACCATTATGGCCTATTTTATTTTGTATGTTTCTGGAGGTCGAGGAAAGTTTTTTTTTTTTTTTTCTTTAAAAAACCTGTCATGTGCTGGGCGTGGTGGCTCATGCCTGTAATCCCAGCACTTTGGGAGGCTGAGGTGGGCAGATCACGAGGTCAGGAGATCGAGACCATCCTGGCTAACACTGTGAAACCCCATCTCTACTAAAATAAAAAAAAAATTAGCCAGGCGAGGTGGCGGGCCCCTGTAGTCCCGCTACTCGGGAGGCTGAGGCAGGAGAATGGCGTGAACCCAGAAGGCGGAGCTTGCAGTGAGCCGAGATTGTGCCACTGCACTTCAGCCTGGGCAACAGAGCGAGACTCCGTCTGAAAAAAATAAAAAATAAAAAAAAATTAAAAAAACAAAAAACCTGTCATGCAGCAACATATTTAATAATATGAATAACTCAATTTATTATGTGTTTACAGTTTGCAAGGTTCTGCCTTTTCCATGCATTGACCTAGTTGAGTCCAGCCACAGCCCCAGGTGACTGCACAGCTCGGCTTTCCTTACCATGCTACCATCCTCTTCAGCATTCATGTGGACACATGACCCTATCAGGGCAGAGTAAGGTTTTATGAGGGACCTTTCAACATTTGAGGGACCAAATGTTGAAAAGTAATTCAACATTTGAAAACAAAATAAGGCATGGAGGTGAACATTTATTTAGAATTTAAAAAGAAATAAATTTTAAAAAGCTAACCCAAGCCATAAACACCAGAAATCCAGGGAAACAACACATTTTTATCAATGAACCTCTTAATACACCTCCATACTTCTTCCCTACAGTTTTGGGGCTTCATATTCTTTTATTGCCTCTTCAAATGATCATGATTTTGTATCATCATTCTTCATCACAAGAACAGATCAGTGTCTCCCTTGGCGTGATTAGTCCAAATTTATATATTATTATTGAGAGTTTAGAAAAGTTTCTTCTAGTTCCACAACATCTGGGAATGTCACAGGAATTTTTAGGATTGGAAAAGCTTCTGTTAGGTTTCTTTTGTATGTAAGCAATGCAGTTTGGGGGCATTCTTAGTTTGTGCAATGGCTAATCTTACATACCGCTAAGTAGTCCTGGGGCCACATACCTTAGAACAAGGTGACATGGCCTCCCATTCTCTGTGTCATGACATTGGGTGGACACAGCAGGCACGTTCCTGGAAATCTAAGCCAAGGTGCCCAGCAACAATGGAACTGTACAAGAACCACTGGCAAGCTCTGTTAGCCCCATAGGACGTGTCCCTGGGGCCTGAGTGGGATGCTAAGGGTGGCAAAGATAACAAGACTCAGCCCTGCCCTGAGGCACTGATAGTGGAGCTGAGTGTTCGCAGGTCACAGCAAGCCAAGGACTGTCATGAGAGGCATCCCAGGACTGCTGCTAAGTAAGGATGTGGCAGCAAGGCGCCAAAGGCCACCTTTGTGGGGAGGAGGGAGGTAGTGCCCCAGTTCTGTGTGAAGTGCTATATGCCTGCCTGGGACTAGAGCAGCTCTGCTTTAACTTTTTTGCCACATTGCCACATTTGCTTTCTTCGTAGACCGTCGGCCAAGGGGCTGTAGGACTGCGACAGGTGTAGAGGTGGGAGGGGCACATTATGCCTGTAGAGGGAGTGACTGGAGCTGGCTCGTGTCAGAAACAGTGGATGCAGCATTGCCTCTTTGCTGGGCCCCTGGCTTACCATGAGACCGGAAACCTTGCATCTGCCTAGCTAAGGCGGGGCTCTGTTCTCAGGGTAGGCTTTTGTCCACCTGAAGAATTCTCATTCTTCTTCGCTCTCTCCAAGCATTCCTTCCTTAGTAAAGCGAAGAAACTTCACAGGCCATGGAGGGCAATGGGCTTGGCCTTAGCTCTGCATTTCACTTCTCCCAGTACCTCTCTTTACGTTGAGCTAAATATTTACAGGCCTGGCTCTTCCACTAGCCCAGGGCTTCTTCGACTCAGTTCCACGTGACCACTTTCCAGGGAATTACAGCCCTCCCCTCAAAGCTGTGTATACAATCATAGAAAGCAAAGAATGTATACAGTTTTCGTGGGGAGAGGATCCAGGCTCTCAAAGGGGTCTGTAACCTTGAGGAGGCTCAGGACCGGCCTTGTTTCTTCTTCCTCCCTGAAATTGAAAATTCTAATGTCGTTCCTGGGGCATCATGATTGATCAGGGATTTTCCAGAATCCCCTGTTCAAGCATAGGTAACTGGTCCCTGCTCCTGGAGCTCCTGACTCGGCTCTGGACTGGGGCCTCAGAATTTGCGTTTGTAACCAGTTCCCAGGCGATGCTGAATCACCAGTTCCTGGGAGCCCACTTTCAGAACCACTGTTGTGGACTATTTGTGGACTGAAAGTACTACCGCCCTCTCCCTTTCTGATTTCACAGGAAGCCTGAGGAATGAATGTTCATAGATAAGGACTTGCGCCTCCACATGACGCGGAAAGCTGAAGGACTTGTGTATAGACCGAGTTAGAATTTTATACACTATAAAAGCAGCAGTCACCAGTGTGTATGCTCTGAATGTCGTGGGCTTGGGAGTCAGCCAGGCCCCACCATGCTTAGGGAGAAACAGCATCCTGAAATATTAACAGTTCAAACTGATGACTTCTCAGGGTTTAAAAACACGATGGTGCTGATGGCTCCAGAGCAGCTCCACCAACAACCATGGTCAATTTGGGTAATTCTGGTTTTCTTTTGAAGATAGAAAATTAAGAACTTCTCCCCTGGAAGTCTGTCACCAGGGGAAGAATTGAACTTGAGCATGTTGTGATAGCTTTAAAACCAAGGCTGTGTGCCAGATCTGTGCCAAGCCTCGTTCTTACAAATAATAGCAGGAACCGGCAGTCTGGTAATTAGCCTACATCATTTTGCCGTTAGTGTGACGTTCTTGTCACTAATCATGTCGCAGGCCAATCAGTTCCTTATGCTTGTGGGCTGTCCCCGCCTCCATGCCCCACCAGCACCTGGAAAAGCTTAGCAGGGCTGAAGAACAGTGAACAGCTGCCACCAGTGAATCATAGTTTAAAAAGAGTTGAAAATAGGCGATTATCCTCTTAACCCACAATTTAGTGGATGCAGTGGTGTGACTTCCCACAGATCCACCTCCAAGTCTCCTAAGTCCCTTTCTTCTGCCATTTCTGTCTTTGGTTTCCTCCCCAGGGTGCCTCCATCCCTGCCTCTCTTTTCCTTTTCCTCCCCTGCATCTCCTCCTGTTCCCTTTGCCTCTCTCCCTCACCAGTTTCCATTCTCCAGCCTTTCTCCTCTGATGGTTTCTTTCTTTTCCCCATCAAAGGACACCTGTAGAAGGGAGGCATTGTGCCTGGTCTTTTTGCCTCGTTCGTAACTCAGGCAGCATGTGACCACTCCCATGCTAGGGAGTGAGTCATGTGTCCTGGAATCAGTCATGTGTCCCGGAAGTGCTTCCAGCAGCTGCTAAAGACCTCTGCCCTATGAGGTCACTAGGAGTTCTTTCATTAAGTGACCCGAGTTAGGGTTTGTACAAGTTGAAAATTTTCGCAGTCCCTGATACATGTTAATCCTTCATGAGATTTCTCTTATTGTTCAATCAGTACCATGAGTTTTCCTGGTCATAGTACTGCATGACCAGTCTTTACAGAAATGTTGGCTTATAAACTCCCCTTCACACATTTACTATGGTTGAGTATTGCTAAGCACACATTGTTCAAAGGGTAGCCTAGTATAGGAGAAGAAAGAGTTATGTTTAACAGAAGACTGCGTCCTGTCCCAGTCCAGTTCTGCTGGGTACTTGGTGGGACACTTGTAGCAATTAGCTCAACTTGGGATCCTCAGTTTCCAGTCTCAGTTGTTGAGTGGTAATTGTGATCAGTGAAAATACCTTGAAAGTTACACTTTGTCACACAAAAGCAAGATAGTAGCCACAACGTTGCATCCTTTCATTAGATACCCCCAAGATACACCTTGGGGGGATACAGAAATTCATCTAATTAAAGTATTATTTGGTGCCCTAAATACATGAAACTGACCCATGAATATTTTTATTATCAAACATTTTAAGCAACCCAAGTTTATTCAGATAGGTGCGAAAAAATCATTAAATACGTTAAGAGTTGTAAACATGTATGTATCTTATATGTCCAGAGACAGGAAACACATCAGTAATTGAACATGGAAAATTAATATAAAGAATTACTAAATTGGTGAAAGGGGATTAACTCTGTTGGGGGTAAAGTTAACTCTAAATCAGGCTGTGCCCTTGGGCAAAATCTGGCTGCTGCCTGTTTTTATAAATAAAGTTTTATTGTAATACTGCCATGCCCATGTATGTACTTATTGTCTGTGGCTGCTTTTGTGCCGCAATGGCAGAGTTTACCAGTTGTGACAGAAACTGTAAGGCTGGCAAAGTCCTTTACACAAAGAGTTTCCGACTCCTGCTGTAAGGATACAAGAAGAGTAAATGCGGGAACAGATCCCCAAGGAAGGAGCAAACTGGGAAGAGCCTGTCATCCCTACCCAAGGCAGAGATTCAGGCCTCGCTGGAGAGTGTGGTTGTGGCCCAGGGATGGTGGCTGGTGGCTAAGGTTGCTGAGGTGCTGTGGGCTGGAGCTGGTGGGCAGGGAGCCACCCACTGGGGGGAAGCTGCTGAAGCGGTGGCAGCAGGGCTCTTTAGATGGCTGCTTACATGGATGCCAGTCCAGCTTCTTGGAGGGCATGCCCTTTGTAGAAAGCCACCTGACTGCCCTGCTGTAGGAACAAAGTCAAACAAAACCCCAAACCTAACAGCATTGGCACCTGGGAACAGCCCATTCTCAGCAGTGTCCCTCCACGCCCCTCCCTGTCCAGGACTCACAATGCACCTCTGCCTTCCGACAGTCTGAAGAATCATGGGCCTTACCTGGGGGGAGTGGAGCCAAGGGCCCTGTGCAAAGGGGGCTGTACCCAGCTGAGGTTTCAGCCCTGCCCAGCCTGTGCCTGTGCCTGGGCAGGCAGCTGGGGCTGTCATGAAAGAGTCCCCCTGGCCCGTGGTTATGGGGTAGCCACCATGTAAGCCAGGGAGAACATGGTGTCTACCCAGTCTGCAGTGTTGGTCCACCTGACCTCTTTGTAATGGAATTTTAGAAAGTTATGTGCATATTTGGGTTTTATTAGGAATATGGTTACGGTTCCTAGGGAAAATGTTATTAATCATGACATCCATTCATTTTGCCAACAAGCATTTATTGACTGGTTACTCTGTGCAGTGTGACAAAAGAGTGAATCTTTTTTTTAAATTAAAATAGTTTGAAAAATATTTTCTGGGCAATTCTTATTTAAAAATAATTTGTATAAAGTTTTTTTTTGTCTTTTTTGAATGTAAAAACAGTTTACCATTACCAGCATTTTACTATATAGCTTTAATTTTTTGGGCTTTGCATAGTTTTAGTCTCTGTCCACATAACATGTATTTTACTTAATTATAATAATTGCATACTCGTTTGGGCATTGCTTTTTTTCTTAGCATGTCAAAACATCTTTGTAGAGTCTCGTTAAATCAAGTAATTGGAGTTAAGTATGAGCATGTATCTGTATAACAGGCAAAGCAAGTTGACTGCTACTTCAGACAACTCCAGAATCTCAGCAGCTGAACACAGTAGGTGTTTCAGTTCTTGCTCCTGGGGCATTTCAGTGCCTGTTTGAGCAGGCGGTCTTCTGTAAGGTGATTCAGGACCCAGACTCTTTCCATCTTAGGCTCCATCCTTTCCTCAGGCCACCCAGTTCAGTGTTGGATCCTGTGTGCGTGGCTGCAGAGGGAAGGGGGAGGGACCACGTGGAAGCCTTTTGTGGGCCCAGATGAGGCAGTGGCCACATCTTTTCTACTCGAATACAATTGGTTAGAAGACAGTCACGTGGGCACACCAAACCATGAGGAGGCTGGGAAATGTGGTTCACCTGTATTGGAAAGGAGACAGGTTTTGGAAACAAATAGCAAGCCTCAGTCACAATTGCCAATTTAGATGCCACATACCAAATATCTTTAATATACTTCTTCTATACAAATTGTCGTTTTTAATACATGAAGCATTTATTGAGATTGTGTATATCAGGTGATTATAGTTTCAAAAATAATCTTCTAGTAACTGTTGATATAATGGACTTAGTTACTTTTTTTTTTTTTTTGAGATGGAGTCTTACTCTGTCACCCAGGCTGGAGTGCAGTGGCGTGATCTCAGCTCACAGCAACCTCCGCCTCCCCAGTTCAAGCAATTCTTGTGCCTTGGCCTCCCTAGTAGCTGGAATTACAAGCATGTGCCACCACGCATGGCTAATTTTTATACTTTTTGTAGTGAAAGGGTTTCACCATGTTGGCCAGGCTGGTCTCTAACTCCTAACCTCAGGTGATCCACCCATCTCGGCCTCTCAAAGTGTTGGGATTACAGGCGTGAGACACTGCGCTTGCCCTGGACTTAGTTACTTCTGATAACATCTTCTATATGCCTATTTTAGCATTTGGCATACTATAATATAGTTAGTTGAATATGCATCTTTATCCCTGACCTAGCCCAGTCAATGCCTCGTATGTGGAAAGTGAGCCATAAACAAGGTGGCAGTGACTGCGATAGATAAAGGGATTTTAACCAAGAGATCTAACTTTGGAAATAGCTAGGAAAGCCATATATATTCTCTTCTTCCCTACTTACTCGTTACCTCTTTCTCATGCTCAGTGCATGCTAGGGATGCACGTCCCCATCCCCTAGGATTCGCCCATGAGCCCCGGTTTAAGTAGTACCTGCCCCCCTGGCTCTGACCCAGCTGCTTGCCTGGTTTGGGCTCAGCTCATTATCTTTCTACCTTTGGGTATTACATATTAAGTATAGGTATCTGGGGATAGGGGGGATATTTTGAGACTCAGAGAAGGGTGTCTTGGAGCCTTATCTGAAATAATGAGTCCTGTGCATACGTTTAGGCCCTGGGCCAAGAAGGGATGGTATTGTGGCTGGAGCCATTCTGGGCATCTGACCTTGACTGCCAGGCCGTGGCTGGACACCTAATCAGGGCAGCTCTGGCAGACTCTAAGGCTTGGAAGGGGACATACCTAGTCAGGGATGACCCAAGAAATGATTGGAAGCTCCACCAGAATGCAGAGCTTCCTTTGTGTTTAAATAACTGAACAAGCATCACTCTGTGTAGCAGGACACCATCCAGCATTTTTTTGTCCCTTTGGAAACAACTCTTATTTCTGTTTCTTTCTGATAGCAAAACTAGCATACTCTAATTGTAGAAAATACAAAACATAGAGTAGAGCATATTAAGTTCTTTATCTTAAGAAATGGCATTTGTTTATGAGAATGTCTTGCTTATCTTTTCACCTTCCAGGCAAAGCCAAAGCTAATTGAGCCACTCGACTATGAAAATGTCATCGTCCAGAAGAAGACTCAGATCCTGAACGACTGTTTACGGGAGATGCTGCTCTTCCCTTACGATGACTTTCAGGTAAGTAACGTTATGTTTCTATCCATAGAACCATGTGTTTGATGTTAACAAACAGTATTTTTCTATGTATTGATTTATTATTTGGTTAGTTAATTATGATTTTTTTTTTTTTTAAGACACAGTCTTGCTCTGTCACCCAGGCTTGAGTGCAGTGGTGCCATCTCGGCTCACAGCAACCTCCGCCTCCTGGGTTCAAGCAATTCTCCTGCCTCAGCCTCTCAAGTAACTGGGATTACAGGCATGTGCCACCATGCACGGCTAATTTTTGTATTTTTAGTAGAGACAGGGTTTTGCCATGGTGGCCAGGCTCGTCCCGAACTCCTGGCCTTAAGTGATCTATCTGCCTTGGCCTCTCAAAGTGCTGGGATTACAGGCACGAGCCACCGTGCCCGGCCTAACTATGATTTTTAAAAGATGAAGATAAGATGTTATTTAAGAAAGAAAAGTTATTTTATATTCTTCCAAGCATCCTTCATGAGTTGATAATTTTTAATGGTATTAGTTTTGCATATTAATTATAAGTATGCAAAAATGTGTGTGTGTGTGTGTCTTGAATAAAAGTGCTATACTCTGTCCGGGCTGATTTAGTGGGCACAAGTGCCTTTGTGTCTTTTGAGACTTGTTTTGATTTAGATTTTTTGGCCAAGTACCTTAGAATCTTAATGATGGGCTTTGCTGGGGAGCAGTGGGAGATTTTGTCATGCATTTTTTTAGGATGGCACTTTGGGAGCCTGCCTTCAGAGGCCGTGCACTGTGTGTGGACTCCCAGCAAAGGGTTCAAGGTTAGCCAGGAATGTCCTGAAGTTTACCTCTCTAGTGTAATGTGGGTGCTATTCCTTGGAAGAAATGTGGAGGACTCCACAGCTCCTGCTGTGTGCTGCTCTTTTGGCCTGTGGTTGAGAGACTAACAAGAAGCTGTGAGGCTGCTGAGGAGTGAGAAGGACATTCTTCCTCCAGGAAGAATGCCTTGCAGCGAGTCACCTTGGTCCATTTGGAGGTTCTGGTTGCTTTCCTTGCTCTCCTGGGACCTAATCCTGGCACTTCTTTCTTCTCTCCTTTGATGCTCTTAGTCGGATGCTTCTCTACCTGATGCTGTTACCATTTAAGCCCTGTCTTTTGTGAATCGAGCTGCCTTATATTGTTTTAAGCTTCACTGATTCTTTGTTGTTTGATTCCAAAAGTGTTATATCCATGTACAAAAAGATAAATGAGAGGGAAAATTGAAATAATTGACATGAAAAGCCTCCCCACACCTTCTTTCTAATCCCACCCCACAGAACATAACTTACTGTATACAGCTCTGTGCATACTTCATTGTCTTTAGAAACTTCCATGTTAATAGCAATTGTTAAATTATGATCCTTGAAGTTTTTTTCCCCCACCAAATTTAAGAGACTCCAGCTTACAACAGAGGTGAGAATTTTCACAAATGTTCACTCTTTCTAACTTGTTAGAGATACATGGGCCCCAAAATGATTATTGTTTAGCTCTGTCCTACAGAAAAGGAATGCCCATGGGAATGAAATTGACTATTCATGTGGTGTTGCTGCCAAAGTAACTGGTAAATGGGTTGAGGTCATGCCAAAAAATATCATGCTTTGCGTACTTCATTACATGACTAAACTGCACAGGAACGGATAAATAAATGGGAACCTCTGAATGATGGCTTTTGCCTGTGATTTGGCAACAAATGAAAAGCAAAATCAAATGATTATAAATTATACTCCATGTTGACAAGATTTTCCTGTAGTGTTGTCTGAGGAAGCTAAAGGTTATCTCAAATTTCTCCGAACATGAAGTATGTGTTCTTCTTGGTATTAATTAGAGTAACAACTTTTTTGAGTTTGCAACCTAGAATGAAAAATTCTCTTTGTATGACTGAGATAAAATTGCTTAAGAAACAAACCAAAGAAACAAGATACAGTTAGTTGAGTATCATCTTATCCCAAGGGAACAGGATACCTGGATGTTTAAGGAGTTGCAGAATCAGACAGTTTAAACTTTGAGAAAACTACTGTGTCCCCTTTGCTTATAACTACTCTGGTGATACCAGATGCAAATATTCTAGGAACGGCAAAGAACTCACTAGCATTTTGTGGGCTAAGGAGATGAGCAAATATTATTTTCTGTTTGGGGGGAAGTTTTCCTAGAGATTTAGGAGCTTGAATTTGAGCTTTGATTCTCATCACAGGAATTGTGATGGGCCCCAGTGAAGTTTGGGTACAATTACTTGTTTTCTTATAGACTCTCGCTTTCTCATCAGGTAAGGCCGTGTACTCTGTACTTTCTAGTTAAATTGTCTCTGGTGTTATTAACTGTCTAATTAGCTGGATGAGTGAAAGGTCTTAGCAGTGCCACAGATTCCTTCTCTCTCTGTTTTCTTAGGCAGAATAAGAGCAGAATAATTGTATTATTAGAGGCAGAGGGAACAAATTAGATCGGGAAAAGTGTTTTATTTCATATGGAAAACTAATACCAAGTTGGTTAGGAAATGGCAGCAGCAAAACGCATGCAGAGGGGTGATTTACTGCACTTAAATAATTAAGCAATATAAGTTAACTATTAAAATAATAGAACTTGGTGTACATTTCTGCCAAATATATTTGAAATGACAATTTACTAAAATATAAGCATGGATAGTGGTGATGCTCGTGTACATTTTTCAAGTAGGCACATGTTGATCTTGAGCCTTTACTGGTCCGATCCTAAAGGCATCTACATATTCTGGGAAAATAAGTTGTGTCAAGAAAAGATTTGCAGGTTGCATGTAGTTGCCTGAGGATGACCGAAGAGCATTTGCTACAACAACAGCAAAGAAGAGAGACATGAAGTAAACGTGAATTTTTAAAAATCAAAAGAATAGGCCAGGTGCAGTGGCTCACGCCTGTAATCCTAGCGCTTTGGGAGGCTGAGGCGGGCAGATCACGAGGTCAGGAGTTCGAGACCAGCCTGGCCAATATGGTGAAACCCCGTCTCTACTAAAAAATACAAAAATTAGCCGGGCATGGTGATGCATGCCTGTAATCCCAGCTGCTCAGGAGGCTGAGGCAGAAGAATTGCTTGAAACCGGGAGGCGGAGGTTGCAGTGAGCCAAGATCGCGTCACTGCACTCCAGCCTGGGTGACAAAGCGAGACTCCATCTCAAAACAAACAAACTAATGAAAAAAATCAAAATAATACTTCCCAGCCATCAGGATATTGATGAAGTAGGCCAGGCACGGTGGCTTATGCCTGTAATCCCAGCACGTTGGGAGTCCGAGGCGGGTGGATCACCTGAGGTCAGGTGTTGGAGACCAGCCTGGCCAACATGGCAAAACCCTATCTCTACTAAAAATACAAAAATTAGCCAGGTGTGGTGGCAGGCACCTATAATTCCAGCTACTTGGGAGGCTGAGGCAAGATAATCGCTTGAACCTGGGAGGTGGAGGTTGCAGTGAGCAAAGATCGTGCCATTGCACTCCAGCCTGGGTGACAAGAGGAAAACTCCATCTCAAAAAAAAAAAAAAAAAAAAAGAAAGGGAATATTAATGAAGTAAAGTATATGTGATCGCCATGGCCAGGGACAGGAACACCAAGGGGCCTGCAGCCGTCGCTAGCTGATGGCCCTTCTTTTTGCAGAATCAGATCCTGTTGCTTGGGGGATCTCTGCCATCTCTGCTTTGGCTTCATGGTTCTCCTTGCCAGCAGGATCTTCTCTTCTAGATCTTTCCTACCCTTTAGAGACCACTTGAAATCCCATATTGTCTGAAGCTATTTAAGTCCACAGAAACTTTTTACCCTACTCTCTCAGTTCCTTTCCTACTGCCTGTCTGCACTGTGCACATAAACACTTGAGTATGTGGTCTTGGCCCTTCACAGCCTGCTGCTTAGGCTTCTTGCGTGCTGCAGGTGTCCCCCCACCCCGTGCTGTGGTCCTGAGAAGGTCTGGCTTTGAGCCTCTGTCCTCCCACCCACCTGCCCACCTCCACATGCACAAAATGCCTTCCTTGCTAGGTGCTAGGGTTGAATACCCATTGCTTACCTTACTAATTAGTAAAATTTTTACAAGAATTAGGTTATTTTTCTTTGATTCATCAAGTAAATATTAATACTGTTTGGAACATGTGGCAGTCCCAGTGACTAGATTTGTAAAAGTGTTTGCAGGATCAGTGATTCGGTTTGGCAGAAGTAGGTAATTTCTAAAATTAAAAAGTGCAGGTAAAACAGGGACTGGAGAGTATTTTTTTTTTCCAGTGATTAATAAACCTTTATTTTCTTATTGTTTTGTCATATTACCCAGTTTATTTGGCATAAATCTGAGAACTTACTTTTTCCATGAGCAAAGTTAGAGGTAAACTTTAACAAGCAGTTAGACAGAGGTAATGGTTTTTAGATTGAAAGGCTTTAGGTCAAGCTGTATAAGTTGACTTGTCGCTTAAGACATGATGAGCCTCTGTTTAACTGAAAGTCAAGCCCAGGACGCCTGCCTTTTCCATCAAAGACATGGGATTTGGGTGGCAGCTGACTATTGATTTCCAGTGACGATTCTCCTTCAAGTGGAAGTATTTTTACCTGATGGTCCTGTTGGTGGGGACATTGTTAACCCTGTGATTAACCCACTGAATCTTCATCTGACTTTTAAGCTCCTTGTATCCTGACTTGTTACACAGCTTACTAATGCTTGTGCAACTGTGTAAAGTGATAGAATATGAGAAAAGTAGTGATTAGTAAGAATGTTGGAAGAAATTTATGCTACCATTCATATTTCATAAAAATTAGACTTTGGTGTTTGGTGTAAACAAACAGAGGATAGAGCTTGTATGGAAGGATAAAAAGAGCATGTTGGGCCGGGTTCGTTGGCTGTAACGTGCCTGTAACTGCAGCACTTTGGGTGACCAAGGTGGGAGGATTGCTTGAGCCTAGGAGTTCAAGACCACCCTGGACAGCACAGCAAGACGTCGTCTCTACGAAAAATAAATTTAAAAAATATTAGATACTGGAAAGATGGCAGAGCAAGAGCAAAGAAAAATCCCTTTGGTTCCAGAAAATCTGAAAAAGAGGAAGGCTTATCAAGCCCTGAAAGCCACTCAGGTAAAGCAGGCACTTTTAGCAAAGAAGGAGCAGAAGAAAGGAAAAGGTTCATGTTTAAGTGACTGGAATCATTCCTACATGATTCCCAGCGGCAGAAATGCAACAAGGTGCATCTCGGACAACTAGAAGTGAAACCTCATGCCTTGGAATTGCCAGATAAACATTCCTTGGCCTTTGTTTTACGCATCTAAAGAATTCATGGTGTGACTTTACTGGTGCAGAGAACCATTACAAGACTTTGCCTGAAGATAATTTTCAGTGGTATCTTTGTAAAAGTCATCCCCCCAGAGCCTAAAAATGCTGCTTATAGTAGAACCTTATGTGACCTGGGGATTTCCAATCTGAAGTCTGTCCAAGAACTCATTTTGAAACATGGACAAGCCAAGGTCGAGAATGAGACCATCCCTCTGACAGACAACACAGTGATTGAGGAGCACCTGGGGGAGTTTGGTGTCATTTGCCTGGGAGACCTCACTCATGAAATTGCCTTCCCAGGGAAGTATTTCCAGGAGATCTCATGGGTCTTGTGCCCTTCCCACTTCTCGGTGGCCCATCATGCTACCAAGAATAGAGTGGGCTTCCTCAAGGAGATGGGCTCACCTCGTTATTGGGGTGAACACATCAATCAGCTCAGCCACCAGCTGAACCCGATCCAGAATATCTGAAAGCACAGTGTAGTGGAAGCACATGTTTTGGGTTTTTTGGGAATTATTACCAAGTATCTTCAGAAAGATGATTTCCTGCTTAATCTTCAAAAACCGGAAAGGAAGGGTCAAAGAAAAGACAGTCACTTATGTTCGTGGCAGGCACCTCTCATCACAGTCCAGTTCCAAGGAAAAATTCCAGCGTTTTTGACATTGGCTGCTGCCTCATCTGAAATCAGCATTTGCCATGGAGGAATAGAGGAGGGAGTTCTGCTTAGTTGCATCTTCTGTCTTGGGGTTTAATATTGTGAATGAGTAACTCAAGCTTATGTACAAGGCTCCCTAAGACTCCTGTAACAGTGGACCAAGCCCAGGGGCATAATTGAGTCTGGAGGTTCCTGGAGCCTTGTTTTGAAGACTTGAAATACATAGGAAGGAAGGCACAAAAATAAATACTGAGTTGTCTGTGGGGAAAAAAAAAAATAGCTGGGCATGGTGACGCACACCTGTGGTCCCAGCTACTCGGGAGGCTGAGGTGGGAGGATCACTTGAGCCTAACAGTTTGAGGCTGCAGTGAGCCATGATTGTGCTTCTGTGGTCTGGCCTGGGTGACAGAGTGAGACCCTGTCTCAAAAGCACGTTGTATCCCACTTCTGGATATATGCCCCTAAGACTTGGAAGCAGGGACTCAAAGAGAGATTTGTTCACCCCTATTGAGATCAGCATTATTTACAGTAGCTGAGAGGGGGAAGCAACCCAAGTGTCCGTCAAGGGATAAATGGAGAAACAAAATGTGGGATTTACATCCAATGGAATATTATTCAGCCTGAAAAGGGAAGCAACTCCTGTCCCATGTTACAATATGGATGGACCCTGAGGGTGTTATGCTCAGTGGATAAGCCAGTCACAGAAGGACAAATACTGTTCAATTCCACATACGTAACGTCCCTAAAGAATCAGATTCATCAGAGGCAGAAAGTAGAATGATGGTTACTAGGGATGGAGGTGGGGAGCAAAGGGGAGTTATTGTTCAATGAGAACAGAGACACAGTTGGAAACATGAAAAGAATTTTGGAGATGGATGGTGGTGATGGTTGAAAAATGAGAATGTACTTAATGCCACTGAACTGTACACTTAAAAATGGTTAAGATGGTATATTTTATGTTTTATGTATTTAAAAATAACGATTTTTTAAAAGCATAGGATTTCATTATAGGATTTCTGTGCTATATTTATGGGAGGGAAACTGTTGTCATCCTTAGAACTGTTTGCAAAATCAGGTCAAGGAGTGAGTCCTTAGGTGCTTTTCCCACTGATACTCATGGTGTATTACCTATATAAATGTCTTAGCAAGAGAACTGAAAAGAAAGGATAGGAGTGCAGACCAAAGATTATTCATAATTGACAATCCTAGAAATTTTACTTTTCGGAAATGTTTGAATACAAGAGAATCCTAGAATGTTCTCAGCATTGTATAGAAAAATGTGCTTGCTCCATTTCCCTTTCAATAACATCCTGAGTTTTATTTTTCCTCTGGTTCTTTTCCTCTTCTACTTACATGAGACTGATAATGATCTACAAATCACTGAAATGGAGAGGAAGCCGTGCCTGCTGCTTACAAAGGCCTGGAAGTCCCTGATCTCATTTCCCATCTGTCCTTTTGAAAAGAAAAAAACTTATTTTCACGATGTTTTGTTCTCACTTTTTTATTATATACAGCCAAAAGAAAAAAAAAAAACACCTCAATACTTTGTTTTTGGCTTTTTATTGAAAAGTGTTCTTTCATAAATTCCTTGAAATTTTTATCAGTTAGAATTCAGTGGCCAATAGTGTAACTTTCTGTGAGCATTGTGGTTTCTGGGATATTAGTTCATGTCTAGGCTTAGACCTAACTGAAAAATCTGGATAAATTATGTTTCTGGGCCGGGCGCGGTGGCTCACGCCTGTAATCCCAGCACTTTGGGAGGCTGAGGCAGGCAGATTACCTGAGGTCAGGAGTTCGAGACCAGCCTGGCCAAGATGGTGAAACCCCATCTCTACCAAAAATATAAAAATTAGCCGAGCGTGATGGCGGGTGCCAGTAATCCCAGCTACTCGGGAGGCTGAGGCAGGAGAATCGCTTGAACTCAGGAGGCAGAGGTTACAGTGAGCCAAGATTGCGCCACTGCACTCCAGCCTAGGCAATGAGAGCGAAAGTCCGTCTCAAAAAAAAAAAAAAAAAAAAAAAATTCTGAATAGACACTTCTAAACCTCCAGGAGATGAGAATTTTAATTCTAGTTCAAGTAATGCCTTTTACAGGAAATAGTGATCGCTGTTTTTTGTTGTTGTTGTTGTTTTTTTTTTTTTGTTTTTTTAAATTATCATCACATAGTCCTTAAAAATAAAAGCTTACTTTTCAGGTAGCACTGATCAGCTGAGCTTAAGGGTATATTTATTTAACTTATGTTTATTCTTAAACAACTTGTGAAAGGACTCAGCTTTGTGAGGTACTTGGAACCATGAAGATAAGCTAGGATCCTTGCTTTTAAAATGCTCATAACTTAGGAGAGGAGATAAAGGTGTGTCTTAATATTAATAAGCAGGGGACTAGGACCCGTGTCATGACATAAATCTAGTCCCATGGGAATCTATTGTGGAAGTATTGTTTGAGAGCTTAGTGGAACACCCAGGTGCTAGGAGCTCTTGAAGTGGCTGGAAACGCGGAAGTCCAGCGCTGAGAGAAGTTGTGTTTAAAAAGGAAGATCTGGATTCATCCACAGAAAAGTGAGACAGGCAAGAAAGGGGCTGAGAGCATGACGGACTGAAGCCTGGGCTAGTGCCTTCATTTAGGAAACAGCAGGGGAAGCAGAGACAGAAGTTAGGCTAAGAACCAGGAAATGGAGGAGAAGAGTTGGAAGAAGGCAGGCAGAGTGGGCAGACAGTCTCTCCGCGGCTAGGGAGGTCCCGAGAAAGGGCAGTGGAGTTGGTGACCGGGCAGGGGTAAAGAAGTGAGTGGGGAGACACAGGTTAGAGTAAGCTGGAAACAGAAAAAGGAATCAGAGTGACTCAGAGCAGTGACAAGGTCTGCGGGAGGTTTTACCAGGATTGGGAAAGCAAGAGTCAGCTGAGAAGGGTGAAAGCTAGGCATGGAGAAGAGATGGAAGATACAGGATAATGTGGTCTGAGTTTTGAAGCAGGGCCTTTCATGGGGTCTCAGGGGAGGGAATTAAGGGTTTTTTAGGGGAAGAGTTGAGGAAGGAGAGATACTGCCAGCTCCAAATAGAAGGAGAGGATTGTGTATTGAAAAGTGTAGTGGCAGATGGTGCTGAGGGAGCTAATGTCAAGCTGGCCTGGGGCAGGGGGAGCTTGGGCGAGTAAGGGTTTGGAAGGCAGACCATGAGGAGTGGCAGGGGGAGCAGCAAGTGTCATCAGCTTGTTCTCCCCCTGCTGGAACCATCACCACGGCCTTTGTCTGTCTCTCTTACCTGGATTAATGCGAGAGACTTCTCTCAAGTCTTCTGGGTTCTCTCCTTGCCCTCTTCCAGTGGGTCCTAACAGTGTAGCTGGAGAGGTTGTTTAAAAAGTGAGTCAGAGGATATCATTCCTGTGTTCAGAATCCCCCAGCAAAGGCCTTACAGTGGCCCAAGGGTCCCTGTGACCTTGTTTCCCATTTACTCCCAGGCCTTCTCCCAGCTCGCCTCTCCCACCACCCGCTGTCTGTCTGCAGCCACACTGGCCTCCTTGGGCTCCTGTCTCCCTCCCGAGGCAGGCTTCTGGCTTGGGACCTATCCTCTCCCTGCAAATTCTTTACCTGGCTATCTCTTGCCCCCTGCAAACCTTTTTCCAAATCTAACCTTTGCAGTGAGGCTGTTGCTAACTGCTGCACCTCCATCCTGCTTTGGCCTTGCTGGTCCTCTCTACCTTGCTCTGATTTCTTTTTTCTCTCCCTGTCTCTTACGAACTTCTCACACTGGTATATGTTCTTGTTTCTTACGTAGACTTCAGGAGGCAGGGATCTTAGTTTTTAAGCATGTGGAACAAGTGGTAGATATTCAATAAATATTTGTAGAATTAAACAAATGAATTATCAACCAAGAGGGGGGTCTTTCCACTGAAGATTTCAATGAAAACCATTAGCCTTGTTGGAAACGTCAGGCACCTGGGAATAGAGAAGAGAAAGGATGGATGGCCGTGATGGTGGCAGGACGTGGGTGAGAGTGAGTGACCCAAGGTCCTAAAATGACCTCCCAGGGAGTCGACGCTGGAGAGTCTTTGGAGGTGGACCCTGGACTGGGAAAAGAAGATACCAGAGGGCCCAGAGGATGAAGGAGCAAAAATACTTGGTGTGGGGTAGTTGGAGGGGTACCAGGGCACACTCAGGGAAGGGACGTGTCAGTGTCTGAGAGCTCACGAGAGAGGGTGTGGTGATAACATGGACCATGGCTGAGACTTTAGACAGCTCTTGGGTGAGGAGAATCAGCATGTAACAAAGCATTAAATCATTTGGAAGAAATCCAGAAAATCGTAGATGTGCATTCAGCCCAACTACCAGGCCTACTAAACATCAATCAGATATAAAATCTAATTGAAGTAAGAAGTTAAGGGTAGAGCTCTTCAAGTGGCTATTTTGAGCATTTAAGCTTGAGCTGGATTCCCAGGTCCCTGGAAGATGTATGTTACAAGCTTTCTCATTAGAAATATTGCAGGAAAAGGAAGTGATTTACGAACATTTAGAATCATTGTTTCCTTGACTGATTCATTTGTTCTTTAATTTGTTTAAAACCATCTTGCTTAGCTCACCAAACTTCAAGAATATCAGCATTTGACTGTGCAAATTCAGTGTTATTTTCCTAAACTGAAGGAAGTGTTAAGGATGAAAATTGCTTCTGAAAAACAACTTCTATGCTAGAGTCCGTATCAGCAACCACAGAAGCATATTGGGGAAGCACAATTAACTTTGTATTTGTACCAGCCTTTCTAAATGAAGGTGGAGGTCTGATAGGGTAGGAGGATGATCTGGCCATGACCCCGCCATCCTTGAGTGAGGTTCAGCTGATTGGCACCTCACAGGGTTCTCCCGTCTTCCTCACCGCTCCAAGGGTATCCCTCTGCAGCCCCATGCGCTGTTACAGGCAGGGGAGGGTGTGTGGGCGGCTGTGTCCCCATGTGCCCTGGCATAGGACCGTAGGGGATGTGATTGAACATGTTACGCGGGAGCAGGGCACGCACACGGAACACAGTGTAGCGGTGCCCTCAGGAGCCAGAGAACTCAGCGGAACCGTGATGCCTCCTGCTGAAACAATTAGGGTACAAGATCAGTGTGTTGATTTTTATGTTTACAAAGTATTTTATCATTTTCTTTATTTTTTTTCCCTCAGCCTGCTGAGGGTAGTAGCTTTTTTTTTTTTTCCTTCATATAGTGGACACTGTGACATGATTTTTGTTCCATGTTGTGGTCAGGAAAACCTAGGATCAAGTAGGGAGTTGACATTAACTACATATGTAACTAGATAAAAGCACACACGTATGAAATACCACCGGTATACATCAAGTGAATGTAAGATGTTATTCTCTTATCCTGAATGAAGGTTATTGATGAACCCATTAGTCCATTATTGTATGTTTGTGTTCCTCATGAGAGGTCACATTCTTCTTTTCTTTTTAAAATGACATTTAGCTGACATTTTAAATATGTCAGAGAGAATGGTGAAATTCTACAATTGGTGGAACTGGATAAATGCAGACCATATTTGTAAACCAATAAGGGATAGAAGGACAATTTTATCCATGTGATTAGTGTATATGTCTTAGGATACTAAAGAAGATCAACAGGCATGGATAGAGGAAGATTTGAACTAAGGATATCATCTTCCATCGGGGTAGCCTAATCAGATGGAAATTTATGAAGTATACACTGTGTCTCCAGCATTCATTGCTATCCCTCTTTATTATGATTATTTGTAACTATGAAACTGCTTATTTTTCCCCTAAATAGAAAATAAAGCCTCCATGAGAATAGAAAGCCATAATTTTTTTAAAAAATTATAAACCATAGTTTTTTGAAAATTCATGTTTGCATTAGCCAACATTCCTACAACAGTATTTTATCCATAGTAGGCACTTAAGGGGTATTACACAAATGGTGGATATGAGAACTTGGCACCAGTGGCCTTTGAGGTCATTAGAGCGTATCTCAAGGTGGCAAATCATGGGAGCAGAAGAAAAGGAGCCACAGTATGTTTGCATGCAAAAACAAACACACACAAACCAAGAGTCTTTAAAGGAAATGGAAATCCAGGTTTTGGTCTCAGAATTCCTAGATGTCATTTAACATATTACCAGGCACAAAATTCTCTATGGCTTCTAAAACAAAAATAAGTCCTGCTATGTCTGTATCTCTGCCTTTTTCTACCAGCGTTGCCTGGAAGAACCTAGATAATATTGAGTGTGTCCCACATGGGTTTGAGCAACACTCTCGAGTGTGTGAATGAGATCCAAAGAGGACAGATTCAGTGAGTTCATCAAAGTCCCTGATGTCAGAAGTCCTAGAGTCAGAGTGCCTTCCCCATCTGCTTAGCATTATATCTACAAAGCTGACTCTGCGCTGTGTTTGAAGTAAGACTCTGGATGACAGCCCAGGAGCTGAAATGCTGCTCTGATAGGAGCAGCGTGGCGCTGGTCAACTCAGAGGGATTTGAGTGAAATTATACTCCGTGCATAAGTGAAACCTTACATAGGGATGATGGGTGGCACATTAGGGAGTATGTCTTCCTAAGACAAGTCCTGAAGGAAAGTTCATTGGTGTGTCAAGATGTGTAAATACAGTCATGCACTGCATAATGACCTTTCAGTCAACAATGGTGGTCCCATCAAATTATAATGCTGTATTTTACCATACCTTTTCTGTGTTTAGATATGTTTAGGTACACACATACTTCCATTGTGTTACGTCTCCCTGCAGTAGTCAGCACAGTCCCATGCTGTACAGGTTTGTGGCCTAGGAGTAATAGGCTATACCCTGTAGCCTACGTGCGTGGTAGGCTATACCATCTAGGTTTGTGAGCACACTTTATCACGTCTGCACAAGGAGAAAGTCACCTAATGATGCATTTCTCAGAATGTATCTCCAGAGTTATGCAACACATAACTATGATGGACATGTTTTAACTTGAAGCTTATCCACCGTGCTAGATGTCCACACAAAATTATGGTCCTTTTAGCAACTAAAATAGAATTCTAAAGAAAGACAACCGGCCGGGCGCGGTGGCTCACGCCTATAATCCCAGCACTTTGGGAGGCCGAGGCAGGTGGATCATGAGGTCAGGAGATCGAGACCATACTGGCTAACACGATGAAACCCCGTCTCTACTAAAAATACAAAAAGTTAGCTGGGCGTGGTGGCGGGCACCTACCCGAGTAGCAGCTACTCGGGAGGCTGAGGCAGGAGAATGGCGTGAGCCTGGTAGGCGGAGCTTGCAGTGAGCTGAGATCACGCCACTGCACTCCAGCCTGGGTGACAGAGCGAGACTGTCTCAAAAAAAAAAAAAAAAAAAAAAAAAAAAAAAGACAACCAGAGACACATGCAGACAACTGGAAAACAAAAGAAAGTACACTTACTTACACCTACCTCAAGGTTGAGTGGAATGCGCGTGAAAGAGTTGGTAGGTGCTCTAGACGCTAGAGGTAGTGACGGGACCCAAGATGTAGTCATATGTCCACAGGGGTTTTCACTCAGGTCTGTCTCTTATTACTCTGATCCTTTCATAAGTTATAAACCTTCCTAAAACTCAGTTTTCTTAATCTGTAATTCAGTGATGACATTTCCCCTAAAATTTGGTCCTCACAGATGTTTGAGAATCCAAAGAGATACCACCATCCAGGAGACCTCTGCATGCCCTTGCTGCTGCCCTTCCATTGGTGGGGAGACGCTGGGTTACCAGGGAGCTTATTACAACCTCTATTCTCTCCTCTAGGGAATGTCATTTTATTTTTGAGGGTGGCTGTTTTTAGTTGCCACCCTCAACTTTAGTTGTTCAGCAGGCTGAATCCCTTACTAAACGGGAAGCCAGACATGCCACTTGGGCCCCGAATGACCACAAGGCTACTCCTGGTTTTCTGGGTAACTCTCCTGTCCTCAGCTGTGCAGTAGTACTTAGGAAGTGATTTTAAAATTGCTTCTTTGTAAGACCAAAAAAAATACGATTCTTTACAAAAATGCACTTAATTGATAACTAGTTATTAAGGCTTCTGAACATTTATGTTACTTAGTTTACTGCATTTTAATAAACAATCGTGTGTGCTCTTCCATTTGAGGGATTTGAGAAGGTAGCAGAATGAAATTCATATGACCCTCAAAGGTCTACTGAAATCTGACTTTTTAGGAAGCAGTACATTATTTGGTGAAAGGAACCGTCTGACGTCTCACGTGTTGCTGAGACGCTGTTTCATTTGGAACCTCATGTGATCTCACAACTAAATTGTGCAGTCCCTCTTTTGAAGTCCCAACTTCACATTTACTCAGCAACATTCATCTTGTGTCAGGTGTTCTGCTGGGTATTGGAGAATTAAAGATGAATAACATGGTCAGATTCTCAAGTCTGGCAGGAGACACAGAAGTATCTTTGAGTAATCTCAGCAGAATGGTACGTGTGCCTGAGACCGGTCTGAGCAACTTGGTGCCAGTCAGAGGGGCCTGGTGCATTAGGGAATCAGAAATAGTCCATGTTGCTGGATGGTTGGAGAAGGGCAGAAGAATCCAGCAAAGTTAGTACGGTTGGTCACAAAAGGTCTTAGGTCATGCTGAGGAGTTTGGATTTTATTCTGGTGGCAATGAGGCGTCATTGAAAGAATTTCAGCGGAGGCACGATGCTGTCAGATGAGAGATTTAGAAAGACAAATGGCAGCTGTGCAGAGAATAGATAAGAGAGATGATAGAGGGAAGATGGGCCTACTGGTTAGGGTGCTGCACTGTGGTTTGTGCATTTTTGTACTTTGTACTCTGTACTTTGACATCAGGCAGAGTGAAGGGTGGCTCTGTTGAAGGACCAGAGAAAGAAATGGGGGACCATGCAGGTGCCCGTGAAGAGGAGCAGTTAAAGAGGCAGAGAAGGCCCCCCCACCTCAAGACCACCAAAAAGATGGATTATAGAATCTGTGTTAGGAGAGCTTAGGCTCAAATAGTCCATGAGAAATGTGTAATTCTCTGCTCGTATCAAGACTCAGCCCAGCCCCTGCGGTGAGTCACGCCTGTAATCCTAGCACTTTAGGGGGCCAAGGTGGGACAACTGCTTGAGCCTAGGAGGTCAAGGCTGCAGTGAGCCACGATCACACCACTGCACTCCAGCCTGGGCAACAGAGCAAGACCCTATGTCTTAAAAAGCAACAACAACAAAAAAAACTCAGCCCTTGTAATGTTTTAAATGTGTTCCTTGGGAATTGGCTTTCATTAAACTCCTTCCAGAAACCTAAATGGAATTCCTTCTTCAGCCTCTCTGTCCTATGCTTTGCTCATTTTCTTAATTATTAGCGAATTAAACATGGAGGCTCTTTAGGCAGCTGTTCCCTGAATATGGAATTTGTCTGACGTTAATAGAACGTCGTGGGTTAACTGCCAAGACATGAACCGTGAGGTAAAATGTGGAAACGCCCTGTGTAAATTTTAGTTTCCAGTCTAGCTTGGTACTGAATCCTCTGAAAAAGCAAGTCATATGCTCTGAAACAAATGCATCTGCCAGATACTTGGAAAGGTTTCATCACCTCTGCGCTCAGCGTTTCAGCGATGTTTGCAGAGTTGTTGAATAGTAATGTTTGATACTGCACTCGATACAAAATATTTAATGTACAGACCAGTGCAACCATGTGGGGTTTCCAGCAGATACCAGAGGGACATAATTCTGCAGAGACGTGAGGCACCATGCAGTTTGGCTGAGGCCTAGAGACAAAAGGAAGGAGCTCTTGTGAGCCATCTAAGAGGGAGTAGCTTGCAATCAGAGATAACTTTAGAACATGGATGTGGACGTTATCCATTTGGCCCAGCTGAGAACAATAAAAATTGAACCCAGGGTTAACTCAGTGAGGGAGATAGGCCAGGCCCAGGGAATGCTCCTGAAGAGCTCAATCTTGGCTTGGACCTCCTGGGCTTTGCTTTTTGGCTGCATCCAGGTCCCCCCATCTCCTGAGCCCTGCCCCCGCCCCAGGCCCACCCTAAGAGCTGCCCTTCCTTCAGCAGATTCAAGTACTGTTTCTCTGACAAATGCATGAAGTCCTCAGGTGTTTGAAGGGATAGTTCTAAGTAAATGAAAACAATCACAAAAATAAGCACAAGCACGGATGCTTTACATGAGATTACAAAGAGGAGAGAGGATTGATGGCTCCACAGTTAAGCCTAAGGGTAGACTGGAATTGATGGGGTCTGAGGCCTGCTGAGCTTCTGTAACAGGTGGTCACTGTGGACCCCAGGCTTCCTTCTCTTGGATTTTAGGTCATCCTCAGTCCTCAGAGAATAGACCGTCTTAGAGGCAGGACCCCAGTTACCCTGAAATGCCCCTCCAGCTCCCTAGGTTTGCAGTCCTGCTCTCACTGACAGTTCACTCCTAAAGAGAAGCGTCTTCCCCTCTCCTGACTCAGTGTCTCAGTTGGAGTGCGGTGGTCTCCCCTTTCTTCGGGTTGGCTCTCGAGAACTACCTGGGAGGCTGCTGGGTACTCCCCATCTCTTCCTGCCTCAGAGCCTGTGCTCCCCTTTTGGACTGTCCCGATGTTTGTTTCTCTGTTGAGGGAGGAAACTCCCAGCTCTCTGCTCCTTTGAACAGCAGAGATGTGGAGACACTCTGTCACCGGTTCCAGCAGCTGGCTCAGGTTACAGCCCACCCGCTTCTTTGGGAGATTGTCTTTAGCTCATGGTCCCAGGGCAAGGGTGGGCCTATTGTTGGTCTTTTAATTAAAATTTTATAAAATATGATGTTTTAAATATCCCATGGATTTGCATACTTCCCACCAGGAATTAAGAGGGCTATTTTGTTATAGTTTAAGCCCATTGTAAAGTAGTTAATAAAAAATCCAGTGCCATGAGTTGAGAAGGTTAGAAAAATAAGATACATCTTTGTTAATACTCACTGTTATATTTATTTAAATCTACGTAGTGAATCTTCCCTCCTTTTTACCCAACAATTCTTTCCATAAAGAAAAATAATTAAGGTAATGCAACTGTGATTCAAAGCAAATATGGTATTCATCTTTTTTCTTTTTTCTGGATGCCTTTTATGTTTTAGTTTCTTACAAAGCAATTTCCAGCACTCAGATAAACCATTTGAGAGGAACAGACTTAGAATTCCATACTCAGAACTGTGGGATTTTTAAACCACAAAGGAAACCTAGAGATCCTAGAAGAGTGTTCTGTGGATGTGGAAAGTTCAAATATCCCCCAAGACTGCACAGCTAATTAGAGGCAAAGCTGGGGTAAGGACTCAGGTTTCCTGGCTCTCAACTCAAATCTCTTTCCAATATCATTTCTCAAATTCTAACATCGGAAGTTGACTGAAACGATTCACTTCACATTTCTTGTGGTTTGAAACATGAGCTTCTCAGAATCTTCAGCTTCAGTGGGGCCAGGGTAACGTGTTGGCTGCCACCGATGGAGGCCACACAGAGCCCCGGCCAGGTTGGGGTCAGGAACGTAGTTAGGAGGGAGAGATTCCACATTTAAGCTGCAGAGACAGCAGTGAGTGATGATAGAAGCAAGAAACGCCAGAGGCCCCAGGGGTCGGCCCAGGTGAGGAAACAGGTACCTCCACTCACTCCCTTTAGGTGGGCCTGCCCTGCTGCCCAGGGCTAAGTGGCTTCCCACAGTGGCTCAGAAACATCACAGTAACCCCAGTGTTTGGCGGGGATCATTTCAACTAAGAGGAAAAAACTTTTTTTTTTTTTTTTTTTTTTTTTTTTTTTTTTTTTGAGACGGAGTCTCGCTCTGTCGCCCAGGGTGGAGTGCAGTGACCGGATCTCAGCTCACTGCAAGCTCCGCCTCCCGGGTTCACGCCATTTTCCTGCCTCAGCCTCCCGAGTAGCTGGGACTACAGGTGCCCGTCACCTCGCCCGGCTAGTTTTTTTGTGTTTTTTAGTAGAGACGGGGTTTCACCGTGTTAGCCAGGATGGTCTCGATCTCCTGACCTCATGATCCGCCCATCTCGGCCTCCCAAAGTGCTGGGATTACAGGCTTGAGCTACCGCGCCTGGCCTTTTTTTTTTTTTTTTTTTTTTTTTTTTTTTTTTAAGTAAAAAGGATCTATTTGAAATTTGTCATTCCAAACTAGACTTGGAGAAAGTTGTAAATTTCACTCTTTTTATTCTGGGAGCAACTCTGTGCTTTTCTAGCTCATTCTGTTAAAAAAAAAGAAAAAGAAAAAGAAAAACAAACTGTCCCATAAATATTGAGACTGGGGCTCTCAGGTGTCTGTGCATCCTCATATAAGAACTTTGGGAAAGGATGTCACCCCTTTTTCTTCCTTTTTAATTATGCCTGTGATTTTGTGGAACTTCCTGTAAGACTCCTGTCCATATTTGCTGAAGGTAACTAAGAATTTCTTAGTGTCAAAGGCCACATGTTTAACCTAAGTAATGATACTGACTGAAAATAATTTGCCTTCTATTATAATAGCTAGGAAAGAGCTTTTATCTATCTATCTTTCTATCTGTTGATCATCTATCTATCTATCTGCCTTTCTTTTTTTCTTTTTTCTTTTTCCTTTTCTTTCTTGCAGGTGCATACCTTGGTAAAGGGCTTTTATTTTGAAATTATGTTTATGCTGTGAGATTTCTATCCCAATAGTTATCTGAGATGCTAGCAATGTTTAGGTTTAATTTTCAGACACATATTACACTAATTATGGTGTGAAATGTTTTTTTCCCCCTTCCCTTTTCAAATGTACAGATTTCTTAGCAGAATGGAAATGGTTTGTTTCCAGACATAGAAATAGGACTGGTATGCTTTGAATACCCACCTTGATGTTGATTTATATAAAGTGGATATAAAGGATATAAACCCATCTTTTAGCAGAAATATGGTTTTAACTGATAGAAAAGTAGAAAAGAATACCACAGCTATGAAAAAGAAAACTTGGCTTATTATTGAGAAGCGCTTTAGTGCTTTTGGAGTATAAATCTCTTAGTATTGACTTGGACTTGTCTGTAAGCCAAATAAATAAAACTATAGAAATTTAATGTGAATCAGTTTGGCATAAAGTAGATGATTATCTGAATATGACTTTTAATACATAAAATCTGTGGAGAAATTAAAACAGAGCGTTCACTATAAGCTATAGTCTTCCCTTGTCAGTTTCTATAATGGACCAGATAACTTTTTGTAATAATAGGGGAAAAAAACTTACATGCAAGTAATGGTTGTTATTGGTGGATTCCTAGTTCTGTCTCCATTGACTGTTTTATTCATTCTTTTCTTTTCCCTCCCTCCCTTCCTTCCTTCCTTCCTTCCTATCTTTCTCTTTCTTTCTTTCTTTCTTTCTTTCTTTCTTTCTTTCTTTCTTTCTTTCTTTCTTTCTTTCTTTCTTTCTCTTTCTTTTCTTTCTTTCTCTTTTTCTTTCTTTTCTTTTGTTGAGACTGGGTCTTGCTCCATCACCCAGGCTGTAGTGCAGTGGCCTGGTCACAGCTCACTGCAGCCTCGAACTTTTGGTCTCAAGAGATCCTCCCATTGCAGCCTCCTGTGTAGCTGGGACTCCAGGCGCATGATACCATGCCTGGGTAATTTTTTTATTTTTAGTAGAGACAGGGTCTCGTTATGTTGCCCAGATTGGTCTCGAACTCCTGGTTTCAAGTGATCCTCCCACCTCGGCCTCCCAAAGTGTATTTGCTCATTCTTGAAACATTTATTGAGTATTTAGCACATAGCTAGAAATAGTAAGACGTATCTCCTGTTCTCAAAGGAATTTGCAATCTGATGGGGTAAAGAAGGGCATGTGGGTACAGGAGAGTTTTAGATAATGGAGTTAGGGTTGACTAACTGTTCAGACGGGTCTCAGAGTGGTTTATAAGGTCACCATGGTACAGGATCAGACCTCGGGTTTGCAAGTCCAGAGATGGAATTTGGTCACCCAGAGTGTTTCAGGCTCGGGAACTGACTTGTTGCAGGCAACCCCAGAAGAGCACAAACCAGAATGTCATTTTATTTTATTAATATGCATTGAGAACTAGAATTCACAAGCAGATCAGAATATTATATTGGCTGTGTATTTTCTCCCAGTAGGAAAGTCTAAATGGGAAGCATATTATAAATAAGTGGCTCGGTGAGACTGTACTCAGAGCAAGGGCAATGAATTAGAAGACCTTAGCAGCTGATGGTATCAAACATTGACGGCCCCATTGGTGCCAAGCCTAGTAGTCCTCCCCTCCCCCATGGGTCCAGCCTAATAGGTTCCAGCCTTTCCTTTATTATTTATTTATTTATTTTTTGAGACAGGTTCTCATTCCGTCACCCAGTCTAGAGTGCAGTGGCATGGTCTTGGCTCACTGTGACCTCCACCTCCTGAGTTCAAGCGATTCTCATGCCTCAGCCTCTGAAGTAGCTGAGACTGCAGGCGTGCGCCATCACGCTGCCTGATTTTTTGGTAGAGATGGGGTTTCACCATGTTGGCTAGGCTGGTCTTGAACTCCTGATCTCAAGTGATCTGCCTGCCTTGGCCCCCACAAAGTGCTGGGATTACAGGTGTGAGCCACCGTGCCCAGCTCCAACCTTTCTCTTAAACAGTGATAGAGACACTGACAGAATTCCTCTAGCCATGGAAGCCTGGTTCTTTCTGTTGGCCTATTATCCCAGATATGGAATTTTAGTGCTGTTTAGTTCAAGGTCAGTGAGAATTCTAGGCAGTTTTTCCTTTGACTTAAGTTTTTAGTTCTAGGATTTAATAGATTTATTTATTTATTTATTTATTTATTTATTTATTGGCAAAGAGTTAATCTCATTCATTATATCTCAATTTTGTGCTTTGAACTTCCCAAGGGCAAGTTTATCTCCATGTTTCTCTTAGTTTTGTACTGAATATAACTTGTGCTCATCCTTTACAATTTAGCTTAAGCTAATTTTAGCTTTCCCTCAGTGTACCTTTTCTCGATGTCCTCTTCTCTACCTTATTGAATTTAGACTCCCCTATTTTCTATCTCATATCCTGTGCTTCTGTGCTCTTTTCTCTATACTCTTCTGTACTTACCATACTCTAATAATTATTTCCTCATCATTCTCTTTCATCAGACTGTAAGTTTTAAAAGAATAGCAACTATATTTTATTAAAGTTTGTGTCTGCAGCTTCTAGCTCAGTGTCTGGAAGAAGGTAGGGACCCAGTAAGGTGTGGATAGATGGATGGATGGATGGATGGATGGATGGATAAAGTAATATTTATGCTGAGTCCTTAAATGATCAGTAGAATATTTTTCATAAGACACTACAAACTACTCTCAAGATCCAACAGGCATTTACTGCATCTTACTTGACCTCTTTCGTGGCATTGAGTAGAAGGGAGACTGTGGAAACGAGATTGCAGCATAGTGTGTCTCCTCAGTGCTTCTGTCGTAACTCTGTAGTGTAGCTAGTATTTGAAATCCATTTTCATGAAAATGGCAGTATTCTTCAGTACTATAACTTGGAGGTATTCCTAGTGTCTTACAATCTTGTTTTGGTTTTCTGTTGTTTAGTAACAAACCACCCCAAAGCCTAGTAACTTAAGACAATAATTTATTATTTTTTGCAATTCTAAAATCTGGTCAAGGCTCAACTGGGTGGTTCTTCTGTTTTACACTGTAGGAACTGGAATGTCCAAGATATTTCCTTGCTCACATTGTGGTATCTTGCCTGGGGTGGCTGAGACCAGCTGGGGGATGGTGGGGCATCTTGTATATATCCTCTCTTTATGGGTAGCTTGTACTTCCTGTTACCATGGTGGTCTCAAGATGATAGAACTTCTTATATGGTGACTGGCTTCCAAGAAGGAGGTAGTGGAAGCTCCCAGTTTTTCTGAAGGCTAGGTTTGGGTGCGGTGCAGTGGCTCATGCCTATTATCCCAGCACTTTGGGAGGCCAAGGTGGGAGGATTGCTTGAACCCAGAAGTTCAAGACCAGTCTGGACAAAATGGTGAGACCCCCATCTCTATAAAAAATATAAAAATTAGCCAGGCATGGTGGTTCATGCCTGTGGTCCCAGCTACTTGGGAGGCTGAGGTGGGAGGATCACTTGAGCTCAGGAGGGTGAGGTTGCACTGAGCTGTGATTGCCCCACTGCACTCCATCCTGGGTGACTGAGTGAGATATTGTCTCAAAAAACACCACCACCAACAAAGGCTAGGCTTAGAACTGATGATCATTCCTTCTATCTCATTTTGTTGGTGAAAGCCAGCCCAGATTTAGGGAGAGGGGAGACAGACTGTGCCTCCTGGCTAACAAGGGGAAACCCTGTCTCTACTAAAAATACAAAAAATTAGCCGGGTGTGGTAGCAGGTGCCTGTAGTCCTAGCTAATTGGGAGGCTGAGGCAGAAGAATGGCATGAACCCAGGAGGCAGGGCTTGCAGTGAGCCGAGATCGCGCCACTGCACTCCAGCCTGGGCAACAGAGTGAGACTCTGTCTCAAAAAATAAATAAATAAATAAATAAATAAATAAATAAATAAATTAAAAAGAAAAAGAAAATGAAACCTTAAGCTCAGTTATTGAGGTAGACAGGATGCTACCCCTGCCTTGTCATTTTATTTAAAAGAAGCATTTAAGCCTAATGAACAAGAACAGTTCTAATGTCCCTTGGAGGGGAGGTTTCCCAGTTCATAGATTTGTTTAGCAATTACTGATTGAGGATCTTCTGTGTTTCTAGTTATCTATGCTCTTAGGCACTGGGGATGTGGCAGTGAACAAGAACAGATGTAAATGACAAGAGATGGGTGGTGGTGATGGTTGCACAATTGCATGAATATACTTAAAGCCACTGTATACTTCAAAATGTTTAAAATGGTAAATTTATGTATATTTTACCACAATAAAAGCAGTTAAGGCAAGTAAGACGCTATGTCATGGGACTAGATCAAGCACTTGGGGGTGGGATGTTAGGGACTTTGAAAGGGGCCTCTACCCTGCAGGAAGGGCTGGCTGGAGGGATCTGTGGGCGCCTGATCCAGAAAGAAGCAGGAGCTGTGACCCAGCCTGGCTTTGAAACTTGAGGTTGCCAAATGGAATCTGTTGTGTGTGACCGAAGGAGGCAGCTGCACTGGATGGGGGAAATTGGAGGGACTCTGTGGGTGCCAGGCCCAGCTGCAGGGCACACAGCTGCACTCTGAGGCTGGCACCTGCCTCCTTCACTTACCCAAGGCTTTTCCTCCTGTTTTTGTTTCCAGACGGCCATCCTGAGACGACAGGGTCGATACATATGCTCAACAGTGCCTGCGAAGGCGGAAGAGGAAGCACAGAGCTTGTTTGTTACAGAGGTAAGGCTCTTTCCTGTATTAATTTACATTTTAAAGTCATTTCCCCCTAACTGCCTCTTTTTCTTTAAATTTCAAAATTGTCAAGAAAGTGTCAAAGGGTAATTATATTTCTATGATGGATGTTTGAATACGAGAATAATGTGAAGTTTTCAGACTCTGAAACTTGGACAGAAATGTCCACAGGGGCTATTTCTTTTTTACATTTTTATTATTTTTAAAATTTTACTTAGTTGGAGGGGGCTATATCTGACTTCAAAAAGTGAATTCCACAGAATTTATCTCATGGGCTTAAAATAAGCAGTAACTTATAAATGAATTCACTGGAAATCTGTGGGAGGCCTTGTTATTGATACTGTTTTTAAGGGTGACACACACACTTATGTATCATTTATTTCATTTATACAAAATATTTGCAAGTTATTTTCGACTAGTTTAGTATTCATGAAGTACTAGCTGATAATAAGCGAGATCTATTACTAGTCAATATATATTATTATATATATTGATTACTTTATATATTCCTGATCAAGATACATTGATTAATATTACTTTTGTTTGAAAATACAAATAAAATTATGGAGGAAAGAGAAATTATTTACTGTTTTATTTTTATTTTTTGAGACAGAGTCTTGCTCTGTTGTCTAGGCTAGAGTGCTGTGGAGCAATCTCGGCTCACTGCAACCTCTGCCTCAAGTGGTTCTCCTGCCTCAGCCTCCCGAGTAGCTGGGATTACAGGTGTACACTACCACACCTGGCTAACCTTTGTATTTTTAGTACGGACAGGGTTTCACCCTGTTGGCCAGGCTGGTCTCAGACTCCTGACCTCAAGTGATCTGCCCACCTTGGCCTCCCAAAATGCTGGGATTACTGGCATGAGCCACTGTGCCTAGCCAGAAAGAGAAATTATTATAATTTAGATTGTTTGCTTCAGTTTTCCCCCTTGGAGTGTTTCTTTTTTCCTTCAGGTAATTTTTGGTAGGAAGGATTAATCAGGTGTTTTAGTTTTGTTTCTTTAAGTTTCTTTAAAAATAATGATTTTTTAAATCCTGGTTTTTCTAGTTGATATTTAGATCATAAATATGCCCATCAATGAAACTGATTTTTATATAGCTTATATAAGGAAGCTATATATACTCTTATAAATAAAGACCAATTAAATAACAATATTTAATTTCCATTGAGATTTTTTAAAAATTAAATATAAAATTAAAAAATTTTAAGTGTGTTCTCTCATCTTTCTGAGAAAGTAACTTCCTTTCTTACCTCCTTTGCCACTATATTAGTAAACTTAATTCCAGACAAATACAGCCAGATGTGTTTGTGAATGTAGTTATAAATGTCTTTTTAAGGCAGGTAGTGGCAAACTATTACCTACAAGCAAAATCTAGCCTGTAGCCTATTTTTGTAAATAAAGTTTTATTGTAAAGCAGCCAAGCACATTTGTTTACATATTGCCTATGGCTACTGTCACCGTGCAACTCAAAGTTAAGTTGTTGTAACAGAGATCATATGACCCTCAAAGCTGAAAATATTTATGATCTTGCCTTTTGCACATAAAGTTTGTTGACCCATGTTTTAAAGCATGTGGCAAAATTAATTGCTAACTCAGTTCTCCCAGTTGATTAAAAAAATATGGTTTTTTGAGGGAGAATTCTCCATTAAGTTATTTAATCACTGCAGGTTGAGCAATAGCTGCTTCATCCTATGCTGCTGGAGCCAACATAACTAAACACTTTTGGGACCCTTCCACTTGGGTGGAGTGAACATCACTTCCTCTTCATCCTCTGATCCAGAGAATGACCTAATGGCTTAAAACAAAGCAAAACAAAGCAGAAAAAAACTTCAAAAACTTTTCAGTGTAACTTCAAAATATTATTGAATTTCACAGGTTTGAAATGTTAATCATGTAATCAGTCAGTCACATTCCTGTCTTTTTGGAGGTACAGTTCTCCAGATCTGGATTTCTGGACTCCTTATCTCCTAGACTTTCTACATCCCCGGAGGAGTGGGGGTTTCTTGCCTCATTCTGTGCTTCTGCTTTGGAATTTAGCCAATGCCTGCTATGTAGATAGTCAACACTGGCTTGTTAAATCAATGGATCTCTAAATACTTAGCCAGATTCACTGTGGAGTTTTTTTTTTTTTTTTTTTTTTTTTGTATGTGCAATTCCTTATAATTATAAATATTTGAACATAATAAAGTGTAATTATTTTCCCCATTTTGCCTAAGGTATTAAAATCTTGGCCAGGCGTGGTGGCTCATGCCTGTAATCCCAGCACTTTGGGAGGCTGAGGCGGGTGGATCACGAGGTCAGGAGTTTGAGACCAGCCTGACCAACATGATGAAACCCCGTACATACTAAAAATACAAAAAGTAGCCGGGCATGGTGGTGTGCGCCTGTAATCCCAGCTACTCAGGAGGCTGAGGTAGGAGAATCGCTTGAACCCGGGAGGCAGAGGTTGCAGTGAGCCGAGATTATGCCACTGCACTCCAGCCTGGGTGACAGAGCAAGATTCCATCTCAAAAAAAAAAAAAAATCTGGGCTCTCTTCATAAATGCATTTCATGCTGGTTTATTTAGTTTTTAATTGGGCAGGTACATTTTATACTTCAGAATAGTTTTAATGTCCTGCAGGAGACTTGGTGGTACAACTTTAGTTCCAGTGCTTGTTGAAAAACCGCTGTGGCTCTTTGAAGAGAATAGGATCACGCCTACGAGACCGTGTCATACGTAGTCAGGCCTGACTACTTAACTGTGCCAGTGGACCTAGGGGCAGTAGTGGGAAAATCCAAAACTATGGATTATTATGAAATCTGATTGGTTTTGGAATGCAATTTTGAGTGTATAATACTTTAAATGTGAAAATGCTTTGAGAAATCTAAAAACAATCATTTTCAAGGATAAAGTAGCATTTTAAAATATTCGTGTCTACAGAGTAAAAAAATGGAAGAGTTGGCCAGCTCCAAAATGTGACTCTGCGCTTAGCCCTTCTCTGCTATTTGTTCCACCTCTCAGAACGATTTTAAAAACTTACATTACCTTCACATCACACCCTTGCCAGTAGAGTGCTTATTGTAGAGCCTGGCACAAAATCAGCATTTACTGCTGTTGCAATTTTTATTTTCATGATTTTGAGGTGGAGGGATTTGCTTCAGAAAGCCTTCAGGCATGGCCTATGACACAGATGGAAAGGTTGACAGTAGAAACGATGAAGTGAAAGAAGCAGAATAGAGATGTTGTTCATGTTAGTTACAGCCGGAGTCAAATAAACTAGATAAGGCATAAATACATTGATCTACCTATATTTTCATGGATTCACTCCTGCTTTCTTTCCCCCCACGCTGAAGTCTGCACATATATAGTCAAGTACTGACTGTACAGAAGATCATTTGAGCTAAGCTGATTTTAACTAAAATTCTATAGTTTTTGATTTTGACTCATTCATATTTGAAGATCTGGTGGATGTGGCATTAAAATCTTAGGCTTTATGCACTACTGGAGGATCTTCATGGGTAGATGAACGACAGACACCAGGCTGGCCCATTGAATCTGTCATGTGGCGAGGTAGTTTGAATGAGGTCTGTGTAGGTTAGGTCACTAATAGAATCCTTGGTAGTGCAGGACTACATTAAACATTCTGTACACACACAGATGAAAATGTCATCGTGTTAACATTAATTGGAATCTAAACCTTTCTTCCTAATTATTTCACTCTTTTCCTTATGAATGGAAAGAAAAACTGAGGGCAAATTTACATGAGAATATTAACTAACAGAGCTAGCTACTTCTAGTATTAGTAAATACCATGAATGCGTCTTTAAGTTCACGCATCCTGTTCACTTTCATGTCATAGTAGAGGCCACATGGCTTTTTAAGCACCAGGTGCTTAGTCTGAAATAGTCCATTGTTAGGTAAATGTCATAAGGTTAGATGAAGTTGTCTACTTGTAAAACCTGCTCTCAGATCATTAATGATGATAACTTAAAGTGATACTGCCCCCAAGGGTAATGTTTCAATGGTTCAAAGTCCCGAGCTTCACAGGAATCTCTGGTGGTGGAATTTCAGGCATTAGCTGGTTGATGGGAAAGATTTTTTTTTTGATGTTTGTATGGGTATGCCTTCACAATCTTTCCCAAGTGTTTTCCAAAAGTCGTCACATACCTCTCTGTTTTTTACTTTCTATTTTTCAAATCCCCCTTCAATAGTGCATCAAAACCTATAACTCTGACTGGCATCTTGTGAACTATAAATATGAAGATTACTCAGGAGAGTTTCGACAGCTTCCGAAGTGAGTAAACTATATTATACACATAGGGAAAAGTGTACTTGAAATGCTTGCGGGGAGGTATGTAACTTCCTATGCAATCAGAGTAATTGGGGAAAACATTTCTGGATGGTTTATGTGTATGTGGTATAACTATTGTTTACAGGGCCTTTGATTGTAAGACTCAAACATGCTGCTTTGGTATTGCTAGGTAGTAATAAACGTGTGGGTGGTTTAATTATGTCCAGTGGTTCTTTTCAGGGTACCACTGATAATAGGTGAAATTTTTTCACTATGAAATATAACACAAAGAAAATGTAAGTGTACTGAAATATGCTGCAGTGTATTTTTTCCTTGAAAAGAATATTTTGAGGAAGATAATTATAAAGAGCATTTTACATTGAATAAATTTTATGTTTTAAAAAAAAGTAAATCAAGAAACAAGCATTTTCCCAGTTAAAAAAATTTTTTTTTACCTCCTTTAAAGTATTAACTTATTCTAGACTGTACCAAAAGCAAGTGTATTTAGATTGAATAGTGGTGGCTAAAGTGAATCAGGTATTGCCTTGACAGACTATCTGTTATAAAAGGGTCCATTTTGTATTGCTTTAAAGGAATACCTGAGGCTGGGTAGTTTATAAAGAAAAGAGATTTATTTATTTATTTATTTATTTTTGAGACAGAGTCTCACTCTGTCACCCAGGCTGGAATGCAATGGCACGATCTCGGGTCACTGCAACCTCCACCTCCCAACTTCTCCCACCTCAGCCTCCTGAGTAGCTGGGATTACAGCCATGTGCCACCACGCCCGGCTAATTTTGTGTTTTTAGTAGAGACGGGGTTTCACCATGTTGTCCAGGCTGGTCTCAAACTCCTGACCTCAGGTGATCCACCTGCCTCTGCCTCCCAAACTGCTGGGATTACAAGTGTTAGCCACCTTGACTGGCCAAGAAAAGAGATTTATTTCACTCATAGTTCTGCAGGTTGTACAAGAAGGATAGCACTGGCTTCTGCTCAGCTTCTGTTGAAGACTTTTGTGCTGCTTCAAAACATGATGGAAAAGGTCAAAGGGGAAAGTTGGCACTTATGAAAAGAGACCAAAGAGGAGGAGGAACCTCACTTTATAACAACCCATTCTCTTGGGTACTAATCCATTTCAGCAACAAGCAATCCCATCTTGCCAGGAACAAGAATTCACTCATTACTGTGAGAATAGCACCAAGCCTCTCATGATGGATCTGCCCCATGACCCACTAGGCCCAATAATGCAACACTGGGGACCAAATTTCAATCTGAGTTTTGGTGGGAATAAAAACCATATCCAAACCATAGCAGTTGGCAAATTGAAGTGTACTTGATTTTGAGAAAATTGAAAGCAAATCGTGATGGATTATGTTTTAAAACTAACCATCACCAATGAAAATATTACTTGAGACCTGATTAATGTATTTTTCTTTGTGTTTGTTACATCTTTGAGCTGGAACCTTTTATGCTGTTCTTAGTGGACCTAGCTGTTTGTTTTTCCTCCGTGTGTGGCTTTGCCACTCCTTAAGTGTGTTCGGCCAGTTCCCTGATTGCCTCTTTTTAAACCTCAGCCAGGAACACTCCCTCCTAGCATTATCTTCTCCAGATGGGTGTGCTCTTTAGTTCTATATTTACCCAATCCTCCCTTAGGGATTTTTTAATTCTTCCCATTGGATTGGCTTAGCCCATCTTTGTTGATCCTATTGTTCATAGTCTAAGGGTTGAAATATATCAGACTATGTGATGTCGTGTACTTACTATCTATTAGACTGCTGGTACATTTTCCCTATTGGCGTTAATGAGCATTTCCAAATGTGCGACGAGAAAGAGAGGGAGAATTGTAAAGTGATGAAGAACACAGATTCTGTGTTCTGCCTTGGACAACTCTGCCCTCTGTAAGCCTGATTTACCTCATCTGTTAAATGGCCTTAACAACAGTCACCATCATTAAAGGATTAAATGAGAGGGCACATGAGAAGTGCACAGGGCCTGGCACCTCATACCCATTGAGTAAATGCAAGCTGCTATTGATATTGGTGTCTTGTTTTTGTTGTGGTTAATACCATCATTGTTAATCAGTTTCAATGCAACAACTCAATCTTCCTGTTTTTCCTCATAAACTTTGTATTAAAAGTTATTCTACCAAGTCTTTGTTTATTAAAAACTAATTACTTTCTTACTTTTAATATGCCTGCTGCCTCCCCAGAAGCTATGCTGTCTTTTCCACATAGCTTTTTGGAGCTTTGTTACTCCAGTCTCTTGGCTTACCCACCTTGAGAAGCACGGGCATAGATGGTTTTATTCTTTGTCTGAATAGAGAAGCTGGGCCATCTTTGGATTTAGTAAAGGCTGGGCCCTCTGATGGAAGAGGAAATGCAAAGCCTCTTCTTTGACTAGGCATTTCTAAAACAAATTTTCTTTGTTGTTTTTATAGCAAAGTGGTCAAGTTGGATAAACTTCCAGTTCATGTCTACGAAGTTGATGAGGAGGTCGACAAAGATGAGGTGGGATACCTGCTTGCTGTTGCTTCTCTTTTCACTCTAGATTTAAACATGAATTTTACAGACTTAAAAGATTAGTTAGAAAATTACCGACATTTAGCCAAAATAGGCATTGGAGTGTTACATGAAACAGAATAATTTTTTTAAAATGTTATTGATTGATTGGAATGAGGTCTCTGTTTCAACTTTACTGCTTAGCATTTCATGTTCTCTTGGTTGTGTTTATTTGTTCTGAGATCATTTTCAAAAACTTGGATCAGATCTGGCTACACTGTTAAAAGATATCAAGATGACTTAGACCTTGAATTTAGGTTGTTTTTCAACAGATCTCAAAACAGCTGCCAGCCAGTAGATTTAAATGGCTATTTCTTCAATGATTGCTTTTAGTGAGTGAAGTCTGATTTTATCAAGCCCACTCCCCCTATTCCTAGAGAAAACTCATGGCTAAAGAAGTATGTAAAGGGAGTGGGGCATTGAGGTGAGTCTGCCCACCGAGTGAGGGAAACCTCACAAGAAGACAGTGCCCATCTCTGCGTTTCTTATCCTCCCCATTGGTTGTTAAGTGTCCCATTGTGAGTTCAGGTTTTTCGTTTTTAAAAAATGTGTCAGCTGAGCTATAACATTAGCCACTCATTAAGCAATGTGCATGCAGCAGATTGTTTTAGAAACTAGTTTTAAAACAGTTCTAAGAAAAATGACTGCTCATTCAAAATGAACAATATATTGGGAACTTGGAGCTGATTAGCATGAATAGTGACAGGAGGACCAATGGAAATACAGCATGTAAGGGCATGCACTAAACTGTAAAATCCTAGATGGTAAGTTATTTCTATTATGCTGTTAATAGAAATATTAAAACCGCCAATATTAATGTTGAGATGGTCCCAGACAAAGCATATGATGCGTCTTTCTGCAATTGCCTGTGTGATTACGAAAGCTTTGCCAGATTTTGTGTGTGTGTGTGTATTTTTCGTCTGTCTATTCTACATACAAATGTGTGCTTAACATATTTGTAGCAGCAGGTGGCAGCTCCATGCTCTTCTCCTTAAACCCAGGTCTTGCGGCATGGGGGTCTGTGCTAAAAAAGCAGGTCTCTTCACTTCTCTCAGCTCTTTCCTTTCACTTCTCTGACTCCCCCTTTCTTCCTTTCTATCCCTGCTTGCATTCTTGCCTGTCTCTCCTTCTTTTTTCTCTCCATCATTTTTATCTCTCCTTTCTGTATTGCCTCGCATTTCCTCCCTTTCTTTATTCACCTTTCCCTGAACTAAGCCTCTGGGAAGGTTTCCAGGAATGTGCTTTTGTCCTCTGACTATAGGGGAGTGTAATTTGAAAACATTTTTTCATGAAATCAGGCAAGACCTTCCAACTTGAGTGGTCAGTTGAAGTATGTCCTTTCTGTGGCTCATTAAACACTGACAAATAAAAATTTGGACAGGAGCTAGCTTTGCCTTTAATGGAATAAAGTTTTCAGAAATGTAGGCAGGTCTCTCTCTTTTACCACTAAGTGGACTTTCATGTGACTTGTAGGCATTGGTGTCAATGGGTACTTCAGTACAGGGGCAGTGGACAACTTGGCACAAAGGGAATGACCTTCCCATTGACCAAACTCACAGCAAGTAACCCAGGTAATAACGGGAGGTTGACTGGTGGTGTTTTCCTTCTCTCCTAGGATGCTGCCTCCCTCGGTTCCCAGAAGGGTGGGATCACCAAGCATGGCTGGCTGTACAAAGGCAACATGAACAGTGCCATCAGCGTGACCATGAGGGTGAGGACGCGCATCACTTTGCCCTCCCCTCTCACAGCCCTTTCTTCCATAGAGCTCTAGAACAATGCTCAAGATGAATGTGCATGCTGTTCTTCCCCACAAAAGGGACATTGTCTGGTTCCTAGGATGCTCCCCTGGTGATAGCACCCCAATTGGCAGTCTCATCCACCCACTTTCCCTCACTGTCTTCTGACCACCAGCATAAGGAGACCATCCCTCGGCTGGTGTGAAGGTGCAGTCACTGACAATAGGCTTTCTTCTCTATACTAACTGAAAAGTGTTCCTTAGTACCTCACAGAATGTCACCAAGGGACATATCTGTCATGCCAATCCTGAGCCCTTCTGTGGAGGTGTACTGCAACAAGTAAAGCAAAAATTGAGGACGAAAAAAGAAAATAGTTGCATAGAGGAGAAGGTTGCAGAGAAAGAAGTCACACCAATAGAAGAAGCTATTCAGGAGAAAAGTGGGACCAGAGAAACATCAGGATTAATAACAAAGGGAATAGAAACAAGCGAGTCAGGGAGATAAAAATTAAGGAGGAAATGTGACTGTCATTACCCTGAGGCTGGAAAATCATTCAGCGTCTTGAGGCAAAAAATAGTTCCCATTCTCTGAGCAAGAAACCCTGGGGATTTTAGAGAAAGTTTCTGTCCTTCTGTGCTGCATCCCAAATTGGAAGTCCCTGCACTGCTTTTGGGTAGCTATGTAAAATCTCCGATTCCGTGGGTGAGAAAAATGACCCATGGATATTAGGGGAACCACCTCCTCAGAGCTGAGATGCAGTGAGCTTCTTAGATGGGATGGGGAGTCTTAACCCCGCAGTAACCTGGAGCGTCAGCTAGAGTGAGAACGGAAACAGGTGTTATGTATGTGTGTAGTCATAAGTGGGTTATTGATAGAGATTGTGTCCCTCTTCATTTTGAAAGAATCGCTGTGTGTGTATTTTTCTCTCAGTCATTTAAGAGACGATTTTTCCACCTGATTCAACTTGGCGATGGATCCTATAATTTGAATTTTTATAAAGATGAAAAGATCTCCAAAGAACCAAAAGGATCAATATTTCTGGATTCCTGTATGGGTGTGGTTCAGGTAAATATGAAAAGAGTTTTGTCGTTAGTTTTCTTATCTGCAGTAGTGCTTATGTGTAAATAAAAAATAGCAGATTTAAGCAAACACTTCTAAAAATGGCAATACGCATGGTAGAAATATAACATCTAACTTTAAATGAGGAAAGTCTTGTTTTTCATCATTATAGAAGACGAAAGGGATAATGTAGAGGCAAGATTATGCTGTGGCAGGCAGGAGCACTCTGGCTCGGCCACTTTATAGCTGCGTGACCTTTAACAGGCTACTTAATTCAGATAATGAGAATGTTTCTTTAATATGGCAAATGAGCACATTGGATGAATCAGTGCAGGAAAATATTTAAAACACTTCATAGTATCTCAGTGGTGATTTTTGTCGCTAGCATTATAGTACCACTGGCCATGTAGATCAGTAAAGAGATTAGATTTCAGCGCAGATTGAGTTCAAATCCCTGCTCCTCCACTTACCAGCGCTGTAACCTTGGAGATGTTATTTAACCTCTCTGTACCTCAGTTTCTTCATTTGTTAAATAAGGATAATGGCAGTACCAAATATGGTTACTGAGAGGGTTAATTCATTACACATGTAAAGAGCTTAGAACAGTGGCAACAAATGGTAAGCATTTGGTCAATATTAGATAGTTTTGTAATCATAGGGCTGTTGTACTTTTATATCATAGGGCTTATGTACTTATCCTTTAAAATTTTTGTTAATTATACATAATACATGAATGTATTTTTATTGTGAAAAATCAGATAATACACATAAAGTGAAAGTCCTTCTGGACGCCTTCTCCCCTCTTTAGTCTCTCTTCTCTGAGGCGAGCTACTACCAGTTTTGCGTGCATCCTTCTGTAGCTTTTTAGCATTGTCTTTGGAAGAGAGTTTTCAGTTTCCCTGTCCATCATCTGTCCATCTGTCCATCCATCCATCTGTCCACCCCTCCATTCATCCAGCTTTGCCACTTTCAAGGAAGATTTAAGGCAGCAGCTTACAAGCATACACAGGACATGGGATAGCATAAACTTAAAGTGGGGGTGAAAGCAGAAAGATGAACAGGGGGTTGGGATAAGGGTGAGAGAAAATAGAGTTAAGGAGAAAGCATATGTTTTGAAGATCTAACACCTGCTATGGGTGGGCCACCACCTGGGCTCTGTGCCTTCTCACTTGGAGACCTGTTCAGTCGCACAATTCACAGTGCACATAAGATACAGACAATTCAATTAGTCAGAAGCTGCCCCAGTAGTCTCAGAATGAAGATCATTCAGGCGTTTTTCTCAGGGTCCCTCTCAGACAGAAGACTCTGTGATTGATGAACAATCTTCCTAACAACCCCTCACAAAAGATTCAGTCACCATTATCAAAGAATTCTCTCTTCAAATGATTCCATGGTGGCTGATCACATCGGCCTGTAGCTCGATTCTGTAAGGAGATTGTTTGGTGGGGCCAGTGTTACACAGCTATCTGGTTTGACCAGAGGTATACTTGTTATGTATTTGCGTGTTTACCCAAAATTAAAGTGCATTTTCTTCCAAGGAATACATTTGTCCGATTGAAACAGCCTAGCCGGGCACAGTGGCTCATGCTTGTAATCTCAACGCTTTGGGAGGCAGAGGTGGGTGGATTACCTGAGATCAGGAGTTCAAGACCAGCCTGACCAACATGGTGAAATCCCATCTCTACTAAAAATACAAAAAATAGCCAGGTGTGGTGGCGGGTGCCTGTAATGCCAGCTACTCAGGAAGCTGAGGCGGGAGAATCGCTTGAACCTGGGAGGTGGAGGTTGTAGTGAGCTGAGATTGCGCCATTGCACTCCAGCCTGGGCGACAGAGCAAGACTCTGTCTCAAAAAAAAAAAAAAAAAAAAAAGCCCAGCAGTGCTGAAGGGCAATGCTTCACCTCTGCATCACCCTCACCCACTCACATCCTATTCCCTTGAAATAGTAGTGGTGCTAGATCACAAGTGTTCACTGCTGTTTCTTCATTCATTGGTTTTGGACGTCATTGCATGACTTCTGTGCTGGTAGATAGGATTTTAGCTCCTGGCACCCTCCTTTGGCCTCTAATCTGGATGAATTGCTTTCCCTGCCCCGCATACCTGCCATCTAGACATTCGGCCTATCTTCCTCCCTGTGTTGGGCTTCCTGTTTCTAGAACCTTATGCCTTCCTCTTTCTTGTTCTACTTTCTTATTTTGGAGAAGCACATCTTCTGCAGCTTTCTAAGGAATTGTGTGTGAGATGTTAATTTTTTGAGAATGAGGGTATCTGTTCATATCTTTATTTTTGCATTCATGCTTGACTCATAGTTTGGCTAGTTATAAAGTTCAAAGTGAAATCATTTTACCTTGGAATTTCAAGGGTATCCCATTGCCTTCTAGTTTCCACTGTTGTTTGGAGGATTCTGATGTTATTCTGAATCCCTGTTCTTTGTGGTCTTCTCTTCAGTGTTCTAAAATTTTGGTGGTTGTGTCTTGATTTTTATTTTATGTTTTGGTAAGCTTTTTTGTTAAGATATAACATATAAAGAGAAAATAAGGTATAACATATAAATAGAAAATAAGGTATAACATATAGAAAACATATACCTAATGCATGTGTGACTCGGTGGATCTTTCTGGAGCTCTGCTCTCTCTTACCTTTGTGCTATTTTATTTCCTGTCATTTTGGAGACTCTGCCCTGCATATTCTGGCCACCTTGGTCTTCCCCAGGTCTGGTCAGTGTCTTCTCCTCAGCAAGATGGCAGGGCTCTGTTTGGATTCCCCTTCCTGTGCCGCAATTCAGATACTGCCTCCAGGCAGAAAGCTGAGGCGATGTGGGGCTCACCTCATGTCTTTCCCTTCTACAAAGGAAGGGCTGCACTGCCTTTTGCCCCCTATCTAAAAACTGTTATTTCATGTATTTTGTCCACTTTTCTACCAATGATGGTGGGAGAGTAAGTCCAGATCCTGTTTCTTCCTCACAGTCAGCTGTGGAAGGGAGGGGTCAGAATCAGATGTCTGCAGGGACCAAGGAGGTAAATTAAGTGACAGAGAGGCCTGGTTGCAAATCAACAGGGAATGCTGGGGTGACCTGGAGCCCAGTGCTCCATTTAAAGGGGGCATCTGCTGCCCATCTGCAGCTGGTACCGCCAGGAGGAACCCCCAGCTCAAAGGTGCCAGATCATCTGGTTTCTCAAAAAGCGAGAAATACAGAATTTGAATTAAACTTTGGTAACTTCAATTATTGGTAACTAATTTTAAAAACCACTTTGAAAAATAAGCGAAAAACACGAAAAGGTAATTTGAGAGGATTACAAAAAAGCAAACAAACAAAACACCGCTGTGTAGTATCCCCACCCCACCGAAAAAAAGAAAAAAAGAAAAAAAGAAAAAAAAAAGGTAAAATACATGAAAGTGTATTTGGGCCCAAGATCAAGAGTGTAGCACCGCTTAATGCTCACTGAAAATTATTTTCAGTCAACAGCAAATGTGGATGTCTCTCAGCTGGCAATTCAGCCTCCACTGAAAGCCACCACTATGAACAACCTCATTATATCAGAGGATGTTTATTGACAGTGTTTATGAAGTAAGGAGTGCCAGAGTGATGTTTCAATGACAGTAAATTAACTTCTTGGGTGGGATTCCCAGGTAGGAGTTTTATTTGTATTCTTTAGTCAAAAGACCGTTAAGTTACTTTTTAGCTGAATTTTCTGGCACTGACTTTAAAAAGAAGGTTAAAGCAAACCTAAATATATTTGGTAACCTCATTTTTTAAAGTAAGAAGTAATTGTTTTTGTTTTATAAGAGAGTTTTGTTGCATGTTTTTGGCCCAGGGGACAGCTGTCTATAAGTACAACAGCCCTGAGCTATCCATTAGTCTCTGGGGTGCATTTCAAAATCTAAGATTCTGATTTCAATGGAAGTCTCTTCCTTCAAAATGTCTTTGCAGATGCAGCTGATGGTGTTTTTCATTTAATAAAGTGTATCCAAGCCTTCAAAAGAGTAAAATAATTTGTTTTTATCTATGTCTGTTTGTAAACTAAAAGTCAAAAGTTGTGATTTAAGTGTTTTTAAAAATTATTACTTATGGATGTTATTTAAAAAATTAGTTGACTGGTGCTGTGAATTAAAAAAAAATGCCTAAACTAAAAATTTTTGAGTATTTTAGAACCCTTGAAATGTATTATACTTATTTTGCAGATGAGGAAACTGAGACTCAGAAACAGAAATTATTTAGAATTGAGTCCTAATGGTATTTTCCCCCCCACTTTTAACTTTCTCTTTTCACGATTGTGAGTATACAGGGAAAGGAGGAGAGAAAACTCATTTTGTTTCTAGCCTTTGACTCTTCTTCCCTGGTTCTTGCCTTGAAGTTTAAGTGAAAGCCAAGGTGGCAATTACTGAGCCCACAGCAGACAGTCTGGCACAAGAGTGTGTGACTTTGCCAAGGGGAGCATTTGACTTTGCATTTCTAAGAACTGTGCTGCAAAATCACAGAGACTTTTGGGAGGCTTGCCCTGTCCCTGAGACCTCCACCAAGGAACTCTTAGAGTGACTGTGGATAACCCATTAGGATTTTAGTGGCTATACGGGAGGCTGTCTTGCTGGCCCAGGTTAGTGGAAGTGTTCGATTTCACATCACTTCGCCTGTCCTTACAGGGGATCTTGTGCCGTGTTCCTCTGAGCTGAACCTCTGTCTAGTGCAGCCAACCTGGGGAGATTTTGCTCCCTGGAGGACATCTTGCAATGTCTGAAGACTGTCATCTGTTGGCTTAAGACCATAAATTTTGCTAATCATTGTACAATGCACGGGCCAACCCCTCACAACAAAGAATTGGCTGCCCAAGTGTCGGTAATACTGAGGCTGAGAAGTCCTGGCCTAGTGCATGTTCATCTTCTGTCTGCTACTGCACGAGGACTACTCTTATTCTTTGAGCCAGTCACCCTCCTGCAGGCGTGAAAACCGGAGGCAGGAGGCAAGGCCACAGACAGGGAGTCCAAATACTTTTTGGGATTCATAAAGGATGGGAAAGTTCCAGATAAGTAAGCTAAACATAATAGATAATGGTGGGCTTTTAAAAATATAATACCATACACTACTTCATTAAAAAAAAATAGGAGCTGGGCCGGCGCGGTGGCTCACGCCTGTAATCCCAGCACTTTGGGAGGCCGAGGCGGGCGGATCACGAGGTCAGGAGATCAAGACCATCCTGGCGAACGCGGTGAAACCCCGTCTGTACTAAAAATACAAAAAAATTAGTCAGGCGTGGTGGTGGGCGCCTGTAGTCCCAGCTTCTAGGGAGGCTGAGGCAGGAGAATGGCATGAACCCAGGAGGCGGAGCTTGCAGTGAGCCGAGATTGCGCCACTGCACTCCAGCCTGGGCGACAGAGCAAGACTCCGTCTCAAAAAAAAAAAAAAAAAAAAAAAAGGAGCTGAAGAAATATGAAAATTTTACATGAAATTTCCTTTATTCAACAAATATTTTTCTAACACTCACTATGTGCAAGTCACTGTAGAGTCCATAGAGACTAAGGATGTGTAGCACTGAACAAAATGGGGGCTTTGAGGAGCTTTCATTCCACTGCAGGGGCACACAATGAATCAAATGAGTATGTACAGCAGGTAATGAGTCAGATGGAAAAATAAAGCTTGCAGGAAGTGAAACAGGGAAG